>NC_133167.1:51405500-51715833 GCF_040802235.1 Manis javanica
CCCTTTATCATTATGTAATGTCCTTCTTTATCTTTTGTGACTTTCTTTGTTTTGAAATCTATTTTGTCTGATACTAGTACTACAACACCTGCTTTTTTCTCCCTGTTATTTGCATGAAATATCTTTTTCCATCCCTTGACTTTTAGTCTGTGCATGTCTTTGGGTTTGAGGTGCGTCTCTTCTAAGCAGCATATAGATGGGTCTTGCTTTTTTATCCATTCTATTCCTCTGTGTCTTTTGATTGGTACATTCAGTCCATTTACATTTAGGGTGATTATTGAAAGATATGTACTTATTGCCATTGCATGCTTGGTTTCGTGGTTACCACTGGTTCAAGGGTAGCTTCTTTACTATCTTACTGTCTAACTTAACTTACTTATTGAGCTTTTATAAACACAGTCTGATGATTATTTCTCTCCCTTCTTATTCCTCTTCCTCCATTCTTTATATGTTAGGTGTTTTATTTTATGCTCTTTTATGTTTCCTTTGACTGCTTTTGTGAGTAGTTGCTTTTATTTTTTGCATTTAGTTATTATTTGGTTGTTCTGCTTTCTTTGTTGTGATTTTATTTTTTCTGGTGACATCTATTTAGCCTTAGGAGTGCTCCCATCTAGAGCAGTCCTTCTAAAATACCCTTTTGAGGTGGTTTGTGGGAGGCAAATTCCCTTAATTTTTATGTCTGAGAATTGTTTAATCCCTCCTTCATATTTAAATGATAATCGTGCTGGATACAGTATCCTTGGTTTAAGGCCCTTCTGTTTCGTTGCATTAAATATATCATGCCATTCTCTTCTGGCCTGTAAGGTTTCTCTTGAGATGTCTTGAGATGTCTGATGAAAGCCTGATGGGTTTTCCTTTGTAGGTGACCTTTTCTCTTTCTCTTGCTGCCTTTAATACTCTGTCCTTGTCCTTGATCTTTGCCATTTTAATTATTATGTGTCTTGGCGTTGTCCTCTTTGAGTCCTGTCTGCTGGGAGTTCTGTGGGCTTCTGTCGTCTGACAGTTTGGGGAAGTTTTCAGCAATTATTTCTTCAAATACATTTTCTATTTCTTTTTCTCTCTTCTTCTTCTGGTACCCCTATAATGCGGATATTGTTTCTTTTGGATTGGTCACACGGTTCTCTTAATATTGTTTCATTCCTGAGATCCTTTTTGTCTCTTTCTGCCTCAGCTTCTCTGTGTTCCTGTTCTCTGATTTCTGTTCCATTAACAGCCTCTTGCACCTCATCCAGTCTGCTCTTAAGTCCTTCCAGAGATTGTTCTATTTCTGTGTTCTCCCTCCCACATTTATCTGTTAGCTCTTGCATATTTCTCTGCAAGTCCGTCAGCATGGTTATGACCTTTACTTTGAATTCTTTTTCAGGCAGATTGGTTAAATCTATCTCCCCAGGCTCCTTCTCAGGGTTTGTCTGGGTTATTCTTGTCTGGATGAAATTCTTCTGCCTTTTCATGGTGATAGAGGTAGTTGTGGGCAGTTGGCACATGTGTCAGGTGGGAGAACAGAGTCCCTTCCTGCTTGATGGTCGCCTTCCTCTCCTGCGAGAATGGCAACCCCCTAGCGGCTTGTGCCAGGCAAGTGCCTGCCGATGGGGCCTCTTAAGTCTGGCCCGCACAGCTGTGGAAGACGCTCTGGGCAATTGCTGTGGACATGGCCACTCTTAGGCTGCTCCCCTGCTATGGAGGGGCCACACCAGAGGGGGAATGGATGGGAGGCTGTTTATCACCGTGAGGGGCCTCAGAGCTGATCTGCCTCCCAAAGGTTTAGGGCGCCCGGAGTTCCCTGGGATTCCCAGCTGCTGAGCTGAGTGTGCTGGGATGCTTCCATCCAGCTGTGAGGCCCCTGTCCCTTTAAAACTTTCAAAAAGCACTTGCTTTTCTTTTGTTCCAGGGGCACCAGCTGCAGGTACTACTCCGCAGGTTTTATTGTTCCGTTCCCCTAGTATTCAGTACACCATGCACTGTGTGTCTGCGCTTCCGGTGCAGGTGACATGGGCTTGGTATTTAGCAGTCCTGTGCTCCCTCTGCCTCCCCGCTCTGACTCCTTTTCTCCCGCTGGGGAGTTGGGGTGGGTGGGCTCTCAGGTCCCGTCAGGCTGCGGCTTGTATATTATCCCCTTCTTGAGTCACTGAGTTCTTGCAGATATAGATGTAGCCTGGCTGTTGTACTGTATCTTCTGGTCTCTCTTTTAGGAATAGTTGTATTTGTTATATTTTCAAAAATACATATGCTTTTCGGAGGAGAATTCCGCTGCCCTACTCATCCCACCATCTTGGCTCCTCCCCTCCACAGTAATCTTTTTGACCCCAATATCCACACTAGGAATTTTCTGTAGGAAGATATTCTACTTTCCTTAGCTCTTTAGTTCAAAGTGTGGTCCCTGGACCAGCAGCATCAACTAGGAATTCTTAGATATGCAAAATCTTGATCTCCTTCCTAGTCTTACTGAATCAGCAACTCTGTGGATGGATCCTAGCAATCTGTGAGTTAATAAGCCTTCTCAGTGATTATGATGCCAATTGAAGTTTGAGGATCACCGTCTAATGAAAGCCTACAGCCAAGAGTTACTGAGGGTCTGGAGTGTTGAGGATCCAGCTATTTGGAATGCGAGTATAACATAACTTACCGGGATGTGCTTTTCATGGTCTATTCTTGCTGTACTGATTGGGCTCAGAGGACTTCTCGGAAAAGATCTCTTTTCATCTCTGGAGTTTTGAATTATGAATTCCTATCTCGAAATTGATAGTGCAGTTTTATCTATTTTCTGTGTTTAAAGATTTTCTCCATTTGTTTTCTATCTTGTTCTTCAACATTTTTAAGACTTAAAAAAAATTAAAAACATTTCTCTCTGTTCTTTCATTGAACTGTGGTAGAAAAAGAGGCTAATATGTGGTTTGATTGATTAACCAAACTCTTATCCTGGACAGTCTATTTTAAATTTATGTTTTTTTAACCTCTAATAAACAAATGAATATAGTTCATTTATAAAATAACCCATATCTTAAAAAAATGAAATGCATAGTAACCCATAATGTAACACCTTATTCAGCCTTTTATTATCAGCAGCAGATTTGTGAATCTTAGTATTCAGTGAGGTATTAGACACTGAAACCTCATTTTATTCTAATTTTCCTGAAGATTAGAGTAAAAAGTACATAAAGCAAAAATCTTATATAAATAAACTTTTACTTCAGGATTCTTTAAATTTCCAAAGATGCATTCTTCTTTGGTTATGTACCAGAGCAAATAATTGGAGTGAAATTAAAGGCCCTGTTTTATAACAAATATTTTTGTATATTTCAGTAAATTCAAGGAAGTTAAATATACTACTGTATGTGTGACTGCACAATATATGGCAACTTAAAGAGCTTGCCTATGTATTCGCCGTTTTAGGGTGATTATTGAAAGATATGTACTTATTGCCATTGCTGGCTTTAGATTCGTGGTTACCACAGGTTCAAGGGTAGCTTCTTTAGTATCTAACTGTGTAACTTAACTCTCTTATTAAGTTATTATAAACACAGTCTGATGATTTTTTATTTCTCTCCCTTCTTATTCCTCCTCCTCCATTCTTTATATGTTAGGTGTTTTATTCTGTACTCTTTTCTGTTTCCTTTGACGGCTTTTTTTTTTTTTTTTGAGAGGGCATCTCATATTTATTGATCAAATGGTTGTTAACAACAATAAAATTCAGTATAGAGGGGTCAGTGCTCAATGTACAATCATTAATCCATCTCAAGTCTAATTCTTGTCAGTCTCCAATCTTCTGAAGCATAACGAACAAGTTCTTACATGGTGAACGAATTCTTACATAGTGAATAAATTCTTACATGGTGAACAGTACAAGGGCATTCATCACAGAAACTTTCGGTTTTGATCACGCATTATGACCTATAAACAATCAGGTCAAATATGAATATTCGTTTGATTTTTGTACTTGATTTATATGTTGATCCCACATTTCTCCCTTTATTATTATTATTATTTTTATTTTTAATAAAATGCTGAAGTGGTAGGTAGATGCAAGATAAAGTTAGAAAACATAGTTTAGTGTTGTAAGAGAGCAATTGTAGACGATCAGGTGTGTGCCTGTAGACTATGTGCTAATCCGAGCTAGACAAGGGCAATAAAACATCCATGGATGCAGAAGCTTTCTCTCAAAACGGGGGGGTGAGGTTCTAGCTTCACCACTTGTTCCCTGATTTCTCACCTGATGGGCACCCCCTGCAACTGTGCCTGTCTTAGGTTGTTCCTTCCTTGAGGAATCTTACCCGTCTCTGGCTAACCAGTCATCTTCTGGGGCCATACAGGGAAATGTAAAGTTGGTAAGTGAGAGAGAAGCCATATTGTTTGAAAAGGTTAGCTTTTTACTTCTTTGCAGATTTATGCCCCGTGGCTTCTATGCCCAGCACTTGTCTCGAGGTATCTTTACCACCTGGAGGAATTATGATACTCGGTAAATTCGATATGAGGCACGAATTCTATTTAAGGGTTGTAATTAGGAAGGAAGAAGAAAAGCTACAGATGTAGCATATGGAAGGAAACATGGGAGGATTGATTATTTCTTTGACATATCTTCTTGTAGAGTACCTTAAGTATGTATAGGTTTTAAACTACTAACTAATTTGCACACACATATTAACATAATAGGAATACGGTGACATAAACAAAGCAAATCTATAATTACCATCCATCTCCAGTGAAGCCAAGAAAACCATTTAGGCACCCTAGGCATTTGTGAAAATTTGTCTATGATATGATGGATATTGTCCAACTGTACTTGAACCGTCTGAGAGAAATCAGACAAATTAAAGCAGCCCATTTCTGGGATCTGTTCACATCCCATATGTTCTTTTAACCGTAGATAGTCTATACTCATAAGATTTTGGAGTGCTACACCTTGCACCCCTCCCAACTCCTGGTTGAGTTCCAACAGTACAGATCCGGTCAAATTCGTTGTCTCACTGTATGCACATGCCAGCCTAGACATCTCCCTCCTCATTCCTATGGCAAGTCCAGGAGACGGTGGGCTGGATGCAGCCACAACTGCAGCATCGTCCGGATCCCTGTGGAGGCTTTTTGATGATCATCCCCCGGCACAAGTCCTCCAGAGAGTGCTGATGCCAGAAGCTCCTCCTCATATCGTATCTTAGTTCATTTTCTGGGTATCCAAGCTAGGCCTTGATCTTCTGCATAGAAACAAACAGACCCTTTGCCCACACTTTGACATGCCCTCTATACCACTGTGCAGAACTCATTGGAGGTCAGCACACAGTAACTGCTTTTTTTTTTTTTTTTTTTATTAAGAGAAAGGAATATTATCAGAAAAGAGTACCTCCATAGCTGATCCTCTGACACCCTTTAAGTGATCAACATTAAGGATATTTAAAGCATGCATTGATCTTTGACTTACCAATAGTTTTATCCTATCAAGGAGTAATCCCCCTTTTCTTTCTTTCTTTCTTTCTTTCTTTCTTTCTTTCTTTCTTTCTTTTTTTTTTTAATTTTTAATCTATACCTACATGAAGAATACTATGTTTTCTATGCTCTCCCCTATATCAGGTCCCCCCTAACAACCACATTACGATTACTGTCCATCAGCTTACCAAAATGTTGTAGAGTCACTACTTGTCCTCTCTGTGTTGTGCAGCCCACCCTCCCCTTTCTCCCTCTCCCCCATGCATGCTAATCTTAATACCCCTCTTCTTCTTCTCCCCCCCTTATCCCTCCCTGCCCACCCATCCTCCCCAGTTCCTTTCCCTTTGGTACCTGTTAGTCCATTTTTGGGTTCTGTAATTCTGCTGCTGTTTTGTTCCTTCAGTTTTTCCTTTGTTCCTATTCTCCTCAGATGAGTGAAATCATTTGGTATTTCTCTTTCTCCGCTTGGCTTATTTCACTGAGCATAATACTCTCCAGCTCCATCCATGTTGCTGCAAATGGTTGGATTTTTCTACTTCTTATGGTTGAGTAGTATTCCATTGTGTATATGTACCACATTTTCTTTATCCATTCACCTACCGATGGACATTTAGGTTGCTTCTAATTCTTGGCTATTGTAAATAGTGCTGCGATAAACATAGGGGTTTATCTGTCTTTCTCAAACTTGATTGCTGCATACTTAGGGTAAATTCCTAGAAGTGGAATTCCTGGTTCAAATGGTAGGTCTGTTTTGAGCATTTTGATGAACCTCCATACTGCTTTCCACAACGGTTGAACTAATTTACATTCCCACCAGCAGTGTAGGAGGGTTCCCCTTTCTCCACAGCCTCGCCAACATTTGTTGTTGTTTGTCTTTTGGATGGCAGCTATCCTTACTGGTGTGAGGTGATACCTCATTGTAGGTTTAATTTGCATTTCTCTGATAATTAGCGATGTGGAGCATCTTTTCATGTGTCTTTTGGCCATCTGTATTTCTTTGTTGGAGAACTGTCTGTTCAGTTCCTCTGCCCATTTTTTAATTGGGTTATTTGTATTTTGTTTGTTGAGACGTGTGAGCTCTTTATATATTCTGGACGTCAAGCCTTTATCGATGTGTCATTTTCAAATATATTCTCCCATACTGTAGGGTTCCTTTTTGTTCTATTGATGGTGTCTTTCGCTGTACAGAAGCTTTTCAGCTTAATGTAGTCCCACTTGCTCATTTTTGCTGTTGTTTTCCTTGCCCGGGGAGATATGTTCAAGAAGAGGTCACTCATGTTTATGTCTAAGAGGTTTTTGCCTATGTTTTTTTCCAAGAGTTTAATGGTTTCATGACTTACATTTAGGTCTTTGATCCATTTTGAGTTTACCTTTGTATATGGGGTTAGACAATGGTCCAGTTTCATTCTCCTACATGTAGCTGTCCAGTTTTGCCAGCACCATCTGTTGAAGAGACTGTCATTTTGCCATTGTATGTCCATGGCTCCTTTATCAAATATTAATTGACCATATATGTTTGGGTTAATGTCTGGAGTCTCTAATCTGTTCCACTGGTCTGTGGCTCTGTTCTTGTGCCAGTACCAAATTGTCTTGATTACTATGGCTTTGTAGTAGAGCTTGAAGTTGGGGAGTGAGATCCCCCCTACTTTATTCTTCTTTTTCAGGATTGCTTTGGCTATTCGGAGTCTTTGGTGTTTCCATATGAATTTTTGAATTATTTGTTCCAATTCATTGAAGAATGTTGCTGGTAATTTGAGAGGGATTGCATCAAATCTGTATATTGCTTTGGGCAGGATGGCCATTTTGACGATATTAATTCTTCCTAGCCATGAGCATGGGATGAGTTTCCATTTATTAGTGTCCCCTTTAATTTCTCTTAAGAGTGACTTGTAGTTTTCAGAGTATAAGTCTTTCACTTCTTTGGTTAGGTTTATTCCTAGGTATTTTATTCTTTTTGATGCAATGGTGAATGGAATTGTTTTCCTGATTTCTCTTTCTATTGATTCATTGTTAGTGTATAGGAAAGCTACAGATTTCTGTGTGTTAATTTTGTATCCTGCAACTTTGCTGTATTCCGATATCAGTTCTAGTAGTTTTGGAGTGGAGTCTTTAGGGTTTTTTATGTACAGTATCATATCATCTGCAAATAGTGACAGTTTAACTTCTTCTTTACCAATCTGGATTCCTTGTATTTCTTTGTTTTGTCTGATTGCCGTGGCTAGGACCTCCAGTACTATGTTAAATAACAGTGGGAAGAGTGGGCATCCCTGTCTGGTTCCCGATCTCAGAGGAAATGCTTTCAGCTTCTCGCTGTTCAGTATAATGCTGGCTGTGGGTTTATCATATATGGCCTTTATTATGTTGAGGTACGTGCCCTCTATTCCCATTTTGCTGAGAGTTTTTATCATGAATGGATGTTGAATTTTGTCAGATGCTTTTTCAGCATCTATGGAGATGATCATGTGGTTTTTGTCTTTCTTTTTGTTGATGTGGATGATGTTGATGGATTTTCGAATGTTGTACCATCCTTGCATCCCTGGGATGAATCCCACTTGGTCATGTTGTATGATCCTTTTGATATACTGTTGAATTCTGTTTGCTAATATTTTATTGAGTATTTTTGCATCTACATTCATCAGGGATATTGGTCTGTAATTTTCTTTTTTGGTGGGTTCTTTGCCTGGTTTTGGTATTAGGGTAATGTTGGCTTCATAGAATGAGTTTGGGAGTATTCCCTCTTCTTCTATTTTTTGGAAAACTTTAAGGAGAATGGGTATTATGTCTTCTCTGTGTGTCTGATAAAATTCCGAGGTAAATCCGTCTGGCCCTGGGGTTTTGTTCTTGGGTAGTTTTTTGATTACCGTTTCAATTTCTTTGCTCATAATTGGTTTGTTTAACTTTTGTGTTTCTTCCTTGGTCAGTCTTGGGAGGTTGTATTTTTCTAGGAAGTTGTCCATTTCTTTTAGGTTTTCCAGCTTGTTGGCATATAGGTTTTCATAGTAGTTTTTAATAATTCTTTGTATTTCTGTGGAGTCTGTCGTGATTTTTCCATTCTCATTTCTGATTATGTTGATTTGTGTTGATTCTCTTTTTCTCTTAATAAGTTGGGCTAGAGGCTTATCTATTTTGTTTATTTTCTCAAAGAACCAGCTCTTGGTTTCGTTGATTTTTGCTATTGTTTTATTCTTCTCAATTTTGTTTATTTCTTCTCTGATCTTTATTATGTCCCTCCTTCTGCTGACTTTAGGCCTCATTTGTTCTTCTTTTTCCAGTTTCGATAATTGTGATGTTAGACTGTTCATTTGGGATTGTTCTTCCTTCTTCAAGTGTGCCTGGATTGCTATATACTTTCCTCTTAAGACTGCTTTCGCTGCATCCCACAGAAGTTGGGGCTTAGTTGTTGTTGTTGTCATTTGTTTCTATATATTCCTTGATCTCTATTTTGATTTGTTCATTGATCCATTGATTATTTAGTAGCATGTTGTTAAGCCTCCATGTGTTTGTGAGCCTTTTTGTTTTCTTTGTAGAATTTATTTCTACATTTATACCTTTGTGGTCTGAAAAATTGGTTGGTAGAATTTCAATATTTTGGAGTTTACTGAGGCTCTTTTTGTGAGCTAGTGTGTGGTCTATTCTGGAGAATGTTCCATGTGCACTTGAGAAGAATGTATATCCTGTTGCTTTTGGATGTAGAGTTCTATAGATGTCTATTAGGTCCATCTGTTCTAGTGTGTTGTTCAGTGCCTGTGTGTCTTTACTTATTTTCTGCCCGGTGGATCTATCCTTTGGGGTGAGTGGTGTGTTGAAGTCTCCTACAATGAATGCATTGCAGTCTATTTCCCTCTTTAGTTCTGTTAGTATTTGCTTCACATATGCTGGTGCTCCTGTATTGGGTGCATATATATTTAGAATGGTTATATCCTCTTGTTGGACTGAGCCCTTTATCATTATGTAGTGGCCTTCTTTATCTCTTGTTACTTTCTTTGTTTTGAAGTCTATTTTGTCTGATATTAGTACTGCAACCCCTGCTTTCTTCTCACTGTTGTTTGCCTGAAATATGTTTTTCCATCCCTTGAATTTTAGTCTATGCTTATCTTTGGGTTTAAGGTGAGTTTCTTGTAAGCAGCATATAGATGGGTCTTGCTTTTTTATCCATTCTATTACTCTGTGTCGTTTGATTGGTGCATTAAGTCCATTTACATTTAGGGTGACTATTGAGAGATATGTACTTATTGCCATTGCAGGCTTTAGATTCGTGGTTACCAAAGGTTCAAGGTTAGCCTCTTTTGTATCTTACTGCCTAAATTAGCTCGCTTATTGAGCTGTTATATACACTGTCTGGAGATTCTTTTCTTCTCTCCCTTCTTATTCCTCCTCCTCCATTCTTCATATGTTGTGTGTTTTGTTCTGTGCTCTTTTTAGGAGTGCTCCCATCTAGAGCAGTCCCTGTAAGATGCCCTGTAGAGGTGGTTTGTGGGAAGCAAATTCCCTCAGCTTTTGCTTGTCTGGGAATTGTTTAATCCTGCCATAATATTTAAATGATATTCGTGCTGGATACAGTATCCTTGGTTCAAGGCCCTTCTGTTTCATTGCATTAATTATATCATGCCATTCTCTTCTGGCCTGTAGGGTTTCTGTTGAGAAGTCTGATGTTAGCCTGATGGGTTTTCCTTTATAGGTGATCTTTTTCTCTCTAACTGCCTTTAAAACTCTTTCCTTGTTCTTGATCCTTGCCATTTTAATTACTATGTGTCTTGGTGTTGTTCTCCTTGGATCCTTTCTGTTGGGGGTTCTGTGTAATTCCATGGTCTGTTCGATTATTTCCTCCCCTAGTTTGGGGAATTTTTAGCAATTATTTCTTCAAAGAGACTTTCTATCCCTTTTCCTCTTTCTTCTTCTTCTGGTATCCCTATAATACAAATATTATTCCTTTTGGCTTGGTCACATAGTTCTCTTAGTGTTGTTTCATTCCTGGAGATCCTTTTATCTCTATCTATGTCAGCTTCTATACGTTCCTGTTCTCTGGCTTCTATTCCTTCAATGGCCTCTTGCATCTTATCCATTCTGCTTATCAATCCTTCCAGGGAGTGTTTCAGTTCTGTGATCTCCTTCCTGACATCTGTGATCCCCCTTTGGACTTCATCCCACTGCTCTTGCATTTTTCTCTGCATCTCATCCCATTGCTTTTGCATTTTTCTCTACATCTCTGTCAGCATGTTCATGATTTTTATTTTGAATTCTTTTTCAGGAGGACTGGTTAGGTCTATCTCCTTCTCAGGTGTTGTCTCTGTGATCTTTGTCTACCTGTAGTTTTGTCTTTTCATGGTGATAGAGATAGTGTGCAGAGCTTGTACAAGTGACCGCTGGAAGAGCTTCCCTTCTTGTTGGTTTGTGGCCTTCTCCTGGGAGAATAGCAACCTCTAGTGGCTTGTGCTGGGCATCTGTGTGCAGACAGGGCTTCTGCTTCCTGCCTGGTTGCTATGGGGTTTATCTCCGCTGTTGCTGTGGGCGTGGCCTGGCTGGGGCTGCTCCTCCAAAATGGTGAAGCCCCGTTGGAGGGGGAGCGGCTGGGAGGCTATTTATCTCTGTAATGGGCCTCTGTGCTCCCTGCTGCCCAGGGGGTTAGAGTGCCCAGAGATCCCCAGATTCCCTGCCTCTGGTCTAAGTGACCTGTCCTGCCCCTTTTAGACTTCCAAGAAGCACTCTCCAAACCAAAACAACAACAGCAACAATTAGAGAGGGACCAGAAAAAAAAAAAAAGGAAAAAACACTTGATTTTTTTTTTGTCTTCAGGCGCCGGTCCCAGGCACCCGCTCACTGTTCCTGCTGCCCTGCCTCCCTAGCCCCAGGGTCCCTGTCCCTTCAAGGCTTCCAAAAAGCACCCGCCCACTGGTCCTGCAGGGAAAAACACGCGATATTCTTTGTCCTCAAGTGCCGGTCCCAGGCACCCGCTCACCAGTCCCGCCTCCCTGTCTCCCTAGCACCAGGGTCCCTGTCCCTTTAAGGCTTCCAAAAAGCACTCGCCAAAAAGAGGGAAAAAAAGGCGAAAAACGCGCCATTTCCTCCGTTCTCAGGTGCCGGTCTCAGGCACCCGCCCACTGGTCCCGCAGGGAAAAACGCGTGATATTCTTTGTCCTCAGGCACTGTTCCCTGGCACCCTCTCACCAGTCCCACCGCCCTGCCTCCCTAGCACCGGGGTCCCTGTCCCTTTAAGGCTTCCAAAAAGCACTCGCCAAAAAGAGGAAAAAAAGGGAAAAACGCGCGATTTCCTCCGTCCTCAAGTGCCAGTCTCAGGCACCCGCCCACCAGTCCCGCAGGGAAAAACGCGGGATATTCTTTGTCCTCAGACAGCGGTCCCAGGCACCCGCTCACCAGTCCCGCCGCCCTGCCTACCTAGCACCGGGGTCCCTGTCCCTTTAAGGCTTCCAAAAAGCACTCGCCAAAAAGAGAAAAAAAAGGGGAAAAATGTGCGATTTCCTCCGTCCTGAAGTGCCAGTCCCAGGCACCCGCTCACTGGTCCTGCCACCCTGCCTCCCTAGCAACGGGGTCCCTGTCTCTTTAAGGCTTCCAAAAAGCACTCGCCAAAAAAAAAAACAAAAAACCACTCTGGTTTCCTTCCACCTGCCGGGAGCCGGAGGGAGGGGCGCTCGGGTTCCACTGGGCCGGGGCTTGTATCTTATCCCCTTCGCAAGGCGCTGGGTTCTTGCAGGTGTAGATGTGGTCTGGATGTTGTCCTGTGTCCTGTGGGCTCTATTTTAGGAAGATTTTTCTTTGTTATATTTTCATAGCTCTATGTGTTTTTGGGAGGAAATTTCCACTGCTCTGCTCACGCCGCCATGTTGGCTCCGCCTCCTCCTTTGACTGCTTTTGTGAGCAGTAGATTTTATTTTTTGCCTTTAGTTAGTATTTGGTTGGTCTGCTTTCTTTGTTTTGATTTTATTTTCTCGGTTGACATCTGTTTAGCCTTAGTCGTGCTTCTATCTAGAGCAGTCCCTTTATAATATCCTGTAGAGGTGGTTTGTGGGAGGAAAATTCCCTCAACTTTTATTTGTCTGGTAATTGTTTAATCCCTCCTTCATATTTGAATGATAATCGTGCTGGATATAGTATTCTTGGTTCAAGGCCCTTCTGTTTCATTGCATTAAATATATCATGCCATTTTCTTCTGACCTGTAAGGTTTCTGTTGAGAAGTCTGATGATAACTTGATAGGTTTTCCTTTGTAGGTGACCTTTTTTCTCTTGCTGCCTTTAATACTCTTTCCTTGTCTTTGATCTTTGTCATTTTAAATATTATATGTCTTGTTGTTGTCCTCCTTGGGTCCCTTGTGTTGGGAGATACGTGGGCTTCCATGGTCTGAGAGACTATTTCCTCCCCCAGATTGGGGAAGTGTTCAGCAATTATTTCTTCAGAGATACTTTCTATCTCTTTTTCTCTCTTCGTCTTCTTTTGGTACTCCTATTATGTGAATATTGTCTGTTTGGATTGGTCACACAGTTCTCTTAAAATTCTTTCATTCCTGGAGATCCTTTTATCTCTCTCTGCTTCAGCTTCTCTGTGTTCTTGTTCTGTGATTTCTATTCCATTAATGACCTCTTCCTCCTCATACAGTCTGCTCTTAAGTCCTTCCAGAGATTGTGTTATTTCTGTAGTCTCCCCCCCAACTTTATCCTTTAGCTCTTGCATATTTCCCTGCAGGTCCATCAGCATGGTTATGACCTTTATTTTGAATTCTTTTTCAGGAAGATTGGTTAAATCTGTCTCCCCAGGCCCTCTCTTGGGGGTTGTCTGGGTAATTCTGGACTGGACCAAATTCTTCTGCCATGTGTGTCAGCTGGGAGAACAAAGCCCTTTCCTGCTTGCCCTTCTCTGCTGCCTGTGTCAGTTACCTGCACAGCTGGAGCAGCCTCCATATTAATCCCCTAAGCTGCTGTGGGCGGGGTCATGGCAGGCATGCTGGGTGTGCTCTCCTGCGAGAACGGCACCCCTTTGTGCCTTGCCCTGGTTTCCTCTGCCCATGTCGGGCAGCTGCATGCTGGTGGTGGCCTCAGGTCTGGCCCGGGCAGCTGCGCGCCGGGAGGAGATTCTGGGCGGTTGCTGTGGGCACAGTCGCTGTGTGCACAGCCCCTCTCCAGCTGCTCCACCTATGCAGGTACATGTGGCCGCTATGGGCATGCGCACCACTCTCTGGCTGCTCAGCCGCCACCTGCACGCGTGTCCACTCTCAGGCTGTTAATCCACCGCTGGTGCACGCTGCTACTCTCCGGGTGCACGGCCCCCGCGGGTGCGCACCCCCACCCTCCTGCTGCTCGGCCACTCTGTCGGGGCCTTGCTGGCTGGGGGAACAACTGGCAGGCTGCCTACTGCCGTGAGGGGCTCCAGGGGTGAGTTGCCACCCAGGTGGCTGGGTCACCTCAAGTTCCTCAGAATTCCCACCCTGCTCTGTTGAGTGTGCCAGGACGGTTCTGTCCAGGTGTGAGCCTCTGTCCCTTTAAGACTTTAAAAAAGCACTCACTTTTCTTTTGTCCCAGGAGCCAGCTGCAGGTTTCCACTCTCAGATAGTACTTTTCCGTTCCCCTAATATCCAGCACACCGTGCAATGTGTGTCTGCGCTCCCGGTGCGGATTACTGGAGCTGGTTATTTAGCAGTCCTGGATTTCCACTCCCTCCCTGCTCTGACTGCTTTCCTCCCACCCAGAGCTGGGGTGGGAAGAGCACTTGGGTCCCGCCAGGCTGTGACTTGTATCTTACCCACTTCGTGAGGTGCTGAATTCTCACAGATGTAGATGTGTCCTGGCTGTTGTACTGTATCCGATGGTCTCTCTTTTAGGAGTAGTTGTATTTGTTGTATTTTCAAAAATATATATGGTTTTGGGAGGAGATTTCCGCTGCCCTACTCACCCCACCATTTTGGCTCCTCTCTCTGTAGTGGCCCTTTTATAGGATGGTCAATCTAAGAATAAAAAGATAAATGGCAGATTGTCTGAAATGATAATTATGGCTTAAAGATGAGAGTGACTTTTGAGAATTGAAGGGAAATCTCAAAGAAAATAGGATTGGTTTGTAACCAGCCCAGCACAGTAACTTGTATATAGTAGGCATTGGTAAATGATGAATGAATGAAACATGAATATTTATGGCCTAGTATAGATGGTTAAACAGAACATCAAGTTTGTATAGAATTATACTTTTGTGTGGGATTTCCAAGTTAAATAAGAAAAGGTGAAATAGATACTTGAATTCATATTATAGAGAACAGAAGAATATAGTGAGAGAATATTAGACTTTAAAGGTAAATACTTGAGGCTAAGTCTAGCTCTAATACTTTAATAGTATAAATTTAGGCAAGTCATTAAACCTTCTTTAGCTCTAAGGATACCACCTGTTCATTCTACTTCACAAGATCATGTGAATTAATATATGTAAAAAGACTGACTTAATAAACTATTGCTATGAAAATGTAAGATGTTTCATCTGGTGATTTAGAAAAGTAGATTAGCTTTATTTTAACAATTGTCATGATTAAAAATATGTTAATTGCTAATTTACCATCTCTGAAATATTAGATTTAAGAGATTGCCATCTCTTAAAACATTTTGTAAATATTTTTGAAAATGTCTTTTACTCTTTAAAATGACTTCTTTTACAATCCATCAGTGACATATTTTCATCGGTATAGATTCATGAACTGATTTTGCAGAATACAGAATATTACTGAAAGAAATATTGTTGCCACTTTATATGTATATGAACTGCTACCTGTCACTTAAGAGCCTCTGTTTAGTGTCTATGTTTACATTTCTGTATTTTTGTAAAGCTACCCTTTAACTGAAAGAACTTAACTTTGGAATACTTTTATATTTACGTTTATTTTCTTTTTATTTAAAGTTGGCTTTATTTTATGTCATGGGATCCTAAATACTGATGCGACAGCACTGAACCTTTGGAAGCTAGCTCTTCAAAGTAGCTCTTGCCTCTCACTCTTTCGAGATGAAGTTTTCCATATTCATAAAGCTGCAGAAGACTTATTTGTAAATATAAGAGGGTAAGGCATTTTCAGTTATTTTGTCTTTTTTTTTGGAGAAGGGTAGTGAGTGGATTAAGTTTGGAGAAGAGAGAAGTGTCATATCAGTTGTTTTTAACTGTCATCCTGTTATGGTAGTATTTATGTTTTTACAAATAACATCACAAATTAAAATATCTAGTGTTTCTCTCTTTTGAAAACTTGTATTCTAGGAAGAGAAAATGTATCTGCCTTTGCAAATCATAATATGCTTTTAAACAAATATTACTAAGAAAACCATTTAGATTTTAGAATTTGAAATTTTTAGAAGTGGTATTTTAGAATACAGTGCATATGTACCAGTATATGAGTTGATAAAAAATACTTTATTAAATTGATTATAGCAATTATAGAATCAGATTGCTGCATAAAAGAAACCTTGTTACCTTTTAATAGGAAGGTGTTACAACTGATTCATTAACATTTATTCCCTATAAAGCAAATCATTTTTAGAAATTTCAGTAATTCTTAAAATTTTTAGTGCCTGCATTTCTTTCCACATGAGGGTCTATATAAAACAGAAGTTGAGGTAAGACTTGGTAGCAATATGAAATCTTTTGGAATTAGGAGAATCTAAAGTACCCTGTGACCCCCTGTACCTGAAAGTGTTGAATAATTGTGTTGGGCTTGTTAGCTTCAGATAGAAATGAAATTTACCTACATTTATTTCATATACAATTTAGTAATGAAATTATAAATAAGTAATGTAATAATAAAATAAGGCATCTATTATTTATAAGTAAAGATACATCTACCATAATTTAAGGCAGTATGTTTCAGATTTTAGTGTGCATAAGAATTATAACCTCAAATTAAAGTTGAGGTTCCTGGGCATCATCCCTAATCTGTATCTCTTATATGTGTATCTTAGACAGTTAAAGGAATCTGCATTTTTTCTTCCTAGTAATTGATTAAGCTAAAATTTACAGACACAAAAATACATAAGTTTTAGGTGTATAGTTCAGTGACTTTGCATATCAATCCTCTAGATCACCACCTAGATCAAGATACAGAATATTGTCCAAAGAAAATTCTCTTGTGCCTTTTTTTGTTTAGTCCTGCTTCCCCTGGTCTCCCTCCCCCCTGCCCCTTTTTCATGACCATTGTTCTGATATCTGTTACCATAGCTGATTCTGACATCATGAAAGTGGTTTTTCAGTCATAATAGGAGAAACAGTGCCCTATGTACTTTTCAACTCCTAATTTGGCTTTTATTTTAGGTAGTGCAGTACCTGGAAATATCCTGTGTCATATAGGCTTTGTCATTTTCTAGTTATTTCAGATAGAAAGTTATGAAATTTGTATGATATCTTAGTATATTGATAACCCTCTTCTAAATATATGTAAACATTTAGAACCAGGTAGCCTATGTAATTGAGTGAGCTTATGTTACATACAGTATGAGTAAATGTAATGACATGGAAGCAGTTGTCTTTTTATTATGATTTTTTTATGATATATTTTCCATTTAAGAGTCTTTGTATCTAAAGTTGAGAAGTTTTAATTTTTTATTAAATTGTGAGTGATCAATCCAATTTAAAATGTGAATTATAGTAGTTACTAGTCAGACCATAAATATAAGAGTTTACTCATGATAGAATACAATGACTGCAGATTTAGTATATTTTGGACATTTACTCAAAGATCATGTAAATCTTAGAGTACTTAATTTAGAAGTTGGAGTTCATGGTGTAAGTGGTTTTAGCCTGATTGTCAGGAAGATAGTTTTCTTGAACATTTTAGGAATTTTCAGTTTTTTTATGTAACATTTATTAAGTTAATATACATTTATTAGCGTTTATTTTTCAGGTGGTACCTTTAAGTGTTTGATGTTGGTGTGTTCTGTTTCTTTTAATTTAAAGTAGTCAAATAATTTCCTGCCAGTTTTCTCTACTGGAAAAATCCTATCCCCGAACATTGGCTAGTGCTGATCACTGTTCTGTTTTCTGCCTGAATTATTTTTATATGTATGAGGTAGCATAAAAAGTCAGAACTAATAACTTTGTCAGTACTTTAGATTTTTAGAAATCCCTGTTAATTACATTGGTAATACAATTTTAATGTCTCTATTCAGGCTTTGTGAAAATGTTTAATATATTAAATATTAAAATATTTACATATCAAAATATTTAAAAGATCTACATTGTGAAGTTTAATGTTGTTGTTATATTTAATATGAGAGTTAACTTTTCTAGGAGAATAACTGTACTAAGGCTACCTAAGATGATGATATCTGTAAGGTGCTAGGAAAAGATGTGAGTAGACTTTTTCCATGCATTTCCAGTTTGAGAACTAGTTTTTCTTGTTGATAATAAGTCATTTTTTATTGACTTCAGTATTTGAATAATCTTGACTACTATTGATCAAATTAAGATTAACATGGTTCTATTTTTTTTGCACATAGCTATAATAAGCGCATTAATGACATAAGAGAATGCAAAGAGGCAGCTGTGTCACATGCGTAAGTAGCTCTTTTTTCTGCTTTTAATCAAGAATTCCTTTCTTAAAATATTATTTTGTTGAAATGTGTGTGAGTTAATTGTGTGCAAAATGTGGTAGAAGTGGGGGACTTTCAATCAATGAGAAATAATATAACAGTATATTAACAGACTTGGAGTTTGTACAGATAGGTTTTAGGTATTTTTGAAGTATTGATACAAATGCGCTAAGGAAGTACTATACAGAGGACTTTCTTTTTTGGTATCATTCAAGTCTTTTTACTTACACTTTCTTATTAGAAATTATACTAGATGACTTCATTGTTAGATAAAAAAGAGCCCATCATTGGAATTAAAGTAACATTCTAAAAGTTCTGTATCATCAGACGTCATGTAAGATGTATCTTTTGAGGCAGGTGTCATCATCCCTGTTTTATAGATGAGAGACTGAAACTTAGGTGGAAACCTAAGTTCATATAACAAAGGTTGGATTTTAAGTGCATCTTCTAAAACTAATCTATTGTGTGATAACTAAATTTCTGGCATTGTATACCCCTTATACTTGTTTTTTTGGCATATTCATCATGTGTGTGTCCTTTTATTTTTGTATGTATCTAAACTTTAAAATGTTCTTGGAGCCGTATATATTTTGTATGAGGATTTGGAATACCTAGAATTTTCTGGGTTTTTTTCATGTTAATGTGTGTGAGTAAATTTTTTCTAATTTACATTTTATTTTTTAAATTCCTATTGCATGAATATTTATGATTCTTTCCTTATCTTTCAGTTTTTGAATAAGAGTGCCAAGTAGATCTTATGCCAATATCTTTATTATAGTTATAGCTCTTATTTAATCAGTTTTATATATTTAATAGGAATATACTTAATAAACAGGGATATGTATAATCAGATATTCATTGTTATATTTATGGATTTCTGTGTGGGGGGGACAAAAATATATACAGTAGGACAGTGCTTGCTTTCAGGAATTGCACAGTCTAGTTTATAAAGCTAGGATATATGGTACTAAAATTGCAGAAATTATTCAGAAATGGACAGCTGGGTATTGGGAAATTCTTCTAAAAGAATTGGTCTTGAAATTTGGGTAGGAGTTTGACAGATGGAAAGTAATAATAAACATGGTTATAAAAATAGCACAGTAAAGGCAAGGATAAATAAAAGATGGGAAAGCCATTTAATGACACAAAGAAGGTATTTGTAGGAGCTTCTGCCTCCTGAAAAATCTTTGAAAGTTGACCCTGAAATGATGTTACTTAATTGTGGAAACAGGTAAATTATAGTAGCGTTTTTTTTCCCTGTAGTGGTTCAATGCACAGAGAAAGACGCAAGTTTTTAAGGTCTGCACTGAAAGAGTTGGCTACTGTCCTTTCTGATCAACCTGGCTTGCTGGGTCCCAAGGTAATATTGATTTAATTCTTATTTCAACTGCAAGTATTTCATATTAAAATAAAAAAAAATTCTTTGTGAATTTTACCAAAATTTGAGTCAGGGACTACATAAAAGGATTTTATACTTAACTGAGAATGAATTTTCAGAGTTGACCCTCATATGTCACACCTTCCTGTGTTTTCCTCTCATCTTGCTTATATGCATGCTCTCCCTGATACATATTTCCAAGTTCTCCTCTTTCCTTTCATTTCTGTTTTGAACTTGATTATTAATGAGTTCCTGCCAAGGACTTTTCACTTAGAGAAAGATTATGAATGGGTTATATTTTTAATCTTTGCATAAGAGTGAGCAATGTTATTTTTTTTTTAATTAGGCACTTTTTGTTTTTATGGCATTATCCTTTGCCCGTGATGAAATTATCTGGCTACTTCGTCATGCAGATAACATGCCAAAGAAGAGTGCAGATGACTTTATAGATAAGTAAGTTATGAACATTAAAAAATTTTTTTTGAATATTTTGATTTTATGGGCTATGGAATTTGGGGACTTTGAAGTAAAATTATTTTGAAAAGTCTTTTTTTAGGGCTTTTAATATTTGTCGTAATAGAGGACTATTTGTAATATATCATTAAATGATATGAGTTAAAATGCAAGGCAACATTAGCTTACAATTAGGGCTCTTAACATCTCTTCTCTCTAGAGCTCTAAGTTGCCATAAAGTTCCTGTTTGTTTTCTTGCTATATACAGTACTGTTTCCTATGGAACTCATTTTTTAAATGATTTACTACACAAAAATTTAAACAGGAACTCATACTGAGTAGTGTTGCAACCAAGTGTGTCATTTGAAATGTTTTTCATTTTAGTCCACAGTCTCTCCGTAGGAATTACATAAATGAAGCAGAGAAATGAGAGCATACAGAAAAATCTTATTCCTAATCCTCTATCCTCTTTCATTTTTGATTTTTTAGTGTTGTATTTATGAAATGTCCTAACGTTATTTTTATTTTGGATTTTCCTCTGTCAAATTTTTAGTTTTAGCTTTTTTTTTGCTTTTCACAATTTCTTCAGTCATATGAAATGCTTTAGTAATTGACAGTAAGCATTTCACAATTTTTTTCTAAGAAAAAAACTTCCTACAGTATTAAAGGCATTTTGTATTTTCCTTAATAACAATTTAGGTTTTGAAATATTTTTCTTGGGTTTTTTAAAAAGGCACATTGCTGAATTAATATTTTACATGGAAGAGCTCAGAGCACATGTAAGAAAATATGGACCTGTAATGCAGAGGTATTATGTACAGTACCTTTCTGGTTTTGATGCTGTTGTCCTCAATGAACTTGTACAGGTAAAAACTCATATTATTCTCTCTTTTTCCTTCCTTTCCTCCTTTCCAGTAACTGATTTGTTTCCTGAACAAACAGTTACAAAATAAAATCTTGTGCCAAGTTGGTAGATATACAAATGTAAATAAGTCACGGCCATATCTTGTCAGAGTCATCTAGGGGGAGATAACATTTAGTTGTAGGCCACTGTGAAAGGCATTATGCTTAAGTGTGTACAAAGCTCAGAGTGATCACAGTGCAGGGAGTGATTCTTCATCCTGGGGGTGGAGGTGTACAGTAACCACATTCTAGTGGGCCTTGCAGAAGAGGAAATTAATCATAAATCAGACACATTACTTAGAAAGATCACCCTAGTTCAGTGTGGATGATGGATTACTGGGGCCAAGAGAGGAGTCAGAGAGATTAGAAGAAAAAATAACTGCAGTAGGTTAGGTAAGAGTTTATGAGAGCCTAAACTTGGACAACGGCTATGGAAATAAAAAGATGATGGAGACATTATAATTAACAAAATAGTAGAGGAAAGGTAGAAGATAAATCTTTTTGCATAGTGTACTAGATTATGGCCATTAAAAAAAGAAAAAAATCTAGATAGTCTAATTTAATTAAGTGTCCCAATTTTTATTCAATCTGGGTTTTTCTCAATTTTTAGTCTTAGGGCTTTTGTTTTGTTATTTGCTTTAATTTCTTTATTAAGTCTTTTTTATCCTGATACAAATTTATTTTTGTTCCAAATAAATTGACTGTAAGGAAGGTAGTATTTCTTATTTTGCCTCATTTTACAGAATCACAGATACCTAAAAACTACCATTAACATAGTATAAAGGAAGAACAGGATGAATTGTCTTGCATTAAGACTATTCTAAAACCACTGCTTTTCCAGAGGAATAGTAATACTATGAAATGCTAATTTTTTTCAAACCGACCTAAAAATGCAAAAAAGAAAAATTGTTTATGTAATAGCTGACCTTGATTTATATAACTGTCCTAGTGTATTTCCTCTTTCATTCACTACTGTCCTAGTGCATTTCTTCTTTCATCCACTAGGTGGGGCTCATATGCTTCCTTTTAGTGTGTCAATTTAAATAGCGAATAGAAGAAAATCTGTTTTTATCCCTAGAAGGTATTGCTTGGCTGCAATTTTATTTGACTAGTTATTACTTCTCAGATAAACCAGTTATCACCTAGGGGGAGATAACATTTAGTTGTAGTCCAGTGTGAAAGGCATTATGCTGTAAGTGTGTACAAAGCTCAGAGTGGATACAATGCAGGGAATGATTCTTTATCCCTGCATTGTGTGTACTCTATATCACAATCTAAAAAGTAAACCTGACTCCTAGTTTCATGTCACTTTGAAACTTGTGGCTGGTTGGATATTTGTTAATAAATTACAGGTTTATTTTATAGCTTTAACATTTTTAAGTCACTGTGTCTTTTTTATAAATAAACTATTTTAACAATACTGAGAAAATTTATTATTTTTTCTGGATTATAGTAATAGTAGTAGCAACAATAATACTAGTATTAATAATTATAAGACTTATTGATAGTATATTTTATTATATCTGTACAATTCTGTGAGGGTAGGTGTAGTTATACATTTAGCTGTTTAAGAGAAAAGACTATGAAACTTGGTCAGTATCATACAGTTCATAAATAATAGAGCCAGTATTTGAACCCGGGTTTAACTCCAACACCTGAATTTTTTACCACCCCCTTCTGTTGTGAAGTTTAGACATGGTGTTTTTAACCATTTTCTAGGATTTAAATTTAGGAATAATAAGATTAACCTGCCAATTGTAGTCCATTGTAATACTTGTTAAATTCTTCTATTGTGGCAAAATACATAACATAAAATTTATCATACTTAACCATTTTAAGTATGCAGAGTATAGTGACATGATGTATATTCATGTTGTTGTATAGGTCTTAATGTTTTGAAAGTTTATGCTGTTAGTGAGCTAAGCATCCACTTAAAAAAATTTATTATTTGACATCGACTTCTGAAGTAGCTTATCAAGTATTCATTTTTTAGCCAGTTTGAGAGAGATTTTTTTTTTAATCCTAATTTTGTTGAGATATAGTTTACAAAAATCACCTCATTTTTAGTGTAGGTTTAAATTTTGGCAACTATACACATTCATGTGTCCACCACTACAGTCAAGATGTTAAGTTTTCATGTGCAACTTTGTAGTTGATTCCCTCTAAAGACCTCTAACAAATACTTGTTGCTTTATGTCACCTTTTGCCTTTAAAAAGAAGTAAAAATTCATATAAAATGGAATCATATTGACTTGTTTTTTATTTCTTTGAATTAGCATAGTATTTTTGAGATTCATCCGTGTCATTATGTGTAGCAACGTTTCATTTCTGTTTATTGCTAAATAAAAAATATTCCATAGTATGGATAGACCAGTTTTATCCATCCACCAGTTGATACACATAGGAATTGCTTCCCAATTAGATGTTCTTAACATGACATTATTTTTCTTCCTTTTCCAGAATCTTTCTGTTTGCCCTGAAGATGAATCAATTATCATGTCCTCTTTTGTTAATACTATGACTTCCCTAAGTGTAAAACAAGGTAATAAGTCTTAAGAAAAAGCATATTTTCTTCTGATTAAGTTTCAGATTTGATCATTAAAGAGAGGATTTAACAAGTAATTTTTACATAATCATCTGTCTTATTTTTGGACGTATTTAATCTGTTTTATTTTATTAAATTAATTTTGTTCTCCCTGAAGAAAAACTTTGCAAAACAGTTATGTGATGACATTTATAAAAATCATAAGAATTATAGCTTGGAATTTCTTACTATTCAGGAGGGAAAAAAGGCATTTTGTAATTTAAAAAAAAATGGATACCACTGATAAAATGTTTAATCTCTGCCAGGCATTTATATATATTATTCTGGTTAATCCACATCAGTTTTAAAAAGCTGTTACTACTTTTATTTGACAGATTCAGAAACTCAAGGTTTGAGAGTTAATCTGTCAGTTATTTAACATGATTTGCCCATGCTCTAACAAGTATTAAAGATTATAATCGAAATTTTAAGTTCAGGTCTGTCAATCTCAATAGCTGATGTTGTATAATAGACCTGCCTCTCCATTATTTGACTACTCCATTTCAATAGATTGATATGATGTTTTGCTTTTGTAATCTTTAAGTAGAAGGTATCAGAAATCTTGAAAATTTCTGAGTAATAAATACATTTATTTTAGTTTAATCAGTTGTTATAGTTATCATACTTAAGTAATGAAAGTATTGTAAACTTGCCTGGTGATAATTTGGTGTATATATAGTTATTTTGAGGGGCTTCAGCGTGCTATCCAAAGTTGCTATTTGTAAGATTCTTTAAGCTCTGTTAAGCTCCTTCAAATGACATATAAGCACACTGAGAATCATAGCATTTTGGAGCAGTCTGTACTTTGCACTTCTAACTGGCTCCTTTATCATCATCTTTATAGGACTTGAGAGTTATTTTGCTCTCTTAGCTTTTAATTCTTTTTAACTTGTACTAAAATACACATAAAACAAAATAACTCTTACTATTTTTAAGTGTATAGTTCACTAGTGTTAAGTGTACTCATATGGTTGTGCAACCAATCTCCAGAACTTTTTCATCTTGCAAAACTGAAACTCTACAGCTAGTAAATAACAACTCCCAATTTTCTTTCTTCCCAGCTACTGGCATCCACAATTCTACTTTGTATTTCTATGATTTCAACTATTCTAGATACCTCACATAAATGGAATCATGTAGTCACTAATTTCACTAGCTAATGTTCTCAGCTATGTTGTAGTGTATGTCAGAATTTCCTCCCTTTTTAAGGGAGGAATCACATTTTTATCCATTCATCTGTTGATGGGCATTTGGGTTACTTCCACATTTTGTGAATAATATTGCTGTGAACATGGTTGTAACAAATGCCTCTTCAAGACCCTACTTTTAATTATTGTGCATATATGGCCAGAAGTGAAAGTGTTTTAGCTCTTAAATTTTAAAATGCAATTATAGATTTGTGAAAACATTAATTTTCTTTTCTTTTTTTCTTTGTAGTTGAAGATGGGGAAGTATTTGATTTCAGAGGAATGAGATTAGATTGGTTTAGATTACAGGTAAGATTAATTTAATGCTCTCTACTGTCATTCTTTTTTTTTAATTGAATACCTTAGTTAACATGAGAACATTATTTAACTTGAAAAAGTACTCATTGTCTACCTATTGGAAAGAGTTTTTTTGCACAACTAACCATAGTCTTTAATTCATAGAAAAAAGCTTTTTATTGAGATACAATTAATATATATTACATTAGTTTCAGGTTTACAACATGATGATTCAGTATGTGTACATACTGTGAAATAATCACTACAATAAGTCTAGTTAACATTTGTCATCACACATATTACAAATTTTGTGTGTGTGTGATGAGAACTTCTAAGATCTATTCTCTTAGCAACTTTCAAATATACAGTATGGTATTATTAACTATAGTCACCATGCTATATGTTACATCCCAAAGACTTATTTTATAATTGGAAGTTTACACCTTTTTAACCACCTTTACCCATTTTGCCCATCCAGTTTCCCACCTATGGCAACCACCAATCCTTTGTCTAAATCTATGAGTTCAGTTTAGTTTTTTTCTAATTTTTTTTAGATTCTACATGTAAGTGAGATCGTAAGTTCTTTGTCTTTTTCTGTCTGGCTTGTGTCACCTAGTATAAGCACCTTCAAGGTCCATCCAAGGTTGCAAATGGCAAGATTTCCCCCCTTTTTTGGCTGAATAGTATTCCATGTGCATCTGTGTGTTTGTGTGTCTTTGTGTATGTATACACACAACTTTTTTATCTATTCATCCATCGATGGACACTTAGATTGTTTCCATGTCTTCTCTGTTGTAGATAATGCTGCCATGAACATGGGGGTGCAAATATCTTCCTGAGTAGTAGTAGTTTTTAGATACCTATAAGTGGAATTGTTGGATCATGTGGTATTTTTATTTTTAGTTTCTTGAGGAACGTCCATATGTTTTCTGTAGTGGCTACATTCATTTACAGTCCCACCAACAGCACATGAGGGATCCTTGTCTGACAGGTGTGGGGTGGATGTCTCACTGTAGTTTTGATTTTTATTTATCTCATAATTAGTGATGTTGAACACCTTTTCATGTATGTAGGCCATCTGTGTATCTTTGGAAAAGAAGAGTAGCCAGCAGTAAGCTCACAGGCCATAGTGACCATTTCCTAGTCTAATGCCAAAAACTCCATTTTCTGAAATGCAGAAATAAGTGGTATTAGACTTTAAAAGTTTTCATTTAATATATAATTCTCCCATAAATAGTTTTTAAGGACTTTTAAAAGTCAAGCCTAAAATCTGTGTATGTACTGTAAATTTAATGATAGAATTTAATTGTCCCTTAAATATTTCTAGGAATTATGGGAAAACTGTGGCTCAGTATTTTTAATAACTTCATGTTTTCAAAATATGTATACTTAAAATAATAATAGTTTGTTTTCACTATAAAAAGTTAAAGTATCCACAGGTGAAGTGAAGAATAACAGTTAACACTTTCACAGTCTCATTCTCTGAAAATACTTCTAAAACTGGTCTATATCCTGTTAGGTGTTCAGAGATATAAGTGGGGTTCTGCTATATACTCTTCTGCAACTTAAAAAAATAAAATCTTTATTTGCTTAATTAGAAAGTGAAAATGTAAGCAGAACATGTTTGCAGAAGAGATTTTTAGATGGGTACAGTGTCAGGAAGGACTCTTAGGCAGAGCGTACATTTTTGGCAGTCTGCTTAGTTCACTGAGGTGCTTTTGCTTTTCTTAGGTTCTTTCCTTCTAACCTCAAAATATACAGGCACTTTTTCTCTCTGTTCTGTGTTCCATAGCAGTATATTTTTAAAGATGATTTTATAAATGAGGCCACAAGTATGATGATAAATTAACTACAGTTTCTTCAGAAGGGAGAAAGCTTTTTTCAATTTGGAATTGCTAGTAATGGCTTTATAGAGAAAGCAGCATTTGGCCAGGGAGCATTTGAAAGGATTGGTAGCATTTGAACAGGAAAATAGCTTGCACAGGAAATGGCAAAGTGAGGAAAGGGCAAGTAAAGAGACTTTTTAAGCATAAAATATTAACTACAAGAAGGAACACGTTTTCACAAGAGATGTAAATGATCTGACTTTGATCAGTGGTATGAGGACAACAGTTACTAGGTATAAATGCATGGC
The DNA here is from genome assembly GCF_040802235.1 of Manis javanica. Lineage (NCBI taxonomy): Eukaryota > Metazoa > Chordata > Mammalia > Pholidota > Manidae > Manis > Manis javanica. Next base: position 51,432,411 of record NC_133167.1, read on the forward strand.
TGGCCAGAGAGAGGTGTAAAATTGTTTAGATATCAGTAGTTCTTGAGTAGAGCAGGGCCAGAAATACAAGCCTTTGGGAGAATTCTATAGTATGTTTTGTGCCTTCACTGGAGTCCTCTCCAATCTTGATCATCATGTCATTGGCCTTTTATCGATCCCCTTGATCTTTTTTTTCTAATCTTAAAAGAAGAGTTTCTCTCCATACGTATTCTTTGTAATTTTTTTGTACTTCCTAAGGCATCTCATTGCCCCCCCTCCTTTTTTAGTAACATGTTTCTACTTCCATTCTTAATGAAACATTTCAGATAAGTTTTAAATTAAATCTCACTATGTCACCATCCATTTCATCTGAATTTATTTTCATAGGAATATTTTAATTCAGAACTTTTAAAATGAAGTTCAAGTAATGAAAGTCTTCATTGAACTCATGGCCACAAATGGTTCCTCTTTATACTCTAAAGCTAATTAAAGTAAATTAAACTTCAATTAGACTGTCATAAATGTCTACAGTATATCTTGCCATCAGAATATTGCCATCATTATTCCTCATACTCTCCCCTTTCTGGCTGATAAAATAACAAAATATGAGACCCTGCTTTCTTTGTGGAGCCTGTATCTCATTGAGTGGTAACTTTATCCATGTAGTGGCCTCTTGCCATTTTAGGGGCTGAAATTTGATTTTTATCCTACTTATAAGGTGGTAATTATCTCGTCTCATACTGTTTTATGGAAATTGGCAAGAGACATGGGGCATCTGGACCAGAGACAAAGGACTTAGGCGCTGCACAGGAAGCAGCATGAGCATCAGCATACATGCATCATTTTCCCTTGCTTCCTTGTCCCATGGAGTGATGCAGAGGGACCAAGATGAATGCTTTATGTATGCAGTGAGTTTATGTTGCATCTAAGGAACACAAAGTTGGATGAATCCTCTGTTGTATCATCAACAGTAAGCATACTTTCTTTGTTCCAGAGGGAGGCATTACCTCATTCCTGAAGTTTGGTGGCTGCTAATACAATCCTGAGAAATGGTCTGAGTAATGTGTGGTCTTGCCCTTCTAATCTTGGCATATCCAAGATGTGTAGGTGCACACGAGGAGTTTCCTCCATGGAGTAGTTTCTCCCAGAATCCAGAACCTTGGCCATCATCCATAATGGATGATACCCACCACATCTGATCATTTCCCAGATTAAACTCTTTTCAAAAACTGCCAACGCCCTAAACCAGACCATCATAATCATATCTGGATTGTTGCCACCACTACCTTCTAACAGATCTCTGCTTCCTGTTTGCTTTCTATCCATCCTTTCCCATTACATTCTCTACAAACAAGTCTTTCTAAAACAGCAGTTGGCTATACAAGAAACTTCAGTGGTTCTCCAAAAACTTTCAGTTGTTTTGAAATAGTATACAAAGGTCTGCATGATCTGGTTAAATCGCTTCTTTCACCATTTCCCTTCTTTTTTTTTTTTTTTCCACTCAAATTGTAGACATAGTGAAGAGTGCTTAAGCTATAGACACCCCTCTTATTTTTGTTCTCTGCCCTTTATGCCCACTGTTGGACAGAATTCTGCTCTTTGTGGTTGGTACCCCTATAGTGGAATATCTTTCCCTGTAACATATCCTGATGGTTTTGGTTAAGTCCTATCACATTTTTGGCCAATCTGCACTAATTTTTACTATCTTCAATGCTTTTCTAGAATCTTATCAATTAGTACAGTGTATTATACTATCCAGTTTTGAGTGATTCAGTATAATCTGAAACCTCACTGAATCAATGTGTGTAATACTATCATCTGACTGTTCCCTGCGTATGCTTCTCTTAAACTAGAATGAAAATTTCTTCGGGTAGGATTATCATGACAATTCACTGTTTATACTTTTGATATTGTAACTTCAGTTCCTTTGGGGTTCAAGATGAATAATTATTCGATTCTGTTTTATGGGCAGTAGTATAAGTAGTTTGTTTACATAGACGAATTCTTGATAGGAATTTCAAGTTTGGATCACTTTAGACAATTTTAAAAGGTAATGTTACTGTTACAGTGTCTCTAAACTTTGTTTTTCAATAGTGGTGTTTTTTTTTTTTTGTTTTTTTTTTTTTTTGAGAGGGCATCTCTCATATTTATTGATCAAATGGTTGTTAACAACAATAAAATTCAGTATAGGGAGGTCAACGCTCAATGTACAATCATTAATCCATCTCAAGCCTAATTCTCGTCAGTCTCCAATCTTCTGAAGCATAATGAACAAGTTCTTACATGGTGAACGAATTCTTACACAGTGAATAAATTCTTACATGGTGAACAGTACAAGGGCATTCATCACAGAAACTTTCGGTTTTGATCATGCAATATGACCTATAAACAATCAGGTCAAATATGAATATTCGTTTGATTTTTGTACTTGATTTATATGTTGATCCCACATTTCTCCTATTATTATTATTATTTTTATTTTTAATAAAATGCTGAAGTGGTAGGTAGATGCAAGATAAAGGTAGAAAACATAGTTTAGTGCTGTAAGAAGGCAAATGTAGATGATCAGATGATCAGGTGTGTGCCTATGGACTAAGTATTAATCCAGGCTAGACAAGGGCAGCAAGACATCCACGGATGCAGAAGATTTCTCTCAAAGCAGGGGGGGTGAGGTTCTGAGCCTCACCTCTGTTGATCCCCAAATTCTCACCTGATGGCCCCCCTGCGACTGTGCCTGTCTTAGGTTGTTCCTCCCTTGAGGAATCTTACCCGTCTCTGGCTAACCAGTCATCTTCCAGGGCCATACAGGGAAATGTAAAGTTGGTAAGTGAGAGAGAAGCCATATTGTTTGCAAAGGTTAGCTTTTTACTTCTTTGCAGATTTATGCCTTGTGGCTTCTATGCCCAGCACTTGTCTCAAGGTATCTTTACCCCTGGAGGAATTATGATACACGGTAAATTCGATATGAGCCACGAATTCTATTTAAGGGTTGTTGTTGTTTTTTTGAGAGGGCATCTCTCATATTTATTGATCAAATGGTTGTTAACAACAATAAAATTCTGTATAGGGGACTCAATGCACAGTCATTGATCAACCCCAAGCCTAATCTCAACAGTCTCCAATCTTCTGAAGCATAACGAACAAGTTCTTACATGGTGAACCAGTTCTTACATAGTGAATAAGTTCTTACATGGTGAACAGTGCAAGGGCAGTCATATCACAGAAACTTTCGTTTTTGATCACGCATCATGAACTATAAACAATCAAGTCAGATATGATTATTCGTTTGATTTTTATACTTGATTTATATGTGAATCCCACATTTCTCCCTTATTATTATTATTATTAGTAGTAGTAGTATTATTTTTAAATAAAATGCTTAAGTGGTAGGTAGATGCAAGATAAAGGCAGAAAACATAATTTAGTGCTGTAAGAGGGCAATAGCGGTGTTTTTTTTCCCTGTAGAATGACAAGGCTAAAGTTACTGGTTTATAGTTAAACTACTTCTGTTTTTGCTGTATTTTTACAGGCATATACTAGTGTCTCTAAGGCTTCACTTAGCCTTGCAGATCACAGAGAACTTGGAAAGATGATGAATACGATAATTTTTCATACAAAAATGGTAGACTCCTTGGTGGAAATGTTGGTGGAAACATCAGATCTCTCCATATTTTGGTATGTTGTCATTTTCTGTAAATCAGAATTTGAAATATTTATTATCCAAAGAGATTTTTCGTGATTATTTTTATGTTACAGTCTTTAAGACAGTTCAGTAACAGACTCTTAAGAAGAAATAGTGGACAATTTGCTGTTATAACAAAAATAACTTAGTCAGGTTGGGGTTTTATGTCTTTAATTCTCTGCAGAACAACTCTTGCTGATGTGAATTTATGTTTTACACTTTCTTTGAGGAGAAGATAGAAAGACATTTACTTCAAATTGCTTTTAAAGGACCTCTTTTTGCATCATTAGATTAAGGAGAAAAAGTTGTGGATCAGAGCCAAATAGAACAAAGGTTGGAAATGAAATACCAAATAATTTCACTCTACAGTATTAAATTAGACACTATTATTAGGATGATGTGGTGACTACTCCCACCATAGTGCTCCACTCTCTTTTGCTTCTATCATGCCCTCTTTAGTTACAGTAGTTCACAACTTTTCTTCCCTCTTTTTCCCCCCCACAAACAAGGTCCTTGAAGGAAGGTTGTGTCTTTGTTTCCTTAGTGTCTAACATAGTAGGTATATAATAAATACAAATGAGTAAGTGACTTGATTGTGATTAAATTAATAAACAGTGGGGCCAAGATTCAAACTCAAGTTTCTGATTCCAAAGCGGTACAGTATTAACTCTATTTCTGCTCCTTGGCCTTTTTTTTCCCTTAGAGAAGCTGAGTGAAATAATCTCGTATGCCCCTTTTTTTTCTAAAATGCTGAGATAATCTAGTGGGTAATGGTAGTAGTTTCCATGTATTGAGTAACTGTCATTATGAAAAGTTTTTCATTGCTTTTATTTTGGAAAGTGACCCAGTTCACCCTCATCTTGGCAATTTGTTAGGATGGCTTTAATTAACATATACAAGAAATCCAAGTCTGGCAGGCAGGGAAAGCATAAGGGGTCTTTTATAGGAATTCAAGAACTATATCACATCAGATTTGCAAGAATCTTTATGATTTTTTGGAACCATACACTATTGTCTGACCCAAAGGCCACCTTGGAAAGAAAATGGAACATTTTATGTTTATGTATTTTTGAGCTACAGAAAGGATCCTGTTGTTAAAAAGGATACTGCAGTTAGAAAGTCCTCTTCCCTTTCTTAGAAGTAAAAGTACTTAATTTTTAAATTTGTAAATTTTAGTTATATTAATTTTTTTTCCTTTTTTCTCATAATCACATTTTGTCTGCCACATCCAAAATAAATGCATGTTTATTGCTTCTGTTTGTCTTAGTCTGAGATTACTGTATCTTACCAATTCATATTTTTTCATAATGAACATCTCTTAAAACCAGAAGTAATTTAAAATTGATGGTATGTCATTCATTAATTGATAATGTTTACCGTTCTTAGTGATACCTAAAATAATGGTCTTTCTACAGTTGATGACTTAGCTTTGATGAAATTTGGTGATAGGAGATTGAATGTCATATATTCATATGCCATAGATATGGTTTGTTTTCATTTAAAGTTTTTTTTTAATTTGTAAATGTTACACAAATAACATTTTTATTACTGTGGAATCATTATTGCTGTGTAAGAGATAATCTTTGGTAAATAACTATTCCTAAAGAAATAAATGCTATCAGTCATTAACTTTCCTTCATTTGAACCAAATTAATTTAACTATAAGGTATTACAGCATGAAAGTTTTATTTTAACTATAAAAATTGTGACTTAATTTTTAATTTGTTTCCTTGTATAGTTTTTATAGTCGTGCTTTTGAGAAGATGTTTCAACAATGTTTGGAGTTACCCTCTCAGTCAAGATACTCAATTGCGTTTCCATTGCTTTGCACTCATTTTATGAGTTGCACACATGAACTGTGTCCAGAAGAGGTAATTTAAGAGTAGTACTGTGATTTATACGGTATGCAGAATTAACTAGGTTAAACAAGTAGACTTCCAGATTTTCACAGTCATACAGTTGGCCCTTGAACAACACAGGGCTTAAAGGTACCAGCCCCCAGCTCAGTCGAGAAACCATATGTAATTTTTGACTCCCAACAACTTAACCCCTAATAGCCTGCTGTTAACTAGAAACCATACTGATAATATTAAAGAGTCAGTTGACACATATTTTGTGTTACATATATTATATAGTGTATTCTTACAATAAACTGAGAAAAGATGTTTTTTCAAATTCCAAAAAGTTTTCCAATGTATTTGTTGAAAAAAATCTGCATTTAAGTTCAAACCCACATTGTTCAAGTATTAACTATAATTACCTAATCTAGCTTCCCACCTAGTTTATCTCTATGCAGAATCAGTAGAATGCTTGAATGGATATATGATATAGATACACTGTTAGTTTGGATGGGTGGTAAATATACATACATTTTATAAGAACATAAAAAGTCACTTGATATTTATATTTATGGTATAGTTATATACAGTAATTGATTCTGCATGCTTAGTTTTCCTCTGAAATTATTACTGAAAGGACTTACAAAATGAATGTACAGATAACTGAATAACATAAACAACATCAAAAAGGAATTTCACCAAGTTGTTAATGTAGTAGATGTAGTAAGCAAAATCCAGATTTTCTGGTATTTATAAGACAAACATGCACAAGCATGCAGGCACACAAGTTACTGAATAATCAAACTACTCACTATTTTATTGGGACCAAGTATCTATCACAAATGTATTCAATCTTTCTTACAGTCTTTAAAGAAGAAATACTGCTTTGTGTGTTAAAAATCTATATTAAAAGTAAATACTGTACCTCTTTTTAATTTAATTTAGTGTTGAGTCTAGCAGAACTGGTAGAAAAGAAACTTACAAGTAGCAGTAGTGCTATTAAATATCTTTAAACATTGGATAACAACTTGCAGGTAGTACATTCCATTGGAAGCAGACTGAGGTAGAGATTAATGTGCAGGAAGTTTATTAGGGAATGCTTTTGGAATTAATATATGTGAGGATGTTAATAACACCAATTTTAATAGATTTTTGAGTTTTAAAATTTAACAGAGTCCTTCCCCAAGCTTTACACCTAAGATAATACTATATTATTTTTCATCACCATCATCTTTCTTGTTAAATCACCCATTAAATCTTCGTTTTATTTGTTACCTTTTCTTAAATCCATACTCTACTTTCCATTCCTATAGTCACTGTTGTAGCTCAGATTTTCAATATTCATATGTACTACCTCCAATATTTCTGCCTTTAAGACTCATACAATGCCACCAGAGTGCCTCTTTCTTAAAGAATCATCAGTGGCTCTCCACTGTATATGCAGAAAGTAAAATTTCTTACAATTTGATTCTACCCTCATTCTTTCGTTTTATTTTGTTCTTTTTGGTCTTCTGAAAACTTCAAATTTAATATATATATGTATATATATATATATATAATGTGTCTTTTTAGTTATTTTTAAATGTACAGTTCAGTGTCATTAATTACCTTTACAGTGTTGTGCCACGATCGCCATTGTCCATTTCCAAAACTTTCATTACTCCAAGCAGAAACTGTAATAAGTGGTAACTTCCCGTCCTTCCAACTTGTGGTATTTTTTAGTCTGCTTTTGGTCTCAATGAATTTGCCTATTCTAGATAGTTTGTGCAGATGGAATCACACAGTATTTGTCCTTTTGTGTCTGGCTTATTTCACTTAGCATAATGTTTCAAGGCTCAGCCATGTTACAGCATGTATCAGAAGTTCCTTTTTATGGTGGAATAATAATCCATTGTATGTATCTACCACATTTTGTTTATTCACTTACCTGTTGATGGATTCTGCTCTCATTCTTATCTTCTACTTTCTACTCCCTACTAACTATAAGTAGCCCATCTTATGCAAACCATGCTTATTTATTTACTTTTTGGCCTCCTAATGGCTTTTCCTCATATATAAAATTCATTCTGCTGCACTTCCACCTATTGTAGCCTTACCTCCTCTTCGGTGCTCATCTTAAATCCCACCTCCTCCAAAAAGGTTTTTAGCATTTCTCCAGTTAGAATTTGTCCCTCCTTTACCATATTGCCATAGCACTTTATCATTATTTGTCTTTATCTACCTTGTACCACTTATTATAATGTTTCTGCCCCACTTAGTTGGTTAAGTTACAGGTCATGAATAGGATAAGACTTTAATTCTTATTAAATATAATAATTTACAAGTAGTTAATAATGTCTTTATATAAGTACAAAATTTTTATATAGCTTTTTTTTTGGCATTTGATTGTTACAACAAAGTGACAGTGTAGTACTGCTGATAGTTATCCTTAATTTACAGATGAAGAAAGTCTCTGGTGAATTTTTTTTTCTGTCCTTATAGTCATGTTAACTAGTAAGTGGCACTGTTCTGTTTTTCATTTAGCTAATTTGTTAAGGCCTGTTAGTTTCTAGATGCTTCACTAAATCCTGTGATAAGAAATGTGAAGACATGGTCTCTTTCCTTGATAAGTCCCTGATTTGATAATCTGTGCTGTTGTAGAAATAAATATGTGAAGCACTTTGGGAGCATTAAGGGAGTTCACCTAAGAGTGAGAATAGAGTAAATTGGTGTGCATAGTTCTTAGTGCAGTCTGACTTTGTAATTTTAGTTTCAGCTCATTTAGATAAGAGACAATATAGAAAAGCTTCTAGAATGACTTATTAATGCTAAGGCCTCAGTTTGAGCTAGAGTACTTAATAAATTTGCAAAAAGACAGTGCTTTTGAACTAGAGTTGCAGTTCACACCCTGCTATGTCAATAGGATCCCTGGATAATGGCAAACTAGTAATTGTGTTGTTCTGTCTGTACCATCCATTATAGTAGTTTATTCATCTTTTCCAGTCTCATTGTTTAAAAATCTTCCCTATACTGATGTCTCTCATTTATTTATCTCTAGTCCAGTTCTTTCCCTCAAATCTAGATTTCCTCTGTGTCTTGCTGCATTAGGTATTTTTTTATCTGAAATGTAACATGTTCAAGAAAGAACTATAGATTCTTCACATATTTCTCCACCCCCATCCTTGGAACCTTTTCTATCTTTGGTTCGACATTTATATAATCCAGACTCCTATGTCTTCTCCAAGCCACATTATCTTTTTCCCAGATTATTGTCAATAGTCTCCTAAATGATCTCTCTGCTTCTGCCGTTCTTCTAAAGTCTGTTCTCAGCAGATCATGGAGAGACTTGTGTCACATTAGGAAGCTTTAGTTCTTTTGTTTTCCAGTGTTACCATTTCTGAGTCACTGAAGCGGAGTAGAGAAATAAGATCTTTATTTCAAGTAAGTAGTAAATTGGAAACAAGGCTAGTTCAGTATTCTGTTTTTCAGGAAGAAGTGATAATAACAAGGAATATGTTTTATCTTTCAGGAGTTGGAATTTGGTTAAATAAAACACTGTTTATAATTTGAAATTTTCACTTAGGTAAAGTGAACCAGTTTTTTATTGTATCTGGCCTATAGGTCCCTTTTGGTTTGGCTCTAAGTTTTAAAGGACATTTTAAATAAAACATTAAGGTGTCATGGTTAGATCTAGGAACAGTTATATTCTTTTATATTATCTTTTATATGTAAAATTTATATATATTATATTTTAACCACATAGAAATAGTGTATATAATCTCTATATATGTTATATAATTGTGAAAGGTCCGGGAAGGAAAACTTTAAAAAATTTCTCTCTTTGTAAAGTATTACAAATGTGTAGTACAAAATTTTACAGCATTATATACTCAATATTCCTGTTACCACTGACAAGAAAAACCTATTAAACTATTGCAACACCCACCAAAATTAAAAAGATATAGAATCCTGTAGATAGAGATGGATGGATTTGAGTGTGTGTTTCTACATATACATATATATATGTAAATGTGATTGTCTTTTTTTATCCCATTGTATTGAGAAAATATACAACTTTTATTATCATCTTTATTCTGCTTTAACAGCGACATCATATTGGAGATCGCAGTCTTTCCTTATGTAATATGTTCCTGGATGAAATGGCCAAACAAGCTCGAAATCTCATCACTGATATTTGCACAGAACAGTGTACTCTTAGTGATCAGGTAATAATTTAAATGTTTCCATACAGATGGGAAATTTATGTGTGAAGGCCAGAGAATTAACTGTTAGCCAGTTATTTATTTTTTCATTTCTTTATTCTCAAATTCAGTAAATCTCATTATTTCTTGTAAAGCTCCTTAGGGTTTTCGACAATTGCCACTAGTTTTAGGATTACTTAGTTTAAATACCAACCTGGCATTCAAGTCCCTTCCTGATAGTTCAAACCACTCTACTCTACTTTGCTCTTTATGCCTCATCATGTAGTAGTTTTCACTAGATTCTGAACACATTGTGTCCTAATATAGTTTGTTCTTCATAGGCAGTCTTTTTGCCAATCAAATACTCATTCTCATTCTTTGCTTATCTACTCTGTTTTTACTTATCCATTAAACTACAGCCTTGATATAATTTCCTGTGAAGTGTTTCTTCACACAGGATTTGCCCATTTCTGTTTTACATCAAGCTATGTGGGCTCCCCAAACTAGCTAGGTAATCTCTGCTTCCTACTTCTACCTCTGTTCTTAGTGCTGGCATGATACTTGCTACATAGTCTGGATTCACATAAGGTCTGCTTAAAAATTAATGTGTTTTCAAAGTAATCAGTGTAATTTAAGATTTCATATCTTTTTAAATTTAGTTGCTGCCCAAGCATTGTGCCAAAACCATTAGTCAAGCAGTGAATAAGAAGTCAAAAAAACAGACTGGTAAGAAAGGGGAACCTGAAAGGGAAAAACCAGGAGTTGAGAGCATGAGGAAAAACAGACTGGTAGTGACCAAGTAAGCCATCCACTTCTGTTACATTCTTTTGTTATGGGTAGAAGTTTTTTCTAGAGCTGAGGAAATGCTAGTAATTGTAAACTTTTCATTTCCCAGTCTCTTTTTTTTTTTTAACCTTTGTGAACTTAATTAGCCAGTTAGTGTGCATTTCATCGCAAAATACAGATGCTGGATGTTTTAAGTAAATACATGTAGTAGATTATATTTGTCTTCATATACTGAATACTGAAAGCCAAGAATTTGTCTAAAAAAATTGGGAGTGCACTGTAAGCAATCTATAATTTCTTATTTATTTAAAATCAGATAATCAGAGACTATTTTGGCAGGCTGTCATATATTAGAACATGCCTGATATCATTATTTTAAAATTAACATATCAAAATACAGATACATTCAGGACTGACTGTTTGGATGGGAGGCATAGGTGGGCAATAATAGGTGAATTTTTTTTGGTTTAAAATAGATATCCTACTTCCTTGCCTCCTATGTTGAGCAAGCTATTTGCTTTTCTGTACACAACTTTGTTCCTCTACAACAAAAGTACAGCAGAATTTGGAGATGATTGTCTTTATGAGTGAAATAAGCTCTTCCTTGTGTATTGTCAACATAGTCATTACCATCTGAATGTAGAAACAAATGAGTGATGTTCTTTAGGAAATGCTCTATGTTAATGATATCCATAAACGTTTTGAACTTTGTTAGATTAGGAGAGAAAAAAACTGAATTTTGCAACTTATTGTTCCTAAATATGTTTATGGGGATATGGTCTGTTTATAAAATTAATTTTGTATTATGATGAAATGTTGAAACTTTTATTTACTGCTTAATTTTTTTCAGCCTTGACAAATTGCACACTGCACTTTCTGAGTTGTGTTTCTCTATAAATTATGTACCAAACATGGTGGTTTGGGAACATACCTTTACCCCAAGAGAATATTTAACTTCTCATCTGGAAATCCGCTTTACTAAGTAAGAAAGAATATAAACTGTTTTTGTTTGTTGGTTCAGTTAATGAGCTTATTATATATGTTCTTCATATCTGTACAGTGTCTCCTTTTATGAAGAAAAATATTAGTAAAACTGATGTAGTATAAAAAAATAATGAACCAGGAATGTTCCTGGGCAGCCTCTTCTGGGGAGGTGTCTCCATGCGCAGTAGGTGAAACCTCAGCCTGGACAGGGGTGTATTCTTGACTCTGATCGAGAAAGAATTCAGGACCGGTTGGTTGAGGATAGGTAAGGAAGAAATACATGAAAGTGAGAGTAGTAATGAACAGCAGCAACCATTCAGGCAGCAGAGAGCAAGGAAGAACAGAGGGAGTTCAGAGCTCACTGAACTCTTGCTTGGTATAGGGCAGATGCCTTGCCAACTCCTGAAGCCAGGGTCACCAGGCATCCAGTGTCCACTTGAGTCTTCACAGCCTGGGAACTAAGCCCCTAACACCCCAGATTTGGAGCAGCCACTGAGCACTGGGTCGAGTGCATTTATGTTCTGAGAACTTCCCCAAAGCAAAGAAAGGAGATTTTCAGGCAGGCTGCTAAAAGAACATGATTGTAAAGCTGCAGACCCATCTGGGTCACTCAGGTGATGGGAAGTTGCCAGCCCACATCAGAGATCTCAGTAGCCCCTCCCTACTTACCTGAAGTAGGACAGAGAGAGTGAAGACTTGTGCTCAAGTCTAGAAAATTGAATGAAATAGCGAAGTAACAAAGACACTTACCACTGGGAAAAGGGGTTTCTTACTAATCTCCCAAGAGGTTTGGAAGAGCACAGAGACAAAAACGTAGTAAGTTGAGCATCCAGAAGACTTTATTTAAGGCAAAGTACACACTCAAAGAAAGGGGACTGCGGGCAGCCTCAGAGAGGAGGCGTGCTTAAAGGCTTAGGATTTATGTCTTCTAAGGATTTCAGAATGGGGTAAAAGGGGGTGGGGATGGGGGAGACATAGGCTTGATATGTGGTCTCCTGATGTCCATCCCTGGTGAGGGACACTATGTCATCATCCATAGTCAGTCATCTACATATTCTGTAAGATAAAACTTAAGGAGTTCATCAAACCTGTTCTTCTCCAAGATAGTGGTTACCCTCAAGCAGTGGAAACATGTCATTTAGGACTGCTTGCACTGCCTTAAGATAGGGTCAGTTGTTGGCTAATTACCATAAAGTATGTTAGGAATATTGCCTCCTGACTCCCTAATTTTTAATATAGAATCTTAGCCTTAAGATGGAGTCCTTCCTGTTCTTAGTATACTATTTATATCTTGGCTTTTTTAGTCAAAAGCAGGAAAAATTGAATCATGACACTTGTCTCATGTCCCTGCTTTACCTCAGGAAGTATGAAGAATAGTGAACTGGGAATTACTTAAATTACCCAGATTTTTGTCTCATAATTGTTATTAATTAGTTGTAACACTAGATAAGCCAGTTAATTTCTTTGAGCTTTAATTGTAAGCCAAATGAGAAGATTGAAGCAAATTAGTGTATTTCAGCTGTCAGTTGGCAACCCTTTTGGTTGAAATCACATTTAGAAGGTTATAATCAACATTTAAGGAAAGAAAGAAGTGGGAGGGAAGGAAAGGAAAAAAAATCAGTGTATTGCGTATATTACAAATATTGCTTCATGAAAACTTTTCAGTTATGTATATATATATATATATGTACTAAGTTATTCATATCTTAAAGTGGGTCACAGTCAAATGTTTGAAAGCCTCAGGACTAGGTGAACTGTTTCTGAATTTGAATGTATCCTGTTATGCCAGTGGAATTCTAAACTCCTGAAGCACTCAATTCTAATTAGGGTTTTATAAGCTGCATATGTATGTATTTCTTGGAATAATATTGCATGTGATGTTAGAAACTTTAGTTTTATAAATGTTGCTTCAACTTTTTTCTGAAGTCACACATTATTAAAGAAAATACTGATTTGATGAATTGTTCTTGAAGGCTTTTAAGCAATTTATAAATTGCCAAAGATTTTTCAAAGTTTTGTAGTCATTAGCAAGTATTTGTTACTATATCTGTAGTGTGGTATTTGTACTATATGCTTAACATTGTGTTAAGTACTATGAATAGTAATGAAAGAGATAAAGCTTAGAGCTTTAGTTGGTGAGAAGATTACAATAATTAGAGAACAAAATAGGAGAGTGTGTAAGTGGGCACTAAATTGAGTGTTAAGTATTCACTTGATTAGAGAAGAGTGTGGTGTTGAACATAGACTGGTTTTTGCCCTCCTTTAGTTAGGCAGGTATCCTGACAGGGAAGCCCAGAATGCTCTAATATTTAGACCAAGGGGATATTATGCCCTCTGGTATTTATTATTCTCAACTGTGGGGGGGTGGTAGAGTGGAGCGTGGAAAGTTGGGTTCAATTTACAACTCCCTTTTTTTCCTTTTTTAAATAGTCTGGTCTGTTAATCTACAGAGAAACAAATGTTCTTTTGACAAACATTACTTTGTGATCAGGATCGTGGCAAGGCTGTGAAGTTGTTTACTTGGGGAAGATGTTTATGACAGGACAAAGAGCTTATATTAGTTGGTTGATTTTTGCTGATCACTTGAGCACAATCTTAGGACTGGGGAGTTGTATACAAGGATAGCAAATTTTGTCTTGAGTTCTTCTGGGACTGTTTTACTGGTGGGTTTTCTACTGGTCTGTTTTCTTCAGATTCATCCTTACAAATACAAGTCTAAGATCTTTACAGTAATGCTCAGGGAATTTTAAGGAGGGAAAATAAGGGTGGCAAATATAAGAAAAGGTCACAGAAAAATATTTCATAAATTTGTGTTTCCTTTTAGGCTTGTACAGTTTCTTGGGATATAAACCAAGCAGAACTGTGTTATGTGCTGTGAGTGATTAAAGGACAATAAAGTTTTCCTATTTGTTCAGTTGTTTTGACTCTCATGCATTTTGTTGAGAGGCATCACTAAGGCAGGCAGATGTGGAGTCAAACCGTAGATCTGCCACTTGCAAATAAAGTGATCATGATCAGTTTACTAGTTCTGCGCCTTAGTTTTTTACATCTGTGAAATGGGACAATAACAGCTACATAGTATGATTATTAAATACGAGGATTATAGGTAATATATGTAAAGCCTAAAAAAAATAAAAACTGGTAGTATATTGCAGTGCCAGATGAACTCAATCTATAGACTAAATATTTTATTGTAGTTGTTACAGACATCATATTAAAACATTTTTTTAAACTCTGTATCCTTAAGTCATTTTTATTACTGATGTCCTTAGAATTTTTTAGGCACTTGTATTCCCATTTCATTGTAGCTTTTAGGTGTTCATTCTTTTGTTGTGTTGTTTCTTCATAAGATAACTATAGTAGCAATTTCATGGCTTTGTTAAAAATTCTATTTAAAATTAACTTTATCATTTATTTATTTACTATTAGAGGTCCTAGGTTGAGTGGCATATTTACAGAACTGCAAAACTCATAACTCTTTTCTTCTTCCCACCACCCCCAGGTCGATTGTTGGAATGACTATGTATAACCAAGCCACACAGGAAATTGCAAAACCATCAGAGCTTCTAACAAGTGTAAGAGCTTACATGACTGTACTCCAGTCCATAGAAAACTATGTGCAAATTGATATTACAAGAGTATTTAATAATGTTCTTCTTCAACAAACACAACACTTAGACAGTCATGGAGAGCCAACTATTACAAGTCTATACACAAATTGGTAAGGAATACGTTTAGAAATTTGAATTAATAACAAAATTTCCTTATTATTAACTATAAAATGAACTACTTAGGAAAGTTTTTTTTTAAGGATAAATATCATGTATGTTAAGTTACCTGTCACCTTAAAAGTATATACAGGAATGTATACCCTAATAAATTTTGAATTAAGCAATTAATTTCTCTTGGTTATAAATTTACTTTTCTCCTTAGGTACTTGGAAACTTTGTTAAGACAAGTCAGCAATGGTCATATAGCTTATTTCCCTGCGATGAAAGCATTTGTGAACTTACCTACAGAAAATGAATTAACATTCAATGCAGAGGAATATTCTGACATATCAGGTGAACAATAATTTATGGTTTGGAGTATGAAGATTTCATTCTTCTTTGGCTTTTAATTCTGTTATGACTATTCTCATTCAGTTATGCATAAACATACATTGTATCTTAGACGTAACCTTTGCATTTGTGTTACCTTTTTTATTTTAGAGACTTTCCTCAGGTTTTTGCATTAATAATTTGCTTCTGTAATGGAATGTTCCAATATGTTAAGTTCATTTTCTCATGTATTTGCTCAGAGTATAAAATGAATAACATTTCCTTTCAGAAATGAGGTCATTATCAGAACTGCTAGGCCCATATGGTATGAAGTTCCTAAGTGAAAGCCTTATGTGGCATATTTCTTCACAAGTTGCTGAACTTAAGGTAATACAGTTTATTTTAAATCAATTTTAACTCTTAAATAATTTCTGAAGAACAATTCAAGAATATGAGCAGCAAGTCTAGAGTGTTAATTACTTTATGTTGACATGAAAGTTCTCAGATGTAAATAAAATTAGTGAGCTAGCATGGCCTTTTCAGTAGCATCTTTGTATAGTTCTGATTTAGAGATGAAAAAACTAAAAAAGCCTACAGAGGTAAGTTCACTTGCTTAAAGGGGTCTGAAATTCAGTTTTGACTTTTGGACAAGTCTTCATTCCATTGTACCATGATGCTTTGTTTTGAATGACCACATTCAAAATTCTAGCCAGTCATTTTTTTAAATTTGTAGTTTGAATTTGTGACTTTACAGAGATTATAATACAAATATTAGGCTTAATGTATTTTCTTATGAAACATCCTTTACATTATGCTCTTTAAACGGGATTAAAAATGTCTTTAGAATACTTAGCATTTTAAATAAAGGTGTAAAAGCTGAAGCAACACATTTTAAATTACCTTTTATTTAAAGCCTTTTAGAAATATCCCAGTGCTAAAGTGATTTATATTGAATAAATCTGTGTATTTAATAGCTATCTACTTTTTGAAAGAATTTGAATTTGGGCCACTAAAACTTTTGAACTTATGAACAGAATAGAAAAAACATGTTTTGAAACACGCCTTTCTCAATTTGTGAAATTTTTTGGTGGTTACTTGTATTTTTAATTTATCAAATAAATTTGACTTTGCATTTTAAATTTGTTAAGAATATGGTACGTAGCACTGATAAAGAACATGGCATTTCTGATGTAGCACCAAGAGGTCTAAATGTAATAATCTTGATTTACTGAAAATTGAACAAATATTTGGATAAGCCAATGTCTGCAAGGCAAATAATATTTTGTTGTGTGAGTACCAGATGACAGGAGTCAGCATGACTGAAAGGAAAAGCATTATTACTCAGTGATTAAGAACTCAAGTTTACTTTTAAGTAAACTTAAGTTACTTTAAGAACACAAGTCAGGTTGTCCTGAATTTCAGTCCTGTCATTTATGAGCTTTGGCTTTGGGCAAAGTTTAAGCTCACTAAGCTTTTACTTTGAGAGAAGTATATGAGGCAATCCATGTCAGATGCTTAGTACTCAGCACCATGCCTGACAAACAATAAGTTCTGAGTAAATATTATTTGCTGTTCATAATGTCTTTATTCTCTCATTGTTCTTTTTAAAAAGAATGTTCTGTAAGTCTTATATAAAAGTCAAGTTTTAGATACTCTATAAATGAAGGTTTTAAATACACACTTTATATAGTTTTAAAAACACGCATGTTGAAAGTTAGTTTTGGTTCTTTATAACCAAAGTCATTCTTATTATTAGACTCATTCCCCTGTAAATACATGATCTCTTTTCTATACTACTGTTCTCAAGTAACAAATATTTCATTGAAAGTTTACTTTCTTGTGTTCCTTTGAGACTGAGATAATAAAAGAATTATGGCCCAGTAATTGTGTTTTTGCCAACTATTTTTTATTTTTATTTATTTATTTTTTATTAAGATATCATTGATACACAGTCACACGCGCAACATTGTAGTTGCTACATTCCCCCATTATCAAGTCCCCACCACATACCCCATTACAGTCCCTGTCCATCAGCACACTAAGATGCTATAGAGTCACTACTTGTCTTCTCTGTGCTGTACCGCTGTTCCCATGCCCCCCACATTATGTGTGATAATCCTAATGACCCTTATTCCTCTTCTCCCTCCCTTCTAACCCACCCTTCCCAGTCCCTTTCCCTTTGGTAACTGTTAGTCCATTCTTGGGTTCTGTGAGTCAGCTGCTGTTCTGTTCCTTCAGTTTTTGCTTTGTTGTTATACTCCACATATGAGTGAAATCATTTGGTACTTGTCTGTCTCCACTTGGCTTATTTCACTGAGCATACCCTCTAGCTCCATCCATGTTGTTGAAAATGGTAGGATTTGTTTTCTTCTTATGGCTGAATAATATTCCATTGTGTGTATGTCCCACCTCTTCTTTTTTATCCAGTCATCTACTGATGGACACTTAGGTTGCTTCCATACGTTGGCTATTGTAAATAGTGCTACGATAAACATAGGGATGCATATATCTTTTTGAATCTGTAATCCTGTTTTCTTAGGGTAAATTCCTAGGAGTGGAATTCCTGGGTCAAATGGTATTTCTGTTTTTAGTTTTTTGAGGAACCTCCATACTGCTTTCCACAATGGTTGAACTAATTTACATTCCCACCAGCAGTGTAGGACGGTTCCCCTTTCTCCACATCCTCACCAGCATTTGTTGTTATTTGTCTTTTGGATGTTGGCCATCCTAACTGGTGTGAGGTGCTATCTCATTGTGGTTTTAATTTGCATTTCTCTGATGCTTAGTGATGTGGAGCATCTTTTCATGTGTCTGTTGGCCATCTGAATTTTTTCTTTGGAGAAGTATCTGTTCAGATCCTCTGCCCATTCTTTAATTGGATTATTTGCTTTTTCGTTGTTAAGGTGCATGAGTTCTTTATGTATTGTGGATGTCAACCCTTTATCGGGTATATCATTTATGAATATATTCTCCCATACTGTAGGATGCCCTTTTGTTCTGCTGATGGTGTCCTTTGCTGTACAGAAGCTTTTTACTTTGATATGGTTCTTTGTGTTCATTTTTGCTTTTGTTTACCTTGTCTGGGGAGATATGCTAATGAAAAAGTTGCTCATGTTTATATTCAAGAGAGTTTTGCCTATGTTTTCTTCTAAGAGTTTTATGGTTTCATGACTTATATTCAGGTCTTTGATCCATTTTGAGTTTACTTTTGTGTATAGAGTTAGACAGTAATCCAATTTCATTCTCTTACATGTAGCTGCCCAGTTTTGCCAACACCAGTTGTTGAAGAGGCTGTCATTTCCCCATTGTATATCCATGGCTCCTTTATAGTATAGTAATTAACCATATATGCTTGGGTATATATCTGGACTCTCTAGTCTGTTCCATAGGTCTATGGGTCTGTTCTTGTGCCAGTACCAAAGTGTCCTGATTACTGTGGCCTTGTAGTAGAGCTTGAAGTTGGGGAGTGAGATCTCCCCCATTTTATTCTTCCTTCTCAGGATTGCTTTGGCTGTTCAGGGTCTTTTTTGGTTCCATATGAATTTTAGAACTATTTGTTCAAGTTCATTGAAGAATGCTGCCAGTATTTTGATCGGGATTGCATTGAATCTGTAGATTGCTTTAGGCAGGATGGCTGTTTTGACAATATTAATTCTTGCTAGCCAAGAGCATGGGATGAGTTTCCATTTGTTAGTGTCCTCTTTAATTTCTCTCAAGTTGTCTTCTACTTCTCAGGATAAAGGTCTTTCATTTCTTTGGTTAGGTTTATTCATAAGTATTTTATTCTTTTTGATGCAATTGTGAATGGAATTGTTTTCCTGATTTCTCTTTCCACTAGTTCATTGTTAGTGTATAGGAATTCAGCTGATTTCTGTGTATTAATTTTGTATCCTGCAACTTTGCTGAATTCAGATATTCGTTCTAGTAATTTTGGAGTGGATTCTTTCAGGTTTTTTATGTACAATATCATGTCATCTGCAAACTGTGACAGTTTAACTTCTTCCTTACCAATCAGGATGCCTTTTATTACTTTGTTTTGTCTGATTGCCGTGGCTAGGACCTCCAGTACTATGTTGAATAAAAGCAGGGAGAGTGGGCGTCCTTGTCTTCTTCCTGATCTTAGAGGAAAAGCTCTCAGCTTTTCCCTGTTAACTATGATGTTGGCTGTGGGTTTGTCATATTGGGCTTTATTATGTTGAGGTTCTTGCCATCTATACCCATTTTGTTGGAGAGTTTTTATCATGAATGGATGTTGAATTTTGTCAAATGCTTTTTCAGCATCTATGGAGATGGTCATGTGATTTTTGTCCTTTTTATTGATCTAGTGGATGATATTGATGGATTTTTTAATGTTGGGCCGTCCTTGCATCCCGGGATGAATCCCACTTGATCATGATGTATGATCCTCTTGATGTATTTTTGAATTCAGTTTGCTAATATTTTGTTGAGTATTTTTGCATCTATGTTCATCAGGGATATTGGTCTGTAGTCTTTTTTTGTGATGTCTTTGCCTGGTTTTGGTATTAGAGTGATGTTGGCTTCATAGAATGACTTTGGAATTAGTTCCTCCTTTTCTTTTTTTGGAAAACTTTAAGCAGAATGGGTACTGTGTCTTCTCTAAATGTCTGATAAAATGCAGCAGTGAAGCCATCTGGTCCAGGAGTTTTGTTCTTGGGTATTTTTTCATTACCAATCCGATTTCCATGCTGATAATTGGTCTGTTCAAATTTTCTGTTTCTTCCTGGGTCAATCTTGGAAGGTTGTATTTTTCTAGAAAGCTGTCCATTTCTTCTAGGTTATCCAGTTTGTTAGCATATAAGTTTTCATAGTATTCTCTAATAATTAATTGTATTTCTGTGGTGTCCATAGTGATTTTTCCTTTCTCATTTCTGATTCTGTTTATGTGTGTAGATTCTCTTTTTTTCTTGGTAAATCTGGCTAGAGGTTTATATATTTTGTCCATTTTCTCAAAGAACCAGCTCTTCATTTCATTGATTTTTTTCTATTGTTTTATTCTTCTAACTTTTATTTATTTCTCCTCTGATCTTTATTATGTCCCTCCTTCTACTGACTTTGGCCCTCATTTGTTTTTCGAGTTCCAATAATTGTAAATTTAGACTGCTCATTTGGGATTGTTCTTCCCTCTTTAAATAGGCCTGGATTGCTATATACTTTCCTCTTAGAACTGCCTTTGCTGTGTCCCACAGAAGTTGGGGTGTTGTGCTGTAGTTTTCATTTGTCTTCATATATTGCTTGATCTGTTTTAATTTGGTCATTGATTTATTAATTATTTAGGAGCATGTTGTTAAGCCTCCATGTGTTTGTGAGCCTTTTTGTTTTCTTTGTACAGTTTTTTCTAGTTTCATACCTTTGTGATCTGAGAAGTTGGTTGGTACAATTTCAATCTTTTTGAATTTACTGAGGCTCTTTTTGTGGTCTAGTATTTAGTCTATTCTTGAAAATGTTCCATGTGCACTTTAGAAGATTGTGTATTCAGCTGCTTTTCAGTGGAGTGTTCTGTAGATGTCTGTTAGGTCCATCTGCTCTAATGTGTTGTTCAGTGCTGCTCTAATAAGTTGTTCACCTACTTTCTGTCTGGTTGATCTGTGCTTTGGAGTGAGTGGTGTGTTGAAGTCTCCTAAAATGAAAGCATTTCATTTTGTTTCCCCCTTTAATTGTGTTAGTATTTGTTTCACATATATAGGTGCTCCTGTATTGGGTGCATAAATATTTATAATGGTTATATCCCCTTATTGGACTGACCCCTTTATCATTATGTAATACCTTTCTTTGTTTCTTGTTACTTTCTTTGTTTTGAAGTTTTTATCTGATACAAGTACTGTAACACTTGCTTTTTTCTCCCTATTGTTTGCACAAAGTATCTTTTTCCATCCCTTCACTTTTAATCTGTGTATGTCTTTGGGTTTGAAGTGGGTCTCTTGTAGGCAAACATGTAGATGAGTCTTGCTTTGTTATTCATTCTAACTCTGTGTCTTTTGTTTGGTGCATTCAGTCCATTTACATTTAGGGTGATTATCGATACGCATGTACTTATTACCACTGCAGGCTTTAGATTCATGGCTATCAAAGGTTTAAGGGCAGCTTCTTTACTATCTAGCGGTCTTAACTCACTTATTACAGTATTAAAAACACAGTCTGATGATTCTTTTTCGCTCCCTTCTTTTTCTTCTTCCTCCACTCTTTATATGTTATGTATCATATTTTGTTCTGTTTGTGTATCCTTTGACTGAGTTTGTGGATAGCTGATTTAATTTTGCATTTGGTTACTATTTAGTTTGTCTACTTCCTTTGCTGTTGTTTTATTTTGTCTGGTGACAGCTATTTAGTATTAGCCACACTTCCATCTAGAGCAGTCCCTTTAAAATACACTGTAGAGATGGTTTGTGGGAGGTAAATTCCCTCAATTTTTGCTTATCTGGGAATTGTTTAATCTCTCCTTCAAATTTAAATGATAAACTTGGTGGGTAGAGTTTTCTTGCTTCAAGGCCCTTCTATTTCATTACATTAAATATATCATGACATTCCCTTCTGGCCTGTAAGGTTTTTGTTAAGTCTGATGATAGCCTGATGGGTTTTCCTTTGTAGGTTATCTTTTTTCTCTATCTGGCTGCTTTTAATACTCTGTCCTTGTCTTTGATCTTTGCCATTTTAATTATTATATGTCTTGGTGTTGTCCTCCTTGGGTCCCTTGTGTTGGGAGATCTGTGGACTTCTATGGCCTGTGAGACTTATTTCCTTCCCCATATTGGGGAAATTTTCAGCAATTATTTCTTCAAAGACACTTTTATCCCTTTTTCTCTCCTTCTGGTGCCCCTGTAATGTCAATATTGTTCCTTTTGGATTGGTCACTCAGTTGTCTTAATATTTTTTCATTCCCAGGGATCCTTTTTTCTCTCTCTGCCTCAGCTTCTCTGTAGTCCTGTTACCTGATTTCTATTCCATTAACTGTCTCCTCTATCTCACCTAACCTGCTTTTAAATCCCTTAATTGTTCTATTTCAGTTATCTCCCTCCTGAATTCATCCCTTTGCTCTTGAATATTTTCCTGTAGCTCCATTAGTATGCTTATGACTTTTATTTTGAATTCTTTTTCAGGAAGATTGGTGATTCCAGTCCCACCGAGCCCTCTCTCTGGTATTTGAGGGATTTGGGGATTGAACAGGGTTCTTCTTCCTTTTCCTGGAGTGATGGGAGTGGTTGCTGGCTAGTGTCACAGGTGTTAGCTGCGAAGAGAAAGTCTTCCTGCTTGCCGGACACCATGCCTGTCTCCGCTGTCTGTGCTGGTTTACCCCATGTAGGGAGTGGCCTCTGGGTTAATCCCCTAAACTGCCATGGTAGGGTGGCCGTCGGGATGGCCTAGGGTGATGGCAGGGGTTGCTGGAGAATGGCGCAGTTTCTGCTGTGAGAACAAAGCCCTTTCGTGCCTTTGGTCTCAGCGCCTGTCTCCACTGTCTGTGCCAGCTAACTGCATGCAGGGAGAAGCCTTTGGGTCTGGCCCAGTTAGGCACATGCAGGAAGAAGACTGTGCATTAAGCTGTGTAGTTGCTGTAGGCTGGGCTTCCCCCAGCTGGTCTGTAGCCATGGTGGAGACAGCCGGTGTCTGTGCAGGTGCCGGCCGGGAGGAAGGAGTGGGAGGCGGCTGCCTATTGCAGTGAGGGGCCTCGGGGCTGCATTGCCAACCAGGGGGATAAGGCGCGTGAAGCTCCTGGGCTGAGTATGCCAGGACGATTATGTCCACCTGTTCCTTCTAAACCGTTGCCCCGTTAGCAGCCTTCTGACTCTTGAGAAGTGTTTCAAAGTGCCTGCTCTTCTTTTTTCCCAGGTCAGCAGGCTGTGGGAACCTGTTCACAGTCTCTTAGTCTCTGACTTTGGTTTTCAGCCCCTCTAATCTCCAGAGCACCATGCAATGTGGGTCTGTGCTCCTGGGGCAGATTTCTAGGGCTGGGTATTTAGCAGTCCTGTGTTTCCACTTCCTCCCCACTCTGATTCTTTCCCTCCCACTGGTAAGATGGGGTTGGGGGAGTGCTGGGATCGCGGCTTTTTACTTTACCCTTTTCCGTGAGATGTTGATTTCTCCCAAATGTAGACTGGCTGGTGTACCATTACTTCTGGTTGCTCTTTTAGGAATAGTTGTATTTGCTGTATTTTCAAAATATGTTTAGTTTTGTGAGGAGATTACCACCACACTACGTACACTGCCATCTTTTCTCTGCCCTTCTCCAACTGTTTTTTATTTCAGACTAAATACATAGGTATTTAAAGAATTGTTAGTGTTTTTAGTGCTTCTTTGCCATTTAATGTGGGTGTTGAGTATTTTGATGTAGTAATAAATATTGGTCTATTTGGATTTCTCTGTATTGATGTCTGTCTATGAGTCCTTTACAGTACTCATCTGAGGATAAACTTTATCTAGAGATTTGATTAGTGAGCATATACTTGCCTACTCCTGATATGTTATACTTGCTAATATAGTTTAGATAGCATTAGCTTTTTTGGTATCTGTACCATACTATTCAGAGTCAACGTACAATCAGATAAGTTTTTTTTTTCCCCACTTACACTGACCTTGAACCTTAGCTCTCCAAATCTTTATTTTGTACAGTTTTTTTTTTTCAGACTCAAGTGTTGCTTTTAAGAATTTATCTCATTAGATACTGTGCATCTTTTCCTGATTTTTTTTTAGTTCCAATTTTGTCATAATCTTTTAGTAATTGTTTTGTACACTTAACTGTCTTAGCTGTTAATACTTAACTGTCCTTAAGTATTAATGTTAATCAGATACATTCTTGGTCTTGAAAAGAAATGGAAGGAGCTTATGTTTTAACATTAACTCTCTTATATCTTGTAGTGACTGTATTTTCTTTCTGATATCTTGAGCAATTTAAAAGTGATGTGATAAGAATAAATGATGTTGACTTCTTTTTTAATGCTGTTGAATTTTCTGACTCTAGAGTATTGTTTCTTGGTTGAATTCTTTTTCAAATATTTGATAATATCAAAACTGCATCAAAAGCCTAGATAAGAAACTTTTTGTGTAAGAGCTTAGATTCATTGTCTCTTATGAATACATGGATATGAATTAGCTTGGGTTTCTTATTATATGTTATTGTGCTCTAAAACCAAGATGGTTCAGGATACTAAAACTTTTTTCTCTGAAACTTTTGATTTTATTATTTTAGAAATCTTACATGATTCTTCTTACTTGATGTGACTTTTCATTTTAGCATTATAAAAACTTGGATATTTTATTAATGATTTATTGTTAGTTGTAGGAACACTTTATAAAAACCATATGATTATGTTTTAGTATTTAGGGGCTTTCTGTTTTCACTTTTTGCTTCTCAAGTAGTAAATCCCAATTTGATTAAACATTTTTCAAAAGTCTTCTTCATGTGGTCAACCATAAATATGAAAGCTTTACATTTGTAGCATTGAGCCTTCGTCATTTAGGTTTCTTCAAAACAAAGCTAGTCCTAAGGATTCAGTTTTCTGGGTTTCCACAGTGCTTGACAACAATTTTCTTAGAGATGCTTCTTAACAACCCCAAGATGTAATCTAGGTTTCTCTGGATTCAGCTACTTGTGTATTATTAACAACTGGAGAAGGTGTTATTCATGATTTTGTATTCTCAGCCTCTGTGCACTGAGACATAGTTTAATGTGTATTCTTGTATTTTATTACATAAGAAATCATCATAATATAATGTTTCATATAAACAAGTTCAGTGTGTTGCATATTATTCTATGTCATTGAGATAAATCTCCAAAAGTACTCAGTCTGTTGGAGATGATTCTAACTTTTTTTTGTAGTTTGTGTCCCATAAAATTGCTTTCCTTAGAATAACCTAATTTATGAAATTACAGAGTCAAAATAACATAGATTTTTGCTTCCAGTATTAGACTAGGTTATTTAGAGCACCTTTTCTCTTAATGAAAACTTGAAAAACTGGAGAGACATATGAAGAAACAGAATCTTTTAAAGATGAGCTAAAAAGATAGGTTTTCTAAGCTAAAAGCAAGGAGAGTGTGGGAACTCAGACACATAAGCCTAACTGGAAGCCCCTTTTGACCTGAGGACATTAGCTGTTCCAGCAATAACATTTATGAAATTAAGGTGTAAGTTTTTGTGGCCTTATTGAGCAAAGGGGTCAATAATAAAAACCCAAAGCTTGCCCAAAGTGGGGAGTGGGAAGTCTGCCTACATTCCTCTCCACCTTTACATAGACACCCCAAAGGGTTCTTGTATCACCATGGTATCAGTGAAGTAGAAATGATTCACCCTTCCCCAGGATTTGTAGCCCTGTTGGTGCTCCAAGGAGTCTATCGTCTTGAACCTGATTAAGGGGTCCTAGATTATTAGTAGGGTCCCAAGGTGTGTGGCAGAAGCTAACAAAAATCCTCTCTGGAGAAAGGTGTCTTCATTCTAGGCTTCAAGTGAATCCTTCAAATAATTTGTCTAACACTGACCTCCAGCTATATAGGGAAGTCTATTGGAAATCAGTGGAGGGTGGAGGTAGGTCAATACATCTAGTTGGCTGTCTTAGGCCCTTCTATCCCCTTCTCTCTTCTGCCACCTTCTGTTTTGGTGTTCCTGAATTTAGTCCTCCTTGTTGGTCTTCTTAAGATGGTGTGAAGTTAGATGTGTAACAACACCTGACAACTCCCCAGCCCTACAGACATGTAAAAACTCTTCTGTTTTCAATCTTAGTCTTTCGTTTCCATTACACTGCTACAGTTTCTGAGCCCTGCTTGGATCTTGAGGCATGCATTAACTTGCCTACTACATTATATCTCTCCTACAGGAGCTTGCTGATAATTTCCCATCTCTACTTATTCTTTGCTCTGCTTTACATCTTCTAAAAGTTTCTTCACATCTCTCATTTGATCTTGTTTCAACTATTTTCTTAGTTATTGTAGGTTTATGCCTTTCTTTTCTTTTCTCAAAAGTTAGTGGGTTTCTGGAAGCAGAGTTTTAGACATATGTATAGAATTCTCTACATTTAACTAGAACTTCAACATAGTTTATATACTTACTTGAGCATTTCTATAGGAATGATTTTTTTAAGTGGATCAGATTCCTTCTGATACTGCCAAATATCTCTGAAGAGATTGTAGCTCATACTCCATGCATTAGAGTGTAATGATGCCTCTAATAGCATTTTAGTCTTTTTGAAATTAGGGCATAAAATTTTGTGTGTGTAATTATGTATTTTTAAGATCATTCTATAACTTCTTAGGTTTTATTTTTCTCTATTTCATTTTTTATATTTAATCTAAAATTAACATAAACTAGTTATTATGTGGCTGCATCTTTTTATCTTAAAGAAGCCTTTAATTGTTTTAATTCTTGTTTTACCTTGAGAACTTTTTTGTTTCAAAGAGTAAATTAGTGTGCCAAGACAGAAAGAAGTGCTTCATTGTATTTAATGGTTGTGAATAAAATTGTGTGTCAGACATAGTCAACATTTCTGCAGTGTTCTCACGGTAAAAGGTGGTACATTACTTTCTGAGGAAGAAAACAACCAGTCTTCTGTCCTTATCGGATTCTTGAGGTGTTTCATTTGGAGTTGTGCCCATTGCATCAATTTCTCTTTCCAATATTGCCAAAAGAATTGTTTTGGTATTTTACATATCAGTTCTTCTACTTCTTCACAGGGTCCTATTAGGTTTTTTTCAAGTGAAATAGGAAATTTAAATACCAATTATGCTAAGAATTCAACAGTTTCTTTTTAACAGAAAACCAAGCTTTTTAGTACTTGATGTTTTTACTTAATGTTTTTAGCTTATTCTGAATCATTTAATCAGTAATTCCTGTTATTTCCACTTTTCATTCCATTCACCAATGATACTAATCACTGCTTTATATATGTAGAGGGCTCTTTGTTTCAGGATGCAGTTGAAGAAGAAAAGGAAAAATTTTAATATATAAACTTACTTTCAAAAGGAGACATTGTTAACTTTTTTTTTTCAAAGAGTAATGTACAAACACCTGCTTTAGTGTCACAGCTCCTGAAGTGTGGCCTTCAGCACCAACAGCACTTGGAACTTGTTTGAAATGAACAGTTTTCAGTCCTACCTCAGACTTGCTAAATGAGAACTTGAGGGTCTAGGACCCAGCAGTGTGTGTTTTCAGTAGTAAGCCCTCCAGGTCATTCTGATAGATACTGAAGGTCGGAAACCATTTCCTTAGGGGTTCAGAGCATGAATTTTTAAATCAGACATACCTGAATTCATATTCCACTATTTCATATCTTTTTAACTTTAGGCAAGTTATCTAACCGCTCTAAACCTTAGTTTTCTCAATTGTAAAACTGGAATATCACCTCATTTGGATCAGGGTAATGGGATTGTTTGTAAATTGCCTAGTATAGGAGTTTGAAAGTGATTTCCATATTCTTACTATTAAATATAAACTCTAATTTATTGATTCTAAAACATAGTTGTTCTATATTTCAGAAATTGTATGTGTCAAAGTTAAATGATTAGAAAATACTGTGTCAGTTTAATTGGTAGTTTTTTCTTAATGGCATATAAGATAACGGTGCATTAAATATTCATTGGTATCTAATTCACTGATATGTGACATTATATTCAAGGTACAGGATACTGTCAGGGTTTGGCATATAGTTTGAGTATACATTGTTTGAATTCTGTTTTAGATTTAGACAAGTAGTATATTAGCCCCAGAGAGAGGAGCAGCTTAATCAGAGACTATAGAAGTTGAATTTAGTGAATAAAGTAACTGGAGCTGAACATCTGATAGGAACAAAAAGAAATAATCTGAAGTACAGGCATATCTTGTTTTATTGTGCTTCACTTTATTGTACTTCACAGATAGTGAGCTTTTTACAACTGAAGGTTTGTGGCGTCAAGCAAGTCTTGTTGGCACCCTTTCTCCAACAGCATTTGCTCACTTTGTGTCCTTGTCATGTTTTGGTAATTTTTACAACATTTCAGACGTTTTTATTATTATATTTCTTATGGTGAAGTGTGATCAGTAATTATGGGTTACTGAAAGTTCAGATGATGGTTAGCATCTTTAGCAATAAAATATTTTTAAATTAAGGTATGTGTACTTTTTTTATATAATATTATTTGCACTCTTAGTAGACTGCAGTATAGTGTAAACATAACTTTTATATGCACTGGGAAACCAAAAAATTCATTTGGCTTGCTCTATTGTGGTACTTGCTTTATTGTGGTGGTCTGGAACTGAACCTGCAGTATCTCCAGGGTATGCCTGTCATATCAGGTAACCTAAACAAAATTCATACTAGTACAGGAAAAATGATGTTTACAGATTTTCTGCAGAGTGTTTCATGCCCCCCTTAAATCAGTTGTCATCAGCCTTGGGCTTGTAACAAATCCATTATGGCATTTTTAACAATATGCTTGCCACATCTTCACACAGGCCTACTGAATTGAAATACTCAGGGATGAAGCCTGGATATATGTTGCCCTGGGTATTTTAAATACATATAGTCATTATCTCTGCCAGACTCAAATTAATTGTATTTATTTTAGTTACAATTTTTAAACTAAATTACTTTTCTAATATTCTTCTTAAGAAAAACATTCTTTAATGAGTTATGCTTTCTTGAGTATACCCTTCATTCCCTACCCTTACTTATATCCCTTCCTTCTTTTCTCTTCATTTTTCTCAGTGGTCCCTGAAAAAGTAGATAGTTGTTACTTCCATTTTATAAATTTTTGCTGGGAAACATGGCTGTATTATAATTCTCATGAAGTGCTATCATATCTGGACAAGTATTCCCCTTCCAATTGCATATATCCAGTGATGAACTCTAAGCTGTCTTTGGCCAACTTCAGCTTTAGCAAGTTCTTTTGGTTTTTGTTGGAATTTATTGCTTTCTATATCCACTTCAGTGTCTGTTTTTTATTATCGATGCTGTCTGTATCTCGTATAAGGTAATCCTTTATCTTACTATTTATCTTTATTGCTTTTTCCTGAATTCCTCCCTTCTGAGTTTGTAAACTGAAATAGGCACTAATCCTATGTAAATAATTTTAAGATTCTTCAATTAAAATAACAAAAATATGTAGCATAGAGCATCTGGATTTTATGAGTTGTTTCCTACTTGACAGATTGTAATTTTCAAGCATGCTCTTATCTCATTAACACAAGGATGTCTTTGCCTGATTTAGGATCTTTCTCTTTTTTAGAAACTTGTGGTGGAAAATGTTGATGTGCTCACACAAATGAGGACCAGCTTTGACAAACCAGACCAGATGGCTGCACTCTTTAAGAGATTATCATGTGGGTAGCTCCTGATACTTTTTATAAGCCTTAAGAAGACTTTGATATTCAGTAGTTAGCTTTTGCTCAAATTTTGTAAAAATAAATAGTAAGCTGTGAAAAGTAGTTTAGGAAAAGGACTAGAAAATTTTTGCATACAAAGGATCTTGTAAACATAAATATATGGCTTATCTGTTTCACGCTTTTTAAAAAGCATATTCTTAGTACCATCTGTCAACTATTTCACGACTATTATCATTATCAGTTAGTTCATGAACACATTAAATTTAGTACAATAAATGCTATTAGATTAAAGGAGAATTAACTTTTGAGTCTGTAACTTAATAAAAATCAATTTTAGGTATTATTTACTTATGAGATGCACACATTTAAGTGAACAGTGTGATGGGTTTTGAGAAATATGTATATCCATGTAACCATTACCACAATCAAGATAAAGACCAATTTCATCACCTCAGAAAGTTCTCTTGTGTCCCTGTGTCAGTTTCTCACCCCAAGTCCCCAAAGCTAGATAACTAATCTGATGTCTATCACTGCAGAATTTGCCTGTTCTAGAACTTTATATAAATGGAATCATGGTGTGTACTCTTTTGTGTCTGACTTCTATCAGTTAGCATGCTTTTAAGATTGACCCATATGTGTTAAGTGAATCAGTAATTTGTTCCTTTTTATTGCCAGCTAGTATTCGTTGCATGCCTGAGGCTACAACTTAAAAACATTTTTTAATGTCTTGACACTGATTTTTTTTGTAGAAGGTATATTCTGAAATTAGAGTGAGTCTTAAATATTTATTAAAGTATTTTTAGCCAGGTACATATTTTAGATGCACTTGAATTAATTTTATTTTCATTTGCTTTTTGTACTTGAACTCAAATTTATAATTAAAAATTATTTTAAAGTTATACTTTTTATTGATTCATTTAAATCCTTCCTAACATTAAAATCCCAAATAAAGCAGTCTTCGTATTTGGGAAAACCAGAGAGTTTATTTTCCCAAATAAATAATCCTGAAGAAAATTAAAGCCATGCATATATTTTACATATTTTCCCTTTGGTGTTTTCTCTTTGTAGCTATATCAAATTTTAGAAAACTAAAATAATTTAGAGAATCAATTTATTAGTCTGTCTTATCCAGCTTTAAAAATACAAATTTATTTCAAAAAATTAGTATGAAAGTAAACTACAGTACAGATTGCTTTATAGAACAGCTCAATGGCATTGCCAGCATCATAAAGGGAAAGCAATGAGGGAGTCCTTTGGGGTGATGAAACTGTTCATTAGCATAGTGATGGTGATAACATGAATCTGCACATGTATGGTGATAGTGATAACATGAATCTGCACGTGTTAAACTTGTTTTCCTACAGCTGCATACCAACAAGGAAAAAAAGGCCAAGTTTACTATATGGTGCTTTAAAAATGAAGGTAAAAAAATGAAAAATGAAAGATTGGCTTGGTAGCATTGTAGGGAGGAAGAGTGTGAATAAATACTTAGTAGGAAATCATTTTTTAAGTCTCTACTGGATTGTATTATTTTACTATATACTTATGTTTTCTGGTCCTTTTTTCTTTACTTTTATTGTTTTTTCATGCTTCTGCCATTTTTAATACTCACTTGACTGACCACCTATCCATAACCCAACTTGCCCTCCTACTAATAAGTAATGTTTTGACTGTATCATCTGGTTAGAAGCAGCTAATCCACTTCAGTGTTCAATGCCTGTTTACTTCAGCTCTCCTATTTGTGGAATTGAAGCAAAATGTTAAAATTCCTAACATGATTTGCAAGTTTTCAAAATAAAACCATAAGTTCTTTATCTAGATTCTGTTTACTTGAACATTGTATATAATTGTCATTCATGAAATTGTAGAATTGGCCAAAATAAAAATTGAATTGTTCAGTCACAATGATCTGTATATATCAAATTTGTCTTTAAAGAGAATTTATTAAATCTTTTTTTGTGATTTAGGAAAAGATCTGCTTGAGAGTGGCTTATTTAGGGGAATAGAGAAAGCTGCTCTTTCAGTTGAACTGTTTTCCAGAATACTCTTTTTGGTCTCTGATTCATGCCATTGTGCTTCCTTAACCCTATATCCAGAAGTTGTTGTACTTTTGTAGTAGTATGATTTTCAGTCAACAGACACATTCTTTTAAATACTCTTACAAAGAAAAAGCAATATGATTTATTAAAAGTGGCTCTAAATCAGGAGGCAATCTGGAATTAATTTTCAGTTTATGCTTAACTATATGACTGAGGAAATCTAATAATGTCCCTATTCCTTACTTTCTGTTCTCTGACCCTGTTTTAGGGTTAAGTTTATCACTTCACTGGCTTCCTTATTCCAAATTTTCTTTTTTAGTTTCCCTGTAGTAATTTTTCCTTTTTAAAACTCATTCCATTCACTTTTACCCTGACCGTGCCACTGTCTATAAACCTACAAGTTGCCTCCAAAGACCTTTACTTCAGCAGTACTTTGGATATTATTATTACCTAAAACTGTTGTGCTAGTAAAATCTTGAATTTGACACTCAAACTCTCAGACTATAGGCATGGCATCCAGCTCTCCCATTTCGTTGCTCCTGTTAATTTTTGCTCATAGAAACTTTGATGTCTCTAATTTTCCAATCAGTTTCTTCTTGGTTTTACTTCCTTAGCCATTCTGAACTAAGTAAAATTTTGTTAGTAACTTTAGTTGCATTTTTCTCTTTGCTGTTACATCCTTGACTTTCTGCTACATTCATCATCCCACACAATTTCCCTGATTCTGGAAAAGCCTCTTGCTCCTTGAAGCCAGGCACTGCTTGTGAAATAACACTTCTTAAGTCTATAACTTACCTCTTGCTCATCCCACCCTCTTCACATTGCTAAGCTTTTTGACTAGCTTACATTCACTGTTTCATCGTCTCAATTCTCTACTCTCAGTACAATGTAATATGGCTACTTTCCTGAAACCTCTCGGAAACAAGTCATAGTGACTACCCATTTGCAAAATCTGGTCCTCTTTCCCTACTTTTATTTTACTTAATTTCTCTGTAGTGTTTATCTCTTTTATCCTGCTTTTCATTGAAACTTTATTCTCTTCATTTGTTGGTTTTTATCACTACGTTTTTTTTAGTATTGTTCTGTAATGCTACTGGGAAAACTTATCCAGTCTTATTTATCAGTGAGTCTTAAATATTCATTCCAGCCTCGACTTCTCCTTATGAGCTCCAGGAGTTTAATACCAAGTATTCGTTTGACCCAGGGCTTCTCAAACTGTGGTCTGTGGACTAGAAACAACAAGCAACAACACCACATTGGAGTCTGTTAAGAATATAAATTATTGGGTCCCACCCCAGACCAACTGAATCAAACTAAAGTTTGAGAAACACTGTTAGAAATCTTCAGGTATATATAACCCACAGATATTTCACAACATTTCTAGAATGGGAAGGATCATCCCCTCATGAGTGGTGCAAGTGGGTAGGGAGGAGAAAAAAAGCCTGATATTCTTTCTTTATTAACCATTTTATTACCTCCCATGCCATCCACTCAGTGAGTTGCACAAGGAAACTTGGGTATTGTCCCTGATTTTTCCTACAATCACATTCCACATCCAATAGATGTATCTTACAGATGAGAGTTTACAAATTGATGGGTCACATTTGACCCAAGACTTTCTTTGACCCTATACTACATTAAATTAAAATAATGTTTTTTGCCTATTATTTTTAAAATGGGAGATTTCACATAAAAATCCGAACTTCTGGCTTCCCCCCAAATACTGAGCATCTCCCTACATGACAGTGATAGGCTGGAGCTAAGTAGCATTTGTACCCTTCAGAAATTTTTTCTTCATTCTCTCCCACTCATTAGTTTTATACCTAGTATACTTCAATATTTTATGTTATCTGCTGTTGGTATGTGAGCTTGTAACTCCTACTACAGATCTTACCTTCTAAGTGTAATGCCCCAAAATCTATTCCTTTCTATTCCTGTGGTTCTCTTTAAGGCTTTTTCACTGTTTCATGAACTACAGTCATGGCTTCCTAATGTATGTCCGTTTTTCCC
The DNA here is from genome assembly GCF_040802235.1 of Manis javanica. NCBI lineage: Eukaryota > Metazoa > Chordata > Mammalia > Pholidota > Manidae > Manis > Manis javanica. The sequence goes on from NC_133167.1 coordinate 51,466,250, forward strand.
TTTCTAACCTATCTCCCACATAGAGGGTCATATTTATAATGATTTCTTTATGTATCATTCCTCATATTTCAAAAACCCAGAGCAACTCCCTCATTGCTTAAACTTGTGAGCATGGCATTGAAAAACCATTATTTGGGTTAATCTCATACCCAGCCATTCTTTCCCCCACTGCCTTCTCCTTGCCAGGTCTGAAACCCACATAGCCACTGCTTGAATATTATTAGTTCCTTGAGATGTATCTTAGTCTGGGCTGCTACAACAAAATACCACAGTTGGGTGTTTATAAACAACAGAAATTTATCTCTTACGGTTCTGGAGGGTAGAAATCTGAGCTGATAGTGCCAGCTTCATCATGAGGGCCTTTTTCAGGTTAGGGGCAGCTGGCGTCTCGTTGTATTCTTACATGACCCAAAGACCAGAGATCTCACTGGAGCCTCCCTAAGACACTAACTGAATTCATGAGAATTCCATCCTTAAGGTGCTTGAGTGCCTTGCAAAGGCCCTATCTCCTAATACCATCAGCTGTAGAGGGCTTAGGATTCCAATATAGGAATTTTGTAGGGACACAAACATTCAGACCTTAGCACAATGTTAATCGAAATCATGGGAGATGCGAGGAGGTGCTGGTGGTCAAATAGGTTTGGCAAATAATCTATTAAACAATAAGAAAAGTAAGATTTCTTACTTTGAAATTTCTCAGAAATTTTAATGTATCATCGTTGTTGTACATACATATTCAAGAGGAGGGTTAAAGGATATAATTTTTGCAAACTTTTTGATTAAATTCTGGGTATCATCCTTTGGATAATACATGATTATATCACACTACTTATTTTCTGATTATTCACCATATTCCCTGCTATTCCTTTTCTGTTTGTAATTTTGTTTTCTGAGCTGGAATACCCTTCTCTTTACTCCTCTGTGCCCTTCTTGGATGACATTTTCTCAGGGAAATCTTTCTTTTCACTTTTATTTCTTCTCTCCTTTTCTGGACAGTAACAATTTCCTGGTCTTATTTCTTGAATAACCAGTCTATTGAGTATCTTCTGGTCTTCTACTAGTAAGTAGGAGATGTTCTACTGAGTGCTAGAGATAGATAAAAAGATTAATTATAAATTACCTTATGTTCCTGCTCTTGCGGAATTTATAACCCTATTTGTTCCTTACATCATTTTGTAATACTACTATTTTAATTCATCACATTTTGGCTTATATTGTGTTTTATTATGTGTTTTAATAAAAGATGTTTGTGGTAAAGGTTTAAACCACACAGGAGGTAGAAATTCAAAAACAGTTCTCTCCATTTCCACATCTCAAAGGTAACTGCATTTAACAATTTTCTATATATGTTTCTAGAAATGTGTTCTATATTACAAATATACATACATATGTATGTGTGTAGCTTTTCTCTCACATAAATAGAATAATATTTTCTTAGTTTTTTTGACCGTCCATTTAGACTTATTAAGGTATAGCTCACTATTCTGTTTATATTTTTATTCTTATTACATAGTACAGTGCCTTGTTTATGGGGAATAAATCAGTAAATGTTTGTTGGCTTTTCAAAATATAAAGGTATTGATCCTTCCAGTCCTAATCTTCCTTGACTTTGTAAACCAAGTTTTAATATTGGATATATAATATTGAATATATAATAACTTTCAGAACAGTGTTCCCTAACCAAAGCGTAAGTGATCAAATCCACCCACAGTCTTCAGCAACCTGGTCTTGCACACAGTGTTGGTGATCTTAGTAGTCATTTTTGTTTTCTTGACTCCTAGACCTCAACAGCTTAAGAATTTAAATGTCTTTAAGTTCCAGGGCATTTGAGGATTTAACTCATATCCATTCTAATAAGCTTCGTCTTTCTCCCCTGGTCTCTCTCTCCTACCTCCTTACCTGTGCCATTTCTGAGGTGGCTACTTACATGACTATTTCAAGATTCTGCTGAACGATCTAAACCATTTTAAAGAAAAGAGTGTACTTAATTTGAAAAAACTATAATTTCCTTAATTTTAATATATCAGCTTTCAGTACCTTTTATTATTTGTCATAGTCAAATTGCTGTTAATTGTGCCTTTTTTTGTGGGGATTTTATGACTAAGAGTTTTTGCCAAGGTTAAGAAAGAATCCAATTCACATTCCTTTCTTCTCTTCCCCTTCTTTCAAATTCAGCTGTTGACAGTGTCTTGAAGAGGATGACAATAATTGGTGTAATTTTATCCTTCAGATCATTGGCACAAGAAGCGCTTAGAGATGTAAGAAACCATTATAAGCACGTATACTATATCCAAAAAATCCTTGTTTTCCTGGAAATTAAGAGTTACTCTTTAAACTTACAGTTGGTAGTGATATAATTAAGTCTAGTTTTCATAGTTATATAAAATAAAGTATACAGAGATTAAGTTATTTAAACTAATTTTTGCTTTGGTATTGAAATCCAGGAGGTATAATTTGCCTGCATATTGCACCACTTTTTCAACTTTTCATTAAATAAAGCATTTCACATTTTGACTATATACTCAGTTTGGCATCAAATACATTGCCTTTCTCCATATCCAAATACTTTAGAAGGTCACGTGAAAATAGAAAAAGTAAAATTTTATGAAAACTATAAGAAATTGAAAGGTAATATTTCATAAAGTTAGGGGTCACCACTTAAAAATAATTCTACATTCTTATTTGTTGTCCTGCTTAGGTCTTATCCTACCACATTCCTTTTCTTGTAAGTTCAATTGAAGATTTCAAGGATCACATTCCAAGGGAAACGGATATGAAGGTAACAAACTTCTACTTGGGTTTTACAGTTTCTGAAGTGAAATGTTTAAGTTATATATGAAATACAACTTAATAAATCCTAAGCTACTCTAAAGTTTCAATTTTAGAATGATTAGTTAACATACTTGCCTTTGAAAATGCATCTTTAAGGACTCAGCACCAAAATGCTTGTAGGTATTTTGAAAGTCAGTCATCCTTGATTACCTATAGCAATGTAACATGGGTTGATACTGATCTTTTTTACCTTAAACTAATAGTTGTTTATATGTGGCCATACGCAGAATGAGAAAGATAAGCCAGCGAAATAACAACTGTTTTGTTTTAAATAAAAATAAATTCAGTTTTTAAAAATTGATGTTAAAAGTCTTACAAAAGGATGTAAATTGTAAGCTATAATTGAAAAATTTTTTACTATCTTGTTTTTTAATTAATAAATAATAAGACAGAGTTGGTAGCCTTGTAAATCCCAGCAATGATGTACCAGTTGTTACATATCTAGTAAGTGACATATTGGGACGCTCATATTTATGTTTCTAAGCTTTCATTCTTCTGGGAAAGATTATTTTCTTTCTCAAATTTTGAAAAGCACTGACTGAGAAAAGTTATGTCTAAACTTGTTTGTATGACACTGAAGTCTCTTCTCAGATCGATGCCACTCACTTTTTGAAGCTTCTGTACATTGTTTCATCCTTCTCCCATCCCTTTCTTACTACCACTCTCTTCATATTCCCTTTGAGCTAACTATATCTTTGTGCATTCTCACATCTCTCTGTTTTGTCCTCTAATTTATTCTACCTGAAAATCCTGCCCTTTTCTCTCCCTGCCCATTGAAATCCTGCCTATCTTTTAAGACCTGGTTCAGTTGACATCTTCTAAGAAATATTCCTTGATCCCCAAATGATAAAGTATTTCTTTTTTAGTGTTATCAGAGAACTTTTTGTTTTTTCATTGTGAAATTAAATACATTCTGTCTTATATCATAGTTGCATTTTTCCACTTAAAATAGGTTGTAAATATTCTTAAGACCAAGACCTTGTTTTCTTTATTTTTATTTCAGAGTGCTTTACACAGAATAAATATTTGAGATCAATGATTGTCCTATGATTTTATGATTAAAAACCATGTATGAATAGCACAAAATTATTAAGTAGAAATAGTAGGAAAAAAAGTTAAGAAAACATTAAAGAAGTAATCAGTCCTTGAGAAGACACTGGTGTGCAGATTATGAGAATACTATAATTCCTCAACTATATCAATTTTCTTAGTGCTTGACATAATTGTAGTTTTCAGCAAATTTTCAACAGAATTTTACTTTTGTAATCAGATATATATTTGTAATAGCTTTATTGAGATAAAACTAATCTACAGTAAATTTACTTTTAAAGTATAGAATTCAGTGGATCTTAGTATAGTCACAGAGTTGTGCAATTATAACCATGGTTAGTTGCAGAACATTTTATCACCCCAAAAGAAATCTTGTCTCCATTAGCAGTCATTCCCCAATTCCCTGTTTTCCCCCAGTCCCCAGACCTAAGCAATCACTAATCTACTTTCTCTATATTTAGTTTTGCCTATTCTTGACACTTTATGCCAATCATTATAGTATAGATAGTCTTCTGACACTGGCTTCTTTAACTTAGCATTTTTTCAAAGTTTATGCATCAGTACTTCATTTTTTTTTTATAGCCGAACAATATTGTATGGATATATCATTTTATTTATTCATTCATCAGTTGATGGACATTTGGATTGTTTTTACTTTTTCAAAATTTTTTGTGTATACATATACTTTCATTTCTCTTGGGTATATCCCAAGACTGGAATTGCTGGGTCATGCGGAAACTCAGTGTTTAAATTTTTGAGAAACTGCCAGATTGGTTTCAAAGTGGCTACTCCCACCAGCAATGTATGAGGGTTTCAATTTCTCTATATCCTTATCAGTACTTGTTGTTATTTGTTATAACTATAGCCATTCTGGTGTCTGTGAAATGCATCTCATTGTTTTGATTTGCATTTTCCTTATGGCAAATTATGTTGAGCATCTTTTCATGCACTTATTGGCTGTTTTTGTCTATTTGGAGAAATGTGTCTATTCAGATCATTTGCTTATTCCTCAGTTGGGTTGTTTGCCTTTTTACTTTGAGATTGAGAGTTCATTATATATTATAGATAAAAGTCCATTAGCAGATACATGATTTGCAAATCTTTCCTCCTGAGCATTGTTTTTTCATTTTCTTCATAGTATCCTCTGAAGCACAGAAATTTTTAGTATCAATAAAGTCCAATTTATCTGTTTTTTTCTTTTGTTGCCTCTGCGTTTGTTGTCATCTAAGAAACAGTTGCCTAATCCAAAGTCATAAAGACTTATACCCATATTTTCTTATGGGAATTTCACAGTTTTTTAGCTCTTAAATTTAAGTCTGTGATCCATTTTGAGTTAATATTTGTGTTTGGAGTAATGGATCACAAATGTTCATCTAGAGCTTAATTTATGCCAATTTCTATTTACTTTAAGCTACACAGTTTTACTCTGTATTTTATACCTTGAGAGGGTTTTTTTTGTAACAATATCACAAGGAACCAGTTAGGTTACAAATTAGGTGGTTTTCAAACTGAGGTATTCAGCAGTCAGAATATCTTAAATACTTAAAATCTGTGCTACCAGACAAAATTTGGTCATTAGAAATTCATTTATCAGATTTTTAAATGAGTACTCCTTAGAAAATATATTATAAAAAGTAATTTACCATATTCATAGATATGATTAGTCATTGAAGCACTTAAAATTTTTCATTAAGGAAGTACAGATATAAACATCAGTCCAGTAATTTTGATTTACTTTTGATCATTCATTTTTTTGGCTTGATATTTTACATCTATGCTTCAAGAAAAATAGTACCTTTAGAATGATTCTGTGGGAATTTGCTGTAGAGAGTATAAAAGTTTTGTTTGGTCTAAGAGTAGGAAGTTACAATCAGCACATCACCAAGTACTAACTCAGCTGTTCAATATAGATAGGTTAGTTGTGCTGTAGTTCCTGCTTTAGCCCAGTTTCTGAGATTCTTGAGTGTTGTTGTGTAGGCAGAATCTAACTTAAACAGTTTTATCTCTCCTTACTAAAGTGAGTGTAAACGCTGGGGGGAAAATATTTTTCCATCCCGGGGCTAAACACCTTTGAACCAAAATCAGTCAAAGGGAGAAATAAAGTGGGAGAAAGCCATTTATTGCTTCCAAGCAGTCCACTTCTGCTCACCCATGCCTTGCCACCCGGCTGCAAAAGGGGACCCCACCCAACCTCTCAGGTCCAGATAAGCCCTCGCTCCCCCGTGTAATTACCTATTGATACAGAGATGCACTAAGTCCAGGTGAGAGATTCTGGAAATGTTGCAGTTTTACCCAAAGTGAGATTTCTCAGAAATTTGTTTGAGTATTTCTTACTTCGTGATTCTTTTTTTTTTAAAATCAGGTTGCAATGAATGTGTATGAATTATCTTCAGCTGCTGGATTACCTTGTGAGATTGATCCTGCCTTGGTGGTAGCTCTCTCCTCGCAGAAATCAGGTAAAATGCATCATAAATATTTAGTTTTTAGTAGAGAAATATATATATAGGTGTGGTGCTTATCTATTAATTCAGATGTCTGCTCTATGTAGTATGCCACCAGAATGCTATAGATATTTCTAGATTTATCTACAAAGGAATAACATTTCATCTGTTTCTCATACTAAAATGTCCTCCCCTACCTTCTTGCATGTAGCATGGTGTTTGACTGAATCATCAGTTCTTTTTTTTACTTAACATCGCTGTTTGTTTCATCATTCATACAGTGTGTTGAATTATACATTATAGTCACATGGATACTTACCATTAATTTTCTTGAGCTGTATTTTTCATAATCAAGCAAATTTTCAAAACATATCCTGGTTTTTCTCTTATGTTCAAATTCTTAGTTAATATTGTGGTAAATAGGAGTATAACTAGAATCCCAAGTACCAGTTATTTCAGTATGTATTATAAGTACTTTGGAAATAATTATATCTTAAAAGCCTTTGGGCATTGTTAGTTATTTTCATTTATGACAGTTTCTTTCTGCTTCTAAAATGGAGAGGTAGAAATTCAGTTCACTTTCCATATCTGCATCTTTTAAATAATAAATTTCAAATCGCATTCATATCCATTTTAGGAAAAGTAAAGATTTTTTTGATGATTTTGTAGAATAATTTATGAGATAGTAAATTTTCAAAACTGTGAACAGAATTTTTTTAATAATTATTTGTTACCATTTCAGTAGGAAATTTTAGGATTCCAGCTATCCTAATCACTTTTCTGCCCATGATGTTTACAGTTTAAAAAATTTGTTTTTGCCTAATTATTTTATTAGTGGTCCTTGAAATAATGCCTGAGTAGTAGACATTAGTAATTACATTTTTTCTATTTTATATTTCATGTAACCAAATTGTGGTCAGTTCTGTGGAAGCTCAGTAAAATACTTTATACAAAAATTAAAATTTGCTTGTTCTTAACTAATCTTGAAGAAATACCTTGGTTTTATTTTTAATTTTTCTCCCTTAGAAAACATAAGTCCAGAAGAAGAATATAAGATTGCCTGCCTCCTCATGGTCTTTGTGGCAGTTTCTTTGCCAACACTGGCCAGTAATGTCATGTCTCAGTATAGCCCTGCTATAGAAGGTACTAGTAGTTTAAAATTGTTTTGGCAATGGAAAAGTCATGAGTTTTGATGATCATGGTTTTCAAGCACTTGGTGTTCATTTATAATAAATGTGAGCTAAGTTATGCCACTTACTAGCTGTTTAACCTTGAACAGTTGATTTTTTATTTTCTGAGCCCCCGTTTCTTGATGAAGGAAATGTGTGTATGTGAGCCTGTGGTGCCTGAATGTGTGCATGGCAGGGGACAGTGAGGGAAAGGCCAACTCCTGGAATTATTTTAAGGATTGAATATGAAAAGATGTTTGTAAAGCAGCTAAGAACTTCCTTTTTAGTTTCAAGACAATGTAAAGCTGACGTGTGATTTCCTTTAGGGGTTTTTATAGTTTGTGTGACACAGATATAATTGTTAGTATCTTCTACACTGTTTTTAAAAGCACTAGTCCTTAAGAGAGTGAAAGGAGAGCAAGGCAGGTTGTGCCTCAACTCTGTTTATGATCATGCCACTACTTATGTAGATGGTGACGTAACTGAAGATTTGCCTTCTATGTATTATTTGGTATTTTGGGGTCACACAGAAACCACAAACCCTGTTTTTACTTTCTCAGGGCACTGCAATAACATACATTGCTTGGCCAAAGCCATCAACCAGATCGCTGCAGCTTTGTTTACAATCCACAAAGGAAGCATTGAAGACCGTCTTAAAGAATTTCTAGCGGTATGTATAGTCAAATAACAAAGCTCATAAAACTTTTATAAGGAAAATTTAGTATCCTAACAATGAGATGTAACAGAATAAATTCTCTTAATTTTTTTGGAAGGAACAACAGGTAAACGCAGAGCATTAAAATCAGGACATAGTTCACCATTTTTTCCCTTTGACTTAGAAGTCTCTCATTTCTAGAGCTCTGCAATATGACCTTTTTTCTAAGCTGATGTTTATACTGCCCTAGAATTTAGCCTAGGGTTTGAGGGGAAAAACATGAAACAAGCAAAGAGAGAAAATAATATTTTACTTATTTCCATTTATTTAGAGAAAAGCTGTTATCAGTGACAAGCTCATAAATAAGAGTACTGCTCACTGCCAAAAGTAGGTAGTAGTACTGACTCTAGCCTCATGAAATATGGCTCTTAGTTGCTCTGTTAGTGTAGTCTGTTAGTCTTTCCTTGTTAGTGTACCTTTTCCATATTTTATTGAAGGAAGATGCACCACACTATAATGAATGCTAGAATACTTGAATAATTCTTGTCAAGTTTAGGTAAAATCCTGTTAGCTTTTGTATATTTTTTTATTTTTTTAATTTAAATAAATATAGTACTAAAGAATATATTTTTCAAGACTTGTTATGAAAAAAATCAGTTTTAAAGACTAATAAGAATATTTGATTATTATCTTTTTAATATCTTAATAGCTCTTTAAATTATTACTTGAAAATAAAGAATCTAAGCTCATAATTGCTCATTAACATAAATAGCCATTGAATTATTGAAATGTATTGCAAGTTGAACATATTGAAAATAAACAAGTAACTCGTAAACATTCATTAAAAAAACTTACCCAAAGTATATATGCTTTTAAGCTTGCATCCTCCAGTCTACTGAAAATTGGCCAGGAGACAGATAAAACAACAACAAGAAATAGAGAATCTGTTTATTTACTGCTAGATATGGTAAGTCTCATTTTAGTTTTTTTTAACAACAATAAAGTTCCAGTCATTCCTGATAGTCTTTCTTGGCATTTTAGTGATTAAGTAAACAATAAGAGCTGAAGTACTTTTTTGATCCCTTCTGTTCATTCCACCCAAGTTGCACACTTTCTGAAAATTGTTGACAAAATTGTTGTATTTTACTGTATGGTAATCATATCAAAAAACAAAATAAAAGGTTAGCATTACTATTGGGTACTCTTTTATGAATAGCTTTTTAACCTCTTGGGAAACACTTTGATCTTATATTTTCCCAGTGTGTCAGTTTCAACTTCAAGTTTTCCAAATATCCTATATTCTGACTCTGTTCTGCCCATCTTATATAATTTCCTGTAATTCCCGATGCCTAGTCAGTTCCTCCTTTTCACCATGAACCAGCCGTGCTTATTTCTACCCTGTGCCTTTTCCATCACTTAGAATAATTTCATTTACCTTAAGAGATCTGTGTCTATCCTGATGACTCCGCATACTCCATAGCTCAGACCTTTGTTCAGGTAGACTTTCCTGATTACTGTGGCCTACATTAATCTTTCCTCCCTCTTTGAACTTCCCTACAACTTACAGCTTCCCACTTAATTGTAGTTGACCTTATGTTTGATTTGACTTTCTAGCTTATTAGAACTAGGTTCCCACATTAAACTTGATGATACAGACCATATTTTACATGATTATATTTAAACTTGTCTTTTATGTTTAGTATATTGTTGAGGGCAATGAAAGTGTTCAGTATATTCCTGTTGATTAATTCATTTAATTGAAAAGCAGGGATTTTAAACATTTTGATAGCATACACATGGCATATTTACTTTTCAGATTTTAAAGTAAAAGGAAGATAACTTGTGTCTATTTCTAATAAGAACAGTGCAGAAAATATGGTTTGCTAGTTGTCAGTAAATGTTCCCATTGAAAATAGTGAATTCTGTTGTGTTTTTGGCATTTTTCAGATTGTGCAAGAATCCCCGTTTCTGACAATGGATCTTTTGGAATCTTGTTTTCCTTATGTCTTGCTGAGAAATGCATACCATGCTGTCTACAAGCAAAGTGTTACATCTTCTGCATAAAGTATCTCCTTATTGAAGACAAGCACGCATTTTTGTCACCTAGGTTTTACCTGTAAACTGTGGATCTCTTTTACCTTAAGGCCTGAAAAACAGTTTTGTGGATTATAAATTTCTTTCATACGGTTGTATTTTCTGATCATTGGTTTCGTAATATGGTTGTATTACAGTACTTGATTGATTTGGGTTGCACATTCACTGAATTCACTGAAATTATTCCTATAATTTTAGAGTATCATTTGTTTGGAAAATGTTATCTCTATGTTTTTGATATTTGATAATGAAAAAAACCCTTTGCTTGTTTATTTCTGAAAAAAATTGTATTTAGTGATTATTTTAGATAGTGGTATTACAGCATTCATCTGTGTGTAAATTATTTCATATAGGGAAGAGTTCTGATCTGTACCTATGGTTCTTATTGAAAACAAAAACTGGATGTGCATTTCTGTGATGTTATGAATACATTTCTACTTTATTTTGAAACATTTGCCAAACTAAATACTATAACACTGTATAACATTAAAAATGTTAAAGGACTGCTTAGCATTAGAAGCAGACTGTGTTCCAAAATTCTGAAACAGCAGCATATGCTGTTGCTTGTATAAAGCCTAGTGATAATTTTTAGACTAACTTCCATGGTGCCCTGTTGGCATTAGCACTACCATTGTACCCTGCTGTATAATAAACAATCTTAGACATTTATCAACTGTTGATACAAATGTTAGTCCTTAACCACTTTTTATATGTTTTAAATTTTTGAAATTCAAGTGTATCTGCCATAACATAAAATAAACACTAGACTGGATCACATTTTGAATGATTTCTTTGAGATCCTCAGAAATTTATTCAATAGTATGAAAAGTTTAGCTTAAGCTTAGTTCAAAATAAACTTTAATTTAGGAATGTCTAAGTATAGCATTTGCTATCAGTTCAGCTATTACAAGATTATTTATTTTGAAAAACATTCCCATGTAAAAAATAATAAAATTACAAATAACGTTTTTTGAAATATAGTTGTGACATATCATATTAGTGTCAGGTGTTCAACGTAGTGATCCTGCATTACAAAATGCTCACCACTGTAAGTGTAGTTAGCATCCGTCACCATACAAAGTTACTACAATATGACTGACTATATTCCCGATGCTATACATTACATCCTTATGACTTTTTTTAAATTAAGGTTTCATTGATATATAATCTTATGAAGGTTTCACATGAGTAACATTGTGGTTTCAACATTCACCCATATTATCAAGTCTCCCCCCCAAATCACTGTCCATGAACATAGTAAGATGCTATAGTCATTACCCGTCTTCTCTGTGCTATACTGCCTTCCCCATGACCTACCTATATTGAGTGCTAATCATAGTGCACCTTAATCCCCTTCACCCTCCCTCCCCACCCAACCTCCCCAACCGCTTCCCTTTGGTAACCACTGGCCTTATGACTTACTTTTTATAATTGGAAGTTCATATCCCTTTATCCTTTATGCTATTACATAACATTTTTTAAAAATTAAGAACTATAGCAAACTTGTATGTCATCAGCTTGCTTTTTTTTTAATTGAAGTATAGTCGATACACAATCTTAAATTGGTTTCAAGTTTACAAAGATGGTTCAACAGTTACCCACATTATTAAGTTCTCCTCAGCTTGTTTTATTGTATCTGACAGTTAATTGAAAGAATGGGAAAAAATGGAATGGTCATGGAATGAGTGAAAGTGTTGAGCAATAATAGTAATGAAAGGGAAAGGTGTAAAGGGCTTCTTGTTTAGTGGATGGCAGGGCAGGTTTGAAAGCTAATCAAATGTTTTGGTCTTTTGCATTGTACTGTTTCTCAACTTTGTATCTAGATATCATATAGAGCTTCTGTTGATCATGGCTTCTTACGTATACACTGTCAGCTTGCGCTAAGAAAAAGCTGCTGTGAAATCAGTAATGTTTTTCTTGTTCACATACGGAGTGAAATGAAACTGATGTGCCACAATATCATCATTTTGCTATTTTGTGTATGATTTCCCCAGGAAATAATTGTCACTATCTATTGAAAAATGTCAGTGGGTTCTGTGGCAGTTTTTTAAAAGGGAAGGAATTTTTAAATGGGATAGTTTTAGACTTCATATAGCCTGATGACACAGTGAACAGCTGAATAGATCAAAAACTATTTGTTTTGAAATACTGGGATCCTAGAGTGGTAGTAATTGTTGATAATGATACTCTGAGAGGTCAGATAGGCATTTGAGTATGTGCACTTTGATTTGGGTAATACGTAGAAAGGCACAGGTTGTACATAAGTCATTATTTACCCCTATTCAGGCCAAGAAAAGAATAGTCTTTCATAGTCATGTGAAGTTTTTCTTGCCCCAATTTTTTTCTCACACCATACAGACTGACTGACTGATGTACTGTTTGATTATTCTTTACAATCTTTCTACTAAAAAAAAAAGACAATGCCAGCTTGGAAAATTAAAGGTAAAAAGTGAATTGACAACTACTCTTTTTAACATTTTATCTTCTTCTGAACTTAACATACTGGTTTTATTGTATTTACAATAATGTGATCATATCATGTATGTTTGCCTGTAATTTGCTTATTTCACTCAGTAGTAGAAAAGGTCTTTGTATCTTTGTATTCTTTTTAATGCCTCCATATATGCCATTAACTATTTTAATAATATCATTTGGATGAATATTTAGGCTTTTTTTCATTTATATTTCATCATAAATATGTTGTAACTGTACCTTGGTGAACTTGTCCTATTATCTCTTTAGGATAATTTCTCAAAATTAAGATTGGATGATGGAAGGATGTATATGTTTAAACTTTGGTACACATTATTAGATTTTCCTCCAATAAGATTGTATCAGTTTTAACACCTGCAAGCATGTGTGTGTGTGCAGTTGAGCAGTACTGGCTGGATAAGGTAAATTTAGTTAAGCCAGCAATAAGCCTACCTTGTCTTTTTATTTCCCCAGTTAGTAAAACAGTGCCTCAGTTAAAATTAGGGATTCCTTTCTTTTCAGTTAGACTCATTTATTCTTTTTCTCTCTTTTCTCCAACTTGCCTCACAATTTTCCCTTCCCTTTTCCACAGATAATCATGGATCTTGGCATGTGTACTTCCCACTCTGGATTACCTTAGTCATTGGCACTCTTCTAATCATTTTCTACCAGTTTTCCATTCATATTTTCAGCAATTATTGCTGGATGCCTTGATATAATGGTGAGCTAAATAGAGAAGGTCCCCTTTTACAGTTATGTTTGCATTTTAATGATGGTGGACAGTAAAGGAGCAAACTTCTGATAGCTATGATAGGGAAATATATAAGCTGATGGGCTGGGGAGTGGGGGAGAGAGTCACTACCTTAGACTGTGTCATCAGGGAAGGCCTCCATAGGAGAAACATTTGGGCTGGTATGGGAAGAATGAGAAGGAACCAAAAATGGGCAGAAAACAAAGGCCTGGGAGGCAAGGACAAACTTGGCATGTATGTGAAGTAGAAGTGTACTAGTTAGCATTTGTGTCACCAGGAACACTTGAGACTCCTCTAGAAGCTTCACTGGGCTAGTATAGGGAAGTTCCTGGGGCCAGGATCCTCACCTGACCCTAAACTACTTGGTGTTATAATTGACCTACTGCTCAGCAAATGCTTCCACACCTATAGGCAATGAGCTTACTGACTGAGTCACTATAAAGAGCTCCACCCAGTGCTCTGGGAGGAGGCAGAGTCAGGTGGATTATGGACCTGCAAACTGCTGGATGTAGGCGTGCCTTGCAAATAGGTTTTCAGCCCCGGGCAAGTTTGCTATGGATTCAATGTAACCAAAGAAATTGACAGCAAAACGTTCTTTGGGGTGAAAGGGTTTATTACCTGGCTTGTTCTCCCAGCGGTAGGTCAAGCACTAGCGTCTCTGCCTCCACCCAGAGCACTGGGCTGAGCTCTATAGTGCAGTAGTAGCTTATTGCCTAAAGGTGTAGAAGCAGTAGCCTAGCAACAGGCCAGTTACATCATCAGGTGGCTTCTGTTCAGTGAGGATCCTGGTCATAGGAACCCCAACTTCCCCACAAGGCATGATTCTAGTGCTCAACCTACTGCCATGAGAATAAAGCTGGGTATAAACCCTTTTACCCCAAGAACATTCCGTTGTCATTTCTCAGTTTCACCAAATCCATAGTGAATCACCCCTGGGCTGAAGCCCTCAGGCAAGACATCTAGGTAGCCCTTTACCTTTCTGGTCTGCCTGCATTCTTCATCTGTTCCTTGCTTATATGGTTGACCCTTGAACAATGCAGGGGTTAGGGGTGCTGATGCCCCATGCAGTAGGAAAAAACCTAGCTGTTTAATATCTTACTTTGAAATATGCAACGCCTGGCTTAGCATTAGACTTACTGTAGGGAGCTCCAAATGTGACTGACTGAACAATTATGCCTTTATGAGAGTGTGGATAAAGTGAGAGTTCCTGTGGCCAGGATTCTCACCTGGCCCTGGTTGGCTAGCTCACTGCACATGTGTGGGCAATATGTTGCATTGACTAACTATAAGGAGCTCCGACCAGTGCTCTGGGTGACATGGTGGCACAGCCATAGGGCTGCCAGCAAGCAGAGCAGAGGCTGAAATGGTGGCAGCGCTGAGGACAGAGGTTCGGAAGACCGTGGGCAGAGGGGCCTAGAGGCAGAGACTTGATTGCTGCATGCAGAATCTTGGGTGAACAGGATTTAAGCGATGGATCTGCCACTGTGGAAATAGAGTTGGCTATAACTCTCACCCCAAGAATGTGCAGACTCACTCTGAGTGAACAGGATTTTAGCAATGGACCTGCCACCGTGGAAATAGAGTAGGCTATAACCCTTTCACCCCAAGTACGTTTTACTGTCATTTTCTTTGGCCACATTGAATCCGTAGTGAACTTGCCTGGGGCTGAAACCCATTGGCAAGACAGAGATGAGCTAATTTTCAGAATAATAGCTGTTCCTTGAATGGACAACCCATTTTGCAGCAATGATTGTAATGATGTAGCACTTTAGTTGTAGTGGTATCTTGCCAATGGGTTTAACCCCCAGGCAAGTTCACTTTGGATTCAGTGTGACCAAAGAAATGACAGTAGAATGTTCTTGGGGTGAAAGGGTTATACCCAACCTTATTTGCACGGTGGCAGGTCAATCACTAAAATCTCGTTCACTCAGAGTGAGTCTGAATGCAGCAAGCCGGTCTCTGCCTCTGGGCCTCTGTCCTCGGCACTGCCATCACTCCAGCCTCTGCTCTGCTCTCCTGCAGCCTTGTAGCCATGCCACCATGTCACTGAGAGCACTGGGCAGAGCTCTTTATATAGAGTCAATAATGGCATATTGCCCACACGGGGGTAGTGAGCAAGCCAACCAGGGCCAGGTAAGAATCCTGGCCACAGGAACTTTCATTTTCTACACAAGTGGATACAGCTTTAGCAATAAGTTGAGTTCAACCTACTCAAGGGTTAAGTGATTTGTCAAAGTCATATAGAAGAAGTCATGTGGGGACTAGAATATTGTCTTCTTGATTCTTGGTATAGTATTCTATGCCATGCTGCCATGTATGTGCTTATAGCTAAGAAGTCATAAATTCTTAATCATAATGAACATTTGCTTGTTCCTGGTAGGATTTAGGAGTGGATGTGAGGTATGAATCCATGGCATCAAAAACCTGTGTTCTCAATCCCATCATTTATGGATGAATTATTTGATTTTTCTGAGTTTGTTTTTCCAAGTGTAGAATAGGATAAATATGAACCTCAAAGGGCTATTGTGAGGATTAAATGGGATTATGTAAAAAATTGGTGAAATTGGGACCTGCCACATAGTTGGCATTCAGTTAATGGGTTTTTTTCTGATATTATTAGGCTCTTTGGTTTTGCATCATAAAATTGCCTTCCAAAAATCCATCATGATTTGTATGAGTAGTATAACATCACAATTTGGCATTCATGAGAATGGGACATTTTTGTGTCAGCCTATATTCCAGCTTGTCTGAAAGTCTTTACATTATCTTAAACGGGAAAGAGGTTTTTATCCTTCATGTAACTTTTTTTTTTTAAGTCTTTAATTCAGTTGTTTATTCTTCCAGGATTGATCAGTGATATGTATCAGACAGGCCTGGTCCTAGAGGAATGAAGAATAAATATGCTACAAACATTCATGCTGTATTTCTTATGCCACTTTTTCCTGTGTCTACATTTTACTGTTATCTGACTGCTTAATCTATGAGACTGTAGAAGCTCATAATTAGAAAAATAATCTAGACATCATCTAAACACTGAGTCTAAGCAGAGCAATATTTTCCCCTCTTAAACTGCATTTATGTATACATCCCAAAGAATCTTTATAAGATATTAAATTGCAGGTATTAGAAAACCCAAATACATTTTCTCAGTTTAATTTGTAGGCAAACTGAAAAAATATTTTTGTGCTAGGTTTGCTCATTTTAATAGTTCAAATGCGGTACATATTTTGTGTCATAAATTGATCTTAATAGAATATCTCTCTTTAACTTTTTTTTCTTTCTCCTTTCTTTTCTGTTTCCAATAGTTTTACCTAGTCACATGTGTGGAAATCCTGGGGAATTACTGAAGGGAGTTCTCCGTGGAACAAGATTCAATATAGGAGACAAGATCCGGTATAGCTGTCTCTCTGACTACATCTTGGAGGGGCATGCGGTTCTGACCTGCATCATGAGCCCCGAGAACAGTGTGACATGGGACTTCCCAGCTCCGTTTTGCAGAGGTGTGTACTATGCAGTAAGAGTGTGATGTGAACACACACTAAGTAAATGGCTTTGGAATGGATATTATAAAAGCTCCACTTAGCGAGAACAAGCCCCAACTGGTCTTCCCATGCCAGCTATTTCTGTTCCTAAAGGTAGCTTTATATGATATCGAAGGAATGTGGTTGGACCCAGTAAAGTCTCCTCAAATACCCGCATGTTTCTTCCTCCTGTTTCTCAAACTCTATGGACTTTTGCAGATTTTTATCACCAGCTGTCATAACATTCTAAGATTTAATTCACGTTATGACATTCTTGATTTGACAGTTGCTCTTTTTTCCTTCATGTAACTTTAACATAAAGTAATGCTGTCTTGCCAACGGGTTTCAGCCCCAGGCAAGTTTGCTGTGGATTCAATGTGACCAAAGAAATTGACAGCAAAATGTTCTTGGGATGAAAGGGTTATACCCAGCTTTATTTCCACCGTGGCAGGTCAGTCACTAGAATCCCATTCACTCAGAGCAAGTCTGCATGCAGCAAGCGATCTCTGCCTCTGGGCCCCTCTGCCTGCCCTCACAGCCATCCTCCAGGCCCCTCTGTCTGCACAGCTGTCCTCTGGGCCTTTGTCTTCAGCGCTGCCACCACTCCAGCCTCTGTTCTGCTCTCCTGCAGCCTTGCAGCCCGGCCACCTTGTCGCACCCAGAGCAGTGGGCGGAGCTCTTTATATAGAGTCAACAGCCATGTATTGCCCACAGGTGTGCAGTGAGCTAGTCTACCAGGGCCAGGTGAGAATCCTGGCCACAGGAGCTCTCATTTTATCCACAAATGCTAAAGTTAATTTTAAGATTGTACTATATATACTTAATACTGTTCTGTGTCTGCCATACACAACTGATGTAAAAGAAAGTTTCTGTTCTCTTTGGGAGCCTCTGTACTTTTCCTCATGTTACCTACCTCTGGAAAGGAATGTTCTCTTATATTCTGATTGGCAAACTCCTGATCATACTGTAAACAGTGGGCTCAAACATCACCTTTTACCACAATACTTCATCTTTTGTTTCTTCTTCAATCTTGTAGATGTCTGTCTTTCCAATGGATTTCAGCCCCAGGCAAGTTCACTGTGGATTCAGTAAGACCAAAGAGTAACAATGGATGTTCTGAAATGGTTATACCCAACTTTATTCCTCTAGAATCCCATCCACTCACAGTGAGTCTTTATGTAGTAAGCAGGTCTCTGCATCTGGGCCTCTGTCCCTGCAGCTGTCTCAGTCTCTGTCCTTAGTGCTGCTCCCTTGCAGCCTTGCAGCTGTGCCACCATGTTGCCCAGAGCACTGGGTGGAGCTCTTTTATATAGTCAATGACTGTTGCCCACACGTGTAGTGAGCTAGCCTACCAGGGCCAGGTGAGACTCCTTGCTATAGGAACCTTCACATTATCCACAATGTCTTTATTATAGTATTAATTGAATCATAGTATAATTGTTACATATCTGTGTCTTCTTTGATTCTGGGAATGCCCTGAGGTGTCAGGATCCATGTTTATTCCATCTTTCTGTTTAATCAAACCCCTAACCATATGCAGCTCTCAGAAAATACTCTGTAAAGTGGAAAAGGCTGATGGCTTAAACAGATTGCTACAGAACTCCATTGATAAAGTTGCCCTTTGCTTCATGTTGGGAGCAAGTGGTTGTTTTTGTTTTTGTTTTGTTTTTGTGAAAGACCAGACAGATCATTCATTATGAGGTACAGAGACATGGGGATTTCCAGCACCTGGAATGGGGGTAGCTCAGTGTGCCAGGAAGTAGTTTCTGTGATTTCTCAAAATGATTCACACATCTGAAGTATTTGAAGGAGAATATAATAGGCATAAGAATATAAATAGGCATAAGGGTAGGAACATTGGTGGGAGATTTAAAAAATCAATGTCCTATGTTACAGGAAAATAATTTTTTAAAAATCTGGAAATGTAAGTGAAATGTCAAGGGCTAAGGAGGGGGCCATTAGAGAAATTACAAAGTGGTTGCTCAGGTCACTGTCCTGAAATAGAGAAATGATCCTTTCAATCTGGTGATTGACCTCTAGAGTCAGTATATCATTAAAAAAAAAATCATGAGCTTTGAGACACTTAACCGTAATGTTATCCCTTTGCAAAAATACTCCCCATACTCAAGCCAATCTGGTGATCTTCTCGTGTCACTGGGCACAAGGATTAGTAGGCCTCGAAATGTTATCCTTTCAGTATAACTTCTCATCTGTTCTCGAGACTGCACTGTCAGTTCCCTTGGCAGCTGATCACACAGGGAGAACTGGCAAGACTCATGAACTTTCAAGATGGCAGAACATCCCTGGAGAATAAATGCCTTTGCTGCTGGAGGTCACAGCACCCAGAAAGCGATCAGACAAGCAGCTGATGGCTTCTGTTAAATTCTGCTATTCCTGTCGCATCCAATCCCAATCCAAGAATTGCTGGCCGAGTACACTAGTTTCGTAACTCTAGACTGACGGACAGATCACACAACTCAACTACACTCTTCTCAGCTGTGAGCCATGCCACCTTCTAGAAAAGCGGTTTGAACATTTGAGTTTTATACAAAATGCCACAGTTGGAAGATAGATGTGTATCGAGAACAGCTTCTGAATCCCCTAAACCATCCTGTGTAAAACCTATAGTAGGAATTCTGCTTTGCTTCATACATCAACCTCATTGTACTTTTTGATGTTGAGGTTCCTAAAAGTGTTCACAGAGAGTGAGTCTTCAGATTGAGTTCCCCTGCCTCTGTGTGGGAGGGAGGCCTTCAGTATACCTGTATTCCTGGCAGGTGGCACCCTGGGCAAGGTGCTCACAACATGCTCTGATGACTGGCGGGTTGGATTCTCAGCTCAAGTGATCACATCTGGTCGTGGTTTTATCACCCTTTAAAATTTTGATTTATTTGAAAGGAAGAGAGGGAAAGACTAATACATGCTCTTCTGGGCACTAGAAGGGCCCCTCTAAGAACAAAGAGAAAAATAATTACTTGATTCCACTATAAAGCAAAGGGCATCTCTGTACCGGATTTCTGTAACATCTGTCTAGCCATCAGCCTTTTCATCTCACAAGGTGGGAAATTTACTAGAAGGGGATTTGTTTCCTTTTTTAATCTTGAAATTGATAAAGAAGCTTTCAAGTTTTCTAAATAAGTTAAATTCTAAAGGGAATCAGAAAAGGAGGAAACAGCATTGTGGCACTTTTAAAATATGAAGTGTCCTCAAAGATGGTTATAGTGGACAATGAGTTTCTGAGAACTTATATACTAGAGTCTCCATTTTCTGTTCTGATTTTTAAAAGATTGATTTGATGAGAGTTTTCATTTCATTTGAGTAGGAAAGATAAACAGAAATTTGCAACTTTAATTCTACTTATCCTTGGGAGCATTATGTATCTTTCCAGAGTCAAAAACTTTAGCAAGTGTTACTCCATCTTTCTCTACTTTCCTTCCTCACCCCAGATAATTACAAATCTTAAAAGAAATACAGTAGTCTCCCTTATCCTTGGGAGATAGGTTCCAAGACCCTCAGTGGATGCCTGAAATTGTGTGTAGTACCAAACCCTATATATACTATGTTCTGTCCTATACATAAGTATGATAAAGTTTAATTTATGAATTGGTACAATAATAGATAAACAATAATAACTAATAATAAAATAGAACAATTTTAAAAGCATACTGTAATAAAAGTTATGTGATGTGATTTTTTTCTCTCTTCCAAAATATTGTACAATACTCACCTCTCCTGTGATGATGTGAGAAGGCAATATGCCTGTGTGATGAGATGAAGTGAGGTGAATGATATAGGCATTGTGATTGTAGCATTGGGCTACTACTGAACCTTATGACAGGTCAGAGGAAGGATCATCTGCTTGCAGACCTCAGTTGACCCTGTGTGACTGAAACCACAGAAAGCCAAAACTCTGGATATACTCCATTAATATAGTTTGTCATATTCCTAGCATCAGTTCAACAAGTATCTTTTTAATACTTACTATGTGTCAGATACCTGGGACAGAATAGTAAAAAAATAATAATAACTAAACTAAAACAGAGTACTTAGACTTGTCTGTGGTTACCTGCCCTATGCACAGCTTCATCTAAGGGGAATGCTCCTAATGGGGGTTCCTTCTGTGATTAATCATACACTCTGATCTTAATATGTGGGTGCACAGAGAAAAGCAAAGAACCATGAAAGGATGAGGATGATAAAACATCCAGGCTCTTTTTCACTTTAATTAATAGATTTATATTTCTTATAACCTTTCCTGTGCAGAGAAGGTCCTCAGTCAATATTTTTGAAAGAATGGATACACAGGGCATTGTGTCCTAATGCTTGGTGTGTACAAGAAGGAGATGTGCTCCCTGACATCACAGAGTTACCATTATGGTGGAGGGAACAGATTTTACCTATTCAATCTTGACCAAAGAACAAGTGTTGACACTCACCATCTAATACATGAAGCAGATGGTAAAACAATGACTGTTCAGTGTTGTAGTGTCAGAACTAAACGGGCACCAGTGAGCCATTTAGTTCATTCAGTGCTATTGGTCATGGCCAATGGATATATGAACGCACTAGAAAAGTAATGTGATATGATTGGCAAATAATTAATAAGTAAACTTAACTAGAATTCAACTTGGGTTGGATTTTTTTTCTTCCCTCCCTCTCCTTCCTGCCCGCGTGCCTGTCTTTCTTTCCTTTTGAAATCAGGCTACAGTATTGTGCTAGTGCACATGTTTAATTTGGTGCAGAATGTGCGTAACAAAATAAGTGAAAAGCTGTAAATGTTAGAGGATTCTATTCCAGTTACTAAGAAGTAATGTAATTTTGTTAAGTTGCATGTAACATTTAAGTTCTGTCTCTATTATGGGTAATAAACCAAGCATTTACATTTCTGAACTCTATAGAAAAGAGAAAAAAGTGTATCAACTTATGACTATAGGTCATTGAACTTGTTAAATATACTTTTCCTAATTCATACTGTCTTTCTTGAGCTGGGGTGAAAAAAAACCTTCTTAAATACATAATTTTTATAGGCCATTGGAAAAGAGTATATTATTGCACAGTAGGATTATTGTAATGGGCTAAAGGATAGCATTTGTATCTCACTGGCATGTAGAGTTCATGTGAAAACTTTTGATCTTTGCTGGCTTTTTATCTGAAAGGATTGGAAATCTTTTTGGCACTGGCAAAAACAGAACTGTGGTGCTCAATTTTTAGCAATGGATAAGAAAGTCTTTGTTGAAGCCAGTTTATTAGTACATAATGGGCAACATGTTGCCTTAAAGGCAAATGCATATTTTTTCATATCAAAGAGCTCCCCAAATAATTTGGCAACATCCAAAGTTATTTTAAAGGGGCCTACATTTTCTCTTCCAGTCTGTCCTGTGCTGCAAAAAGTACTGTAATCTTCCAAGCTGCAGTGGTTTTTTTGAGTAAAGGGGGTTTTTCATGATATAATTGATATTATAACTACTCAGCTGGACATAAGCTTTCAAGGGCTAGATCCATTTGCAGATTTCTTTGCATTTCCTACCCCAACTAAAATAACCCAAATACATGAAGAGTCTATTGTGAAAAATGCATGAATAATGCAAAATTCTCAAGTGGACTATCAGAAATGCTACCAATACACTTATGGGTCTCTAATAAAATCATGAAAAATTTATCTGAAAAAAAGTATAAACATCTCAAATAGGTTGAGGCAGTTATAAGTACATGAGGAAAGGTTTCCCTGAAATACATCTTTTCCCCAGCAAAGTCTCCCCCTACCACAGTTTTATTGAGATTTGACATAAAACATTATACAAGTTTAAGGTGTACACACATTGGTTTGATATACTTAAATATTGCAAAATGATTACTACCATAGCTTTACCTGATATTTCCATCCATTATGTCCCATAATTACCATTTCATTTTTGTGGTGAAAACACTTAAGATCTACTCCCTGAGCAACTTTCAAATATCTAATACAGTGTTATTTACTATAATCACTCTGTTGTACATTAGATCCCCAGAACTTATTCATCTTATGACTGGAATTTTGTACCTTTTGACCAATATCTCCTCATTTCTCTCACACCCTTCCCTCCATTTCCTGGAAACCACTCTTCTGCTCTGTTTCTATGACTTTGACTTTTTTAGATTCCACATATAAGTGATAGTCATAGAGTATTTGTCTTTCTTTGACATATTTCACTTAACATAATGCCCGCAAGTTTCATTGATGTTGTAAATCTTAGAATTTCTTTCTCAGGGCTGAATAATATTCCATTGTATATATGTACCACATATCCATTCATCTGTTAATAGACACTTAGGTTGTTTCCCTATCTTGGCTATTGTGGATAATGCTATAGTAACTGTGGGGGTACAGACTGCTTCAAGAACCTATTTTAATTTCCTTTAGCTATATGCCCAGAAATAGGATTGCTGGATCATATGGAAGTTCTTTTTTCATATTTTGACTCTTCATACCAGCTTCCACAGTGGCTGTACCCATTCACATTCTACCAACAACGCACAAAATATCCCTTTTCTCTACATCCTTACCAACACTTCTCTCATCTTTCTGGCAGTTGCCACTTGGACTGGTGTGAGGTGATACCTCATTGTGGTTTTGATTTGCAGTTCCCTGATTAGTGAAGTTGAGAGCCTTTTCATGTACCTGTTGGCCATTTGTATGTCTTTAGAAAGATGTCTATTCAGTTACTCTGCCCGTTTTTAAATTTATATATATATATATATATTTTACTATTGAGTTGTTTGACTTCTTTACATATTTTGGATATTAATGCTTTATCAGATAATAAGATTTCCAAATATTTTCTCTCATGCCATAGGTTGCCTTTCATTTTGTTGATTTTTTTGTTTTGCTGTGCAGAAGCTTTTTCATTTGATGTGGTTCCACCTATTAGTTTTTGCTTTTTTTCCTTTTTGTCTTGGTGTCATATGCAAAAAATCATTGCCCAGACCATCATCAAGGAGCTTTTTCTCTGTTTTCTTCTAGGAGTTTTACAGTTTCAGGTCTTATGTTTAAGTCTTTAATCCATTTCAAGTTAATTATTTTGAATGATATTTGGATAGGCATCCAGTTCCATTCTGCATGTTCTTACCCAGTTTTCCCAACACCCTGAATAGAAGAGACTATCCATTCCCCATTGAGTATTCTTGGTTCCCTTGTCAAATGTTAGTTGACCATATATGTGAGAGTTTATTTCTGGGATCTTGATTCTGCTCCATTGGTTTATGTCTATTGTTAAGCTCCAACTATACTATTTTTATTGCTATAACTTACTAGGATAGTTTGAAATAAGGAAGTTTAATGCACCTGGCTGTGTTCTTTCTCAGCATTGGTTTGGCTATTTGGGGTCTTTGGTTGTTCCATGCAAATTTTAGGATTGTTTTTTTCTATTTCTGTGAAAAGTGCCATTGGAATTTGGATTGCCACTGGATAAGTGCCATTGGATAGGAATTGCACTGAATTTACATATTCCTTTTGGTAGTATGGACATTTTAACAATACAAATTTTTACAATCCATGAATACAGGGCATATTCCCATTTATTTGTGTTCTCTTCAATTTCTTTCATCAGTGACTTACAGTTCTCAGTGTATAGATCTTTTGTCTCCTTGGTTAAATTTATTGCTAGTATTTTTTGTTTTTGATTCTACTGATAATGGGATTTTCTTTATTTTCTTCAGATTTTTTTGCTGTTAGTGTATAGAAACATAACTGATTTCTGTATGTTGATTTTGTATCCTGCACCTGTATTGGATTTGTTGATTATTTCTACTAGTTTCTCAGTAAAGTGTTTAGAATTTTCTGTATGTAAGATCATACATCTGCAGAGACAATTTTACTTCTTTCTTTCTAATTTGTATGCCTTTTAGTTTTATTTTTTCCTGCTTGATTGTTTAACTACTGTGTTGAATAGGAGTCAAAAGAGTGGGCACTCTTGTCTTGTTCCAGATGTTAGAGGAAAAGCTTGCAACCTTGTACCATTGAGTATGATGCTACCTGTAGCCTTTCTTATGTTGAGGTATGTTACTTCTATACCCAATTTGTTGAGCATTTTTATCACAAAAGGATATATTTTGTAAAATGTTTTTTCTGCATCTATTAATATGATCATATGGTTTACGTCTCCTTCCATTCTATTAAATGAGTGTATCACATTTCTTGGTTTGCATATGTTGAACCATCCTTGCATCCTAGAGATAAATCCCTCCTGATCACAGTATATGAAACTTCTATTGTGCTGTTGAATTCAGCTTGCTGATTGTTGGGAATTCTTGTGCCTATATTCATCAGGAATTTGATTTGTAGTTTTTTTGTCCTTTTCTGGCTTTGGTATCAATGTAATGCTGACCTTGTAAAATGAGTTTGGGAGTGTTCCCTACTCTTCAGTGTTCTGGGGTTTGAGAAGAGAAGGATTGGCATTAATTTTTCTTTAAATGTTTGGTAGAATTCACAAAGTGTGGGGGTGTGTAACAGCACCGGATCCAGGCATGCATGATGCCTCTCTGGCTCAGGCTTCTGGGGCCCACAGTATCAGCACCTGCATGGTCATTGGTTAGCAGTGGGGGGGGGGCATCTGAAGTGGCTGTAAGGGCTCTTGGGGTCCTTAGTGGCACCTCTAGGTCCAGCAGCTAGTGACCAGGGCAGGCAGTGATGGTGGCTGGGGCCTCTGTGTGCATACACTTGGCTGTAGGGCCAGCTGCAGGTGCTTGTGTAGTGGATGAGACCAGATGAGGACACCTGTGTGGTGGTGGGGCCAGATCAGGCAGCAAGGGCTGGGCCAAGAATAGATACAATGGCCTCATGGGATCTCTGGCTGTTGGTGTGTTTTCCTGTGGTGCACAGTCTCCTCTGAAGTATGTGTACAGCAGCGGAGGTCAGTGATGAGGGCCAGGCCAGGGACATGCAAGTGTGCAGCTGGAGGTGCGCTGCAGTTTGTGCCAGCGGTGTGGGGCAGTGCCTGAAGACAAGGTCTAATGTGAGCCCACAAGCATCTGCAGGGGCCCTGGCTGTTGTTATGCTCCTCTGAGGCTGCATAGTCTGCTCTGGGTGTATGCCCTGCCCTGGAGGCTGGTGACAGGCTTCTGGCTAGCAGTGTGTGAGTACACAGCTGGGGAGGGGCATGCCCCTGTGCACACTAGACGGTGGAGGTCAGCTATAGGGGTCTAGGTGGGCATCCTGTGCTCATGCAGCTGCGAGTCCTGGGCTGGCTGTCACTGTGGCTCCTCAGCTCCCAGTTGGTGAGGGAGGAGGTCTACAAGGAAGGACTCAGGCACCTGATGTTAGCAAATGCAAATACCTGTGGGTTGAAAGTTGGTGAAATCTGCAGGGGGTCTGCAGTGGCTATTCTGGCATTAATTTTTTCAGTGGTGAAATCCACTGATTGTGTCTGCAAAGCAGGTCACTGTGAACCACTGTCAATCATTTCCACTGCATGGCTGCTATTGGCCGCCCTTGCTCTTCTTCCTTCTTCTTATCTATCTCTATACATCTCAGCTTTGCCAGTCTCTAGGTGGGGTGAAACTGAAGTGACACCTTCCTGTGGTGCCCCCGGGGCTGGGGAAGCTTGTCACTCACTACACAGCTCCTTTCCTCGGGAGGGGAATGCTTTCTTGTTGGGGAGTTCCCTCTTAGCAGCGAGCAGTGCTGGCTTGGGTATGGGTTGATGTAGGTAAAATGAGCTGTTCTTCCTTCTCTTTCTGTGGTTATTCTCGGATTTTTTGTTCCACTGTGTTGCTTGTTTCTTGTGTACTCCAGAGTTGCTTTTGTTCTTGAATAGCTAATTGTGGATCTTTGTGGGGTAATGGAGACTCGGGGCTTCCTATGTTGCCATTTTGGTGATGTCATGTCTGCCATTTGAAAACAAAATCCCTACCAGAAGCAGTCTGTTCTCCAAATCAAAAAATAGGTGTTGTTCAGCATAAAAGCTAAAACAGCTGAGGAAGAGAAAAAAAAGAAAATTACAAAACTAATTGATCTGACTTTGTACTG
Organism: Manis javanica; assembly: GCF_040802235.1. NCBI lineage: Eukaryota > Metazoa > Chordata > Mammalia > Pholidota > Manidae > Manis > Manis javanica. The sequence continues at coordinate 51,493,241 of NC_133167.1, forward strand.
CCAAATCAGGATGATGGCCATTGATTGGTGACTTAAAAATTCACAACACTGACTTCACATATGTTTTCATGATTTCAGATGTTAGGCATCAAGTTTTTTAGTCTGTTTATAAATATTATGTTGTAACATTAACTGTAAGTGAATGATCATGAACTTACTGCCATTTTTTAGTTTTATTTATAAATTTAAGCAGTCTTATGAATTAACCCATTTCTATGTATTTGAATTCCCCATTAAGGCTTGGTGGATGAAAGGCTACTTTCTACTCTAGAAGTCTACTTTCCTAGCTTCCCTTGAGCTTTTTTTTTTTTTCCCTTGAGCTTTTTGTGGGGCACTCAACTCAGGCCCATCGGATGGAACCCAGGTTTTGAATGGGGAGCTAAGTGATGCAAGAAGGTAAGGACCCAAAGAATCCTTACAGTCAGCTAGAGGCTAAACTCATCCAATTTCCCAGGGCAGGAGAAAGCAGCGTTGTTAACTGTGGTTTCCAGAGTCCAGGACTGGCAAGCCATGTTGTCTAATGTTTTAGAGGGTATCAGTGGGGTTTTTCTCTGGACCATTTCTATAGCTTGATTTTGACTGCTTCTGGCAGCCCATTGTCCAAGTCTGGTTTTCTGGTCTTCTGGCTATTCATTGATATGCTGATTAATATCCTTTCACTAAATTCCTCTTTTTCTAAATCAAAGTTGTCTTTTTTTCTTGCCATCTTGAGGATGGTGACAATCCTTAAGATTGTGACTAATAAACACATATATTGGTAAAATAAGCTCTCTACACATTTATGGTGGATGGGGGTCTATGTTCCACTACATTGGATTCATTTATACAAGTTGTGCCATTTCAGTGTTACATGTAAACAGATGTATACTTGCTGCCCGGGAGTCCACAGGAAGAGGTTACAAGGCTCATTAGAGGAAAGGCAATCATTTGAACTCCAAATTTGAGCTTTCCAATACACAATATAAAAGTATATATACAGTTCCTTTGGACGTGGTTAAATATTACACAAATATATCAGGTAATGTTGGTCTACCTTAGTGTGAAAATGGTCAGGTTTCATATACTGCTTAATTTACTCATTTTGGTGAAATTCTCATACACAAATACTACAGATTTTATTTTATAGAAGTATTGTAAGATGAATGACTATAATGCAAGTATTCAGTGGTGATTTTCAGTGTGACAGCATCAATGTATTCTTGTGATGGAGTCCTGCTTGAACCAAACTACAGATAGGTTGTCCTTGGCCTGGCATGTTGGAAGTAACATTGGGCCTGCAGAACATGAATGCAGATTAAGTCTTGGATTTATAAATACTTAGCAAATACCTTCTTATTGGTGACCTTCTTTGAAGATTGCCCACCTGTCAGAACTCCTGAGCCCCATCCCAATAAAAGATTTTTCTTCCAAAAACTTTATTCTTTGATGTTCCTAGTTATGCACAAAAGGATGAACAAGACATTTCTCCATCATGCTACTTGGTAATTGTACCTTCAGGATTGTGAGCATTTACTTGGTGGTCCTTTCATGCTGCTTAAGGCTGTAAGTGAAGTGGGGAGATCATTAACTCTCACCTTGGGATTGAAACCATGGCTCTCAGCTCAGGAGCAGCAGCCGGGGGCTGTGGATGCCACTGCAGAGGTTTGTGACATAAGTTTTGTATATATATGTGTGTGTGGTTTTTCCCAGGGAAGTAGTTCACATTGTTCATCAGATTTTCAAAGCTGGTAAAGAGGTTAAGAATTACTGCACTGTATGACATAAAATAGTTGTTGAATGGATGGTTGCATTGTACTGTATTTCTTCTTGAAAGACTTTTTCTAATATGTACCTTTTCTTCTTGAAAGACTTCTCCGTTAGAAGCTCCTCAACTAACAGAGGTTAAGAGTTTTTTATTTTGTCATCAGCAAATGTATAAACATTTAAAACATTGTTTCCTTTTTTCAGAGCTTCCAGCTCCCTTTTTCTGTAATCTTTTAAGTTCAAGAGGTAAAATAGACCTAAATTCAGAAAACTACACAGAATGGTGGCCTGAACACTCCAGGGGCCATTGGTCCCCCAGACATGAGGGCCAGGCTGCACTGCGGCCAGAACCACAGCCATCCACGCCTCAGTTACAAGGCGCCCAGCCTCCCACAGGGACACTGTGGGTCCCATACAGCCTGGCTGTGCTCCTCAGGCAGCAACACTATTTTTTTGGCTAAGCAAGGCACTGGTGAGAGGGAAAGAAGGGGTGAGACAGCAGAGCCTGAAAACTTCCAAGTGTAATAACAGAACTTTGAAATGCTCTAGACTGAAGACTTTTTTCTCCTAAACTGCAAGTATTTCAGATGCTCACCAGTGTCTTTGGGGGTGGGAAATTAGCATAGCTTCCTTCTCTCACAGTTAGGTCTTCCCGCTTCCCAGTGGGGTTTCTCTTTGAAATATGAGTAGTGTGCATGGAAAGGATTCAGGAGCAAGGTTTGGAGGCCTAGAAGAAAAGCAACCGGCCTATTTCCCATCCAAATAACCAAATACAGCTGTAATTTTAGACTGAGGTGCTTGGGAAAGTGGTTCTTATTATTATTTATTATTTGTTTAAGAAGCAAGTGTATATTGCTAAGAAAAGGACCTAAAACATGGCTTAGGAAATCTAGCCTTGGTGATATAGTTCAATGTATTATGTAAAATTTAGTAAGTTAGTTCATTTTTTTCTTAGGATAAGAAACCCCACAATTAATAATTTTTTAAAAAGACAAAGTGATTAAATATCAACTTAGAAATACAAACCAGAGATTCCCGAACACCCAGTGGGTACAATATACTCATAGCCTGTTCTTATTTCCTTCTCAGGTAGCTACATTCAAGTCGGAGCAATTACTAAAGGAAGTTAAAATTCTCCTTTGTTTTGTCTACCTGTAGGAGCTATAATAAGATCTCAGCTGAAACAGGAAATATACAATAAATCTCCCTTTTATGACTGGAGGTGAACCTGTTTTATGGTGTTTGCAGTAGTCATGTAACTTTGTGGGGAAACAAGTGAATTACATTGTAAGTTATGTATTACTAAATAGACTCTGCTGAATAATAACCTGCTTTGTATCTTTGCCACCTCTCTGTAATAGTAGCTTGTGTCTGCACTGTAGCTAGCACATGATTAACTGTGATATTGACAGAAGGAGAAAAGAGGCATTTGACATTGAGTTTGTGAAAAAGGTCATACGTAATAGGATTTTCCATTAGCAAATTAAACCAATGATCAATGATTTATTGCATTTTACTAGTTTGAATAGAAAATAGGTGACTTAAACACTAGGAAATACTTCAAGAATATGATTTATTGGCTCAGTATTTTTTTCAAGGAGTCTTTTTGAATCTGGGCATTAGGGGAAAGTATATTGAATGATCTGAATCATGCCCACACCATCTTTCTTTTACCCATTCAAGAGAACTTCCCTATAATTATTCTTTAATTGCCACCAGAAAATTAACATTTAAAAAAGAAAGAAGAAATCATTTATTTTTCAATCCAATTCATTTGAAAAACCTATATTGGAGTCACCATACTATGTATATTTCAACCAAACTCTTTTTGCTTAAGTCAGTCTATGTATCTCAGAGCCAAATTTGGTTGTGTTTCTTGATACCTGTACTGCCTCTCATACTTGTGCCTTTGCATTGCTGAGCCATGACCTAATTAAGAGTGAATGGTTATCAAGATGAGACTTATAAACTATATCCCTTATGTGGACACTATGGAAGATTCCAGTTTAATGTCTTTAAATTGTAGAGAAGCCTGGTCTCTGTGCATCTCCAGTGTAAGATTTTGATATGTGATAGTAGTGATCGTCAGTCTTGCTGCAAACAAGTCTGTTTCTTGAGAAGGAAAAGGGACATTTATTCATAAAAATGGAAGACTAGTTCCATCATGGGGCCCATTACACTGAAAAAAAATTGAAGTGCAAATACAAATTCAGGATTTCAGTATCAAATACATGCAGAAGAAACTCAGAATCAACCTTTCAACAGCCTGCATTTACTTTCATTCGTCTTCCATGCTCTGAATGTTGTGATTGTGGCTACAGTCATAGTGAGGTGGTTTGTGAACAGTAAACAGACAACAAATATCAGAAACTGCAGGACTATTAACAAAAGGGTTTAAGCTTTCTCCTGAGTTCAGAAGGAAATGCTGCCTCATGACTATATGCATCAAGCGTTAAGTTAGAGAGTCTCAAAAGTAGGAAACAAAACCCACAAACCAAATTCAAGAAAATTAAAGAATGAAAAAGAATGTCCTTCCATGAGAACTTTATGCTAAACTTAGGGTATACTCTAGGCTAAATAATAACACAAAAAAATGGATTCAGTAATTGGCCCTTATATTTTTCATGCACAGTATTTAGCCTTCTGTCATTATCAGGCTGAATCCCATGCTGCTGTAACTGAAAAAGAACACTTCCATGTTTATTTCTTTAAGCATTCTTCCTGAGAGCTAACATTCTACAGAGAGGATATTATATCAGAAATACATGGCTTTAAGGTGATATTCCCTAGTGGAGTGACCACATTTCCTCCTTTGTTGTTAAACTGGAGAGGCAGTCCTAAATGGATAAAACAAGAAGGAATCAGATGCCAGAACAAATTTCCTATTCCCTGTGCTACCTGGGCATGAGTATTGGGCTGACAGCTTGGCTCCCGTTTTACTTGCCATTTTGCTTATGGAATCAGGCTCATCTTCACTTCAAAAATCTGAAGATGTTTCCCAGATGAATTTAGAGTACATTAAAGCAAACCATTGAATGCCTTTTTATTATGTTCCAGAGGATGGGTAGCTCAGTGTGCTAGAATTTGTGTGGGAAGTCAGATACACCTCAAGAGGTACAAGGAGATCAGAAGCTGCCAGTGCAATTGCTCCCGACCTGAGGCCTAGGATGGCAGGTGTAACTCCATTCCCAGACCATGGGACTGTATGGCACCAGAGATACAGCTCTGCCTGCAACAAAGGCCAAAGGGCAAGAGACTACATTCATAGGATTCCGGCTTGAGAAGTCTAAACACATAAAAATATGAACAATAATTTTTTCTTTTTTAGTGAGTATGGTATTGTCTATTAATTGGCTTGTATGTCTTTTTCCCCTAGTGTCATCCACTTATTTTTCCATATTATAAAGTAAAACTTGTTTATTGAAGGGAACACATGTATTTATTGAAGAATTTCCATGTTTATTAAGGAAAAATATAGTGAAGAAAAAACAAATGTTAAATCATCTCAAATCCCATCTTTATTAACATTTTATCTAGTTATAAAGATATGCTCACATACATATATGCATTCTAGGGTTATGTGTATTTTTGATGTCTACATTTACATCTACAAATATATCTACATCTACTTATAGACATCAATTTACTGATCTGTTGATCTACTGATACATCTGTGTACACTTATGTGAGATCATGCAGTACCATTTGATAACTTTTTAAAACTTAACATCTGAACATTTTTCCATGTCATTTTCTTCTACTACTGTGTAGTCTATAAAATCATTTTTAGTGATTTAATAATAGTTTTCATACAGCATACTTTTTACAATCCCCCATGGTTTATTTGGATAGATTCACAGAAGTGAAAGTATGCGTCCAAATTGTAAGGCTTCTGTTATTCAATTACATAGTCTTCCAAGTGTTGTACCTATTTCCACTTCCACCAGGAGGGTTTGAGAGGCCCTGCTTCCCTGCCTCATTACCAAATATTACTTTAAGTTTCCATAGGCTGTTCTTTATCTAAACAGCTCGACATTCCACACAGACATCCACTTAACAATAGCTTCTGCATTAGGCAGGGGAGTGAAAAGGATTGTTATGCCTGGTTTAGTGAAGAATATTCAATATTTGGCTAAAACAGGAAACTAAGATTAGGTTAAGCAAAAACTAAGAATAAGTCTGCTGGCCAGTTAACTTCCCAGTTAGGTTTCTTTTAGCTATATTGCAAAAATTTCATTTAACTATAATTAAAAGAGCTGCTATTTTAATTAAGAGTTGCATGGTTCATTTTGTAATATTCAGAAAATTCTTCAGTTTAGGGTTTCAAAACAAATTCTAATATATGAGAGTTTAGGGAAGGGCAACTTCCTGTCACCAGGACAAAATAGGTTTTAAAGAGAACCTGTAAAAAGAAACTAAAATTCCTGGATATCAAAATATCTATTAAATATATTGGTGAGTCAAGTACAGACTGTTGGGGGTAGAGTTTGTTCTCTTCTGTCTTGTCCCCACTGCAAAAATGAATTGAAAAGCAGAGACACAGTAGTGAAGCAGAATGAAAGTTTTATTTGAATACACTCTAAAGGAGGAGCTGGCTTGAGCCAAGGTAGATAAAGGCAGGTTTACTTGATTATACTGCAAGGGAAGAGTGGGCCAGAGTCAAGATAGACAGAGGCAGGATGCTTACTGTGAGGTTCTTTTTATGGGATTTTTTGGCCACGCAGAGAAGTCCCTGACTGACATTCTTTGGCCTTGGAAGCTTGATCTGGTTGGAGGATTGAAGACATGGGCTGTGCACTGACACCTTTACCTGGGGAATGTTTGTCATCTGGCAAATGCCTGTGTCCTTCACGTCACTCTCAGTCACTGTGGCTTCATTTAATCCTCTGAGTTATCTCTGACTCTCTGGCCTTATCTGATTAACTCCCTGAGTTCTTGGTGGGCCCCTCTCTTTTCATCCCTCTCATATCTGTCTTTCTGCCTAACAAAACTAATAAGAACATATAGATTAAATTTTCTGACAGTAATCATTGACTTAAGGGAATTGTACTGGTTGAAAAATGTACTTTGCTATACACAAAACATTTGAAAAATAGTTTGAAGTTTCTGCTAACTCTACCATATTCCAGAATTTACTCAACACTGATTTTTGTTACATTTTCAAATAATGACCTGTGGTATTTATTGGCATCTTCACAAACTACCTGCGATGAAGAGGAAGCTGCACTAAGAGACTGCTGTGTAGGTATACTGTATGACACCAGTGCTGCACACTCAGGATAGATTTGCTCCAGGAGTTTCTGTAAAATGGAATAATCTGCATTGGAGTGATGTAGAGTATCAACAAAACACATGAAAATGCTATATGGAAAGAAAGTAGCTAGTGATAGAGACAGACATGGTCTGGGCAGAGGTAGGCATCCCAAGGGTCTGCTGCCCCTGAGTAGTGGCTGCCATTCTTGGGTAGGAACCAAGGGCACAGATTATTTCAGAGTTGAAAACAATAAAGGCCCAAAAGACTCAGAAATAAACTTTGACCTCCGACCCTACAACTGCATAAAAATAATTTAGATGGAGGACATGCTCCAGAAAGAGAGCATCTCTAAATCCAGGGAGAGGAAATCCCAGGGCAAAATACCTCTAAAAGCCAAAATCAGTCAAAGGGAGAAATAAAGTTTTAAAACCCATTTATTGCTTACAAACTGCAGTCCTAAGCTGTCTCTCTTTCCTGCTCCAGCAGAAGCGAAACAGGCCCTCCCCCTCACCTCTCAGGTACAGATAAGCCCTCTGTTGCCCAGGCAATTACCCACTGATACAGAGATGAACTTCTCTCCACCCCTCAGGGATGATGCAAATGCACTAAAGCCATACTTCTTTCTACCTCTTAACAGCTATTGTTATGCAGATATATTAAAACAAGGCAAGATATTCTGGAAATACTACAGTTTTACCCACAGGTCACCCCTCCAGAAATCTTGCCTTACAATTTTCTCGTTTCCCCTCTTCCAACCAAACTAATGACATACAGTAGCAACAGCAATAAAATCGTGCTAATCCTCAAGCCAGAGGATTCATTCTATGCAGATTAAGTAAATATACTTTACAGCACAATCTCTTACTAAGCACAAAATATGTTTCTACACTTGTTTACTCATTCTTAACAACCATGCTACATTACTCACAAAACTTTTACCAAACATTAGACAAAGTCAAGCCTCTCTTTAAGCATTTTTTTTCTTGACAACACCAACACAATCATGATAATTTTCAAGCCAGAGGATTCAACTAGGTTCAAAGTACCATGCAGATTAAGTCCAAAACTCGTCCATCCCAGCCATCACACGGAGGCTGCAGCCAGCAGGGTGCATCCAGGACACAAGGACTGTAGAAGCAAATAACCATGATTTTGGGGTCGCATTTTGCTGCTTTTCCAGGAATACACAGAATGCCAGCTTCCAGGCCTTTTCCCCAAGGTGACAGAAGAGCCAGCCATCACCGATCCATGTGTTGAAATGTCCAGGGCCACGTCCATTTTATTCCCAATTGCTGCACCCATCCTTGCAACACATGTCCAATAAAGTGGGTGCCTTGATTGCTCTCAATCACTGGCGATGGGCCATGTTTGCTGATCTGCACAATGTGCAGGGCACTCCTTCTGGGATCGGCTGACTTCTTAGAAGGTCAATGGCAAGCCCACCAACAGGCTACAGCCCACATTGTCTTTTGCCCTGCATGCAACAAATGCTGATGTAACCATTGGGCTACATCAGAGGCAGGCTTTCCTTCTAGCCAGCACACCTGGGCCAGTGCATCTGCTTCACCATTCCCTGGGGATGCCAAAGGCAAATGGTCAGTCACATTATATATGGTAGATGTCTGTGCCACACCACTCCATGGCCTTTGGGTCCAGTCTCTCACCCACTCTGCGATGGGATAGGTGGTTATTACCTTGGTCAGAGCTTTTCCGGCCTTGGGCTCCATAGCCAACTAGATGTGGTACACAGCAGCCAGTTGCTTCTCTATCAAGATGTACTGGACCTCTGCTCCTTTCCATAGTTGTTACCAGGCTCCAGCTGGCAGCAGAAGCAGCGGCAGTGGCAGAAGCAGTAGCCTTAGGCTTGGACCATGGGCTGATGTCCGCGTGGCCAGCAATGGTGGTAGTGTCTCCACAACCACATGAGTGTAGACACATCCCTCCGTGCGAGCACCACTTGTTCCTATCATTTCTAGGGGTGGTCCTCCCAAAGGTCACACCCAGTATGACAGATTACAGGTTCAGAGGGATGCTACTGACTGCACCAGGTATAAGTCTGGGGAGAGGAAATCCAGGGGCAAAATACCTCTAAAAACCAAAATCAGTCAAAGGGAGAAATAAAGTTTAAAACTTGTTAATTGCTTACAAACTGCAGTCCCAGGCTGTCTCTTTTTCCTGCTCCAGCAGAAGCAAAACCGGCCCTCCCTCTCACCTTTCAGGTACAGATAAGCCCTCTGTTGCCCAGGTAATCAACCATTGATATGGAGATGAACTTCCCTCCACCCCTGAGGAATGATGCAAATGCACTAAAGCCACATTTCTTTCCACCTCTGAACACCTATTGATATACAGATGTACTAAAGCCAGGTGAGATATTCTGGAAATATTACAATTTTAGCCACAGCATCACCTTAGATAGCTATATTATAATGTAAACTAGGTGTGGTAGACAGGGAGGGATGTGGCTAAGTCTGTTAACATTTCTCTCAGTGCCTCCTCATTGTTTCTGTGTGGCCCAGCAAACACTTGTTTATCAAACACTCACTCTTTGGTATTCCTGTAAATTACTTCCCTTTTCCTTTGAAATCTCAGACCCCAGTTCAGGATGACATATATACCTCATTGTCCCTGGCTATCTTTGGAACCCATGTCTATGGCAATTAAACGTTGGATGTTTTCCTCCTGTTAATCTGTCTCATGTCAGTTTGAGTCTTAGACCAGCCAGAAGAGTCTCAGGGAGAAGAAACGTCTTCACCCCTGACACTCGCATGCCCACTTGATTGACTTTGTCTCCTTTCACACTCATCTCTATGTTCCTTCTTTTAACTCCTTTCCATATATTTCAATCTTTTCTTGTTATTTTATCCTATCCCTTTATTTTAGTTTCATGAAGGCTTCTGTGGTCTTGTCCAGTGGAGGAGAAAGAGGGAATCTGCTTCTAATTGTGATCCTCTGTATCGACTCAGTGATCTCCAATGGAACATTGCTTACTGTGTATAATATAAAACAGGTAAACATAGAATGGAAGGGAATCTTGGCACCATTTAGCTTGCAGCACCCTCCTTCAGCTGTAGTTGGTAAAAGGAGAATACTCCTGGAGTTTGTGATATGGAATGGACTGAGTCAGGGGTCTGAAAGCCGTGGGTTCAAATCCAGCTCTACTACTTACTAGCTCTTTGCTATTGGGCTGACTTAAAACTCAGAGTGTCTTGGTAGGGATTAATCAAAATGTATCTCAAGCGTTTAGCACAGAACTTGGCATGCTGAAAAAAAAATTTTTAGATGGTAGGATAGACAACTGTTTGGGACTCCATATCATCTCTACTAGGTGTTACTGGGGGTTAGTTTGCCCCCAAAAGTGTCAAACACTGTTCAATTAATGGGGGAAAACCCATTGCCTTCCCACCAATTTCCATGAATTCCTGAGGAGCACATGGTCATGGCCACTTGGGCTCCAGTCTCCTGCTTCTGCCAGATTGTTTAAGAGATCACCTCACTGTCCCATGAATTTGTCCATGTTCTGTGTCACTTCAACACTGATAGGTCACCTAGCGATTTTAATTTCCATATACATGCAAAAATTACAAAAGGTATTTATTTGTATGTAGAAAACTTGATTGAAGTTTCAGCTAGGTGATTTACATCACAAATACATTAATTTACAGATTAAGTGTTGAATCTGCTTGACTTTGAAAGTGCCTTGGCTATTTCTGAGAAGTGGGGTCTAGTTTCTGTAAAATGATGAATAATACCTAAATCATAGGGTTATTGTGAGAGTTAAATGAAATAAACCATGAAAAACACTTAAACCCATGCCTGGCATGAAGTGGTCAGCCATGACTTTTCCTCTGTTATAACATTATTGTGATCTGGCCTGGTACCATGGGACTTGGCGCCTTCTCTCTCCTGCCACCCACATTCCTGTTTCTTGTCTTGGCAGCTGCTGACCTTTAGCTCTGGCATTTAGCCAAGGTGTTTATGAAAATATTTTCTACACAGAGACGGTTTCCTTTCTAAGAAGAATTCTGCTGCCAGCTATTAAGATAAATCTTTTCACTTGTTTATTTTGCCCTCCTACTTACATATTTCCAGCTTATGAAGTGAATTTATTTAAGAATGTATTATAAAATACATCCTGGATTTAAATCAGATTCATCCTCATGTCTTTAATAATCTGTACCTACTAACTGTCCAATATCCTTACTGACCAAATAGTGTGTTTCTTATATCTTTGTTACAAGAGTATACACTCCTTGATGGCAAGGCTGTGTCTAATACATTTCGGTTTGACACAGAGTCTTGTATGTAGATGGATGTAATAAAAAAATAACTGATGACTGTGTCCCTTTCTCCACCATCCTACAGTTGCCTCCTTTCCTTGTCACGTCTCCTATAAGACTTTCAGGATTAGGTGATCTCTGGCCAAGAGACAAACAGGATTTCATTCCCCAGTGAACTGAAATGAGAACTTGTAATAAATCAGTTACAGCTCCCAGAGGTGACAGAGGGGAAGAACCTCAATTAGGTTCCCCCTAATTGATGGTTAGGAATCCCACATTTGATGGTTCACGTTGATGCTGCAGCAAAGTCACTAACATTGCACCCTATCAAGTTGAAAAATTGCCTCTATTGGGACTATATGGACATAATGGGACATAATTAAGACATGTTGGACATAATAGGAAAATTTTTTTTTTCTTTACGCTTCTGCACTAATAGATTGGTTCAGTAATAACTATATGAGACCTTTTGTTTGGAAAAAAAATCAGCCATGAAGCCAATAGACTAAACAATATTGAGTATATTTCATTCCAAAGAAGAAAGTTATTATTAAAAATGATATATAGAAAGTTTAATTCACTTGCTTTCTCACAAAGGGAGAAGAGGTGTTAAGTGTTGGCGGAGAGACTGCCTGTTGTCTCAGCTGAGCCCACCTGCAGAGGGCCATTCTGGGGATGCTTCACGGAGGCTCAGCTCCCAGGAAGTGCTGAGGAGACCTGCTGTGGGAGCAGGTGGTCCGGAAAGTTTGCCAGTGTGAGTGTGGTGTGCGCGCGTCTACTCGCGTGCATGTGTGTGAATCCAGGGTGTGCGCAGCCCGGCAGCAGCGGGCGGGCTGAGTGTGGTGGAGGCCGGGTGGGGTGGTGCTCTCTTCATCCTCTCCTCTAGCTGAGCCTTTTTCCACAGTTGGATACATTTGGCATTTTAAATAACCTTGTAGCTCTCCTCCTAACCTCTGGCATCAAAGCTTAGGACACTTTATATGAAATGGGACATTTATGTAATTCTTAGCATTCAAAGATCAGTCTTCACCATCTGTAAAACTCACAGATTTGATACTTATGCTCTTTTCCTGATGTTGCCTGCTAACTGGGGAATTCTGGCATTTTACCTTCCTTGAAAGGAAGGAGGAAAATGAATGATATTTATTAATGCAATAAGCCATAACCTATTAGTAGTTGTTGAAGACCCCCCTCTAGGATGCAGCAAGGACTGCCCCACCCCCTGCCACCTAAATCTTACCTTGGCAGAGCTCTTCAGCGCAGTTATTTATACCAGAGCTAAAAAAGCCTGTTCCATTTGGAACTGACTAGAAAAAAAATAGAATGAGGGGCAAGTTGTTTATGTGATGTTTGTTTAGTAAGAAATAGAGTCATAAACAGCGCTGATGAGGAAGAGAGTCAAAGAGAAAGAATGGAAGGAAGGAAAGGAGGGAGAGAAGGAGAAAAGGAGGCAGACGGAAGAAGGAGAAGGAAGACGGGTCTTGTGTGGGGGACTCTGGAACCCTGTAAGGGTTTATTCGGTCCTCGTCACAGAGGCAGTAGGGCCTGGGAATGGAGGGAGATCGGTCATACAGCTCCGCTTTGATTATAGCATTGCTTCATTGGAGGCTGACTCAAGGCATCATGGAATTACAGAATGTTCTCTTCTGAAGGTGTTTAGATTTTGGAAACTTCTCATTTCATTTCCTAGGTCTGTGATTTTGTTAGCAGTAAAGAGAAGGTTTGGTGCCTGTTTTATGGCCACAGCACCTGAGAGATGGTCTGCCCACCCCTTTCCTCCAAACCACTCCTGACCTAGGTGGTTTGGCCCAACAGGCAGCTACTTCTCCTACTAGCTTAGGAAGTGTCGCTGTATGCCTGAGGAGCCGTGGAAACAAGAACATGGAAAATACAACATAAAAACCATTTATCTCACTTTTTTATTGTCATGGTATAAATTAAGTGGCTAAATGCCCCCTGCTTCTGCTTATACACACATTTAACCCCACTCTCCTAATATTTTCCATAATTAAAACATATTTGTTGTGTAAATTAATGAGTGACTATGAAGAAGGATCTTTACTGATTGTTACAGAAAAGGAACAGCAACACTGAGATTAGACTAAGGAGCTGAGGGTGGAAGCAGGGAGACCAGTCATGAGCCTATCACAATAATCTCTGTACCACTGTGTTAACAGTTGAGGCAAGAGAGGTGGTTAGATTCTTTATATATTTTGGAGGTAGAGCCAAAAGAAAGAATGACCCCGAGGATTTTGGCCTGAACACCTGGAAGAACAGAGCTGTCACTGAGATTGGAAAGGTTGCAAGTGGGCCAGTTTTTATTTTATTATTTTGGGTTCTGGTGGTGAAATATCAGGAGCCCAATTTAGGGCATGCTAAATTTGGGGTGTTTATTAGATATCCAAGTGGAAATGTTGAGTGGGAAGATGAATAGAGTTCAGGACCAAGTCTGGGCTAAGAGGCATAGATCTGGGACTCATCAGTTTCTAGATAGAACACAAAAACTGTGAGACTGGATATGAATAGAGAGAAGGAATGAATAGAGAGAAGAGTATCAATGACCGAGACTTGAGGCCCTCCAACATTAAGAAATGAGAGAAATGAGGCTTTCAAGGACCATCTTCCTGGTAGAAAATACACCAGGACCTTCTTAAGGATCCACATAGTCTGCCTTCGCCACCACACTCCCCAGCACCACCACTGCAATCATCACTTCCGCGGCCCAATGGCTGTTACATCATGTAGACTGTGTGCCCTGGATCTGCCGTAATAGAGCTTTGAACAGCAGGTTTACATGTGACCTCTTTGCATATCCATGAAAGTGGTAACTTTGCTGGGTGGAAAAATTCCTCAACTGACATTACATAACAAGGGCCACCTCTTATTCTGTTAGTATCACGTACTGATCCAAAAAGTTCTTGTTCTGGATTAACATACCTCAAACAAGGAAGGTATAGAAAGTAGTTGCAGAGAAAAAAAGACTATTCTCATTTAGATTATAGCCACTCTGAGAACAGCACACCATGAAGTATTGGGGACATACAAGAGTTATGATATAGTCTTAAACCTTGAGACATCACAAATTGCTACGCGGCTCTGTAGCGGAGGGTAATCTGACTAAATGATGTAGTCCTCAATAAATCAGTCACTGCAGGCTGCCAGGTTGGGCAAGACTTCATGACGGTCATGTTTATGAAACAGCCTGCCTGGAGCAGAGTATTGAGAAACAGCCCTGTTTAGGCTTGGAGAGAGGAGTGAGGTAAGGTCTGTGTAAGGGGTGTGAAAACACCAGGACCAAGAAGTGGTGGTAGTTGGGGAAGGGAGCATGGCTTAAGTGGTGGAAGAATGTTAGGGATCTGGCCCTTCTGTGCCAAGTCCCTACAGGGTTTTAACTAAAACTGCAGAGAGTGCGTGGCAGCCCTAGCTGACTTCTTACTCCACTTTGAGGTGGCATGAATTTGGGGCAAGCAGGACCCTAGGACTCTAGGTATTTTCTCATGCTGGAGATGAAGACTGAGCAGCCCAGCTGACCCTCTGGGTGCACTCATTTAAAGCTCAGGAAATGAAGGGCATGGGGGGTGACTTCCTGGGACTGTTTTCTTTCTTCCCTTCACTCCCACCAGTGTTAGATTAATCTTACTAGGAAAATGTGTTGTGAAATTAAAAAATAACCATGAATTTTATAGCAAAGAACATTCTTAAATAACAGAAAGTTGCTGTACTAAACAAAAATGACACATATTCTTTCATTTTTTCATTCACTCACCCTCTCATCCTCACAATCTTCATTTTTTGAACATCTACTATATAAGATGATGTGCTGAGGACACAAGATGGGTGGAGTGCAATTCCCTGCCTTCTCCGGAGGTCCCTGACTTGTGCTCACATCATATTATGTTATAATAGGAGGAATACTTTCTGGTAGAAAAATTCATTTGAGAATGTGCCCCATCACATCCACTCTTTATTTACAACCTCAAACAATGGGTTCAGTTGAATTCAGCTACTCCCTGCATCTGCGTGCCTCAAAGTAATGGCCAAGTATATTGTTAAAGCCAAACTGTTTTTTTGTTGTTGTTGTAGCCACCATCGCTGTAACTCCAGAGGAAAATCCTGGGGCAAAATACCATTGAAACCAAAATCAGTCAAAGGGAGAAATGAAGTTTAAGAAACCTATTTATTTCTTACAAGTGTCCTGCCATCTCTCTCTCTCTCCACCCGGCTGCAGAAGAGAGAGCTCCACCCAACCTCTTGGGTCCAGATAAGCCCTCTGCTCACCCATGTAATTACCTATTGATTTGGAGATGGACTACTTCTCTCCACCCCTTGGAAACAACTATTAATATGGAGATGCACTAAAGCCAGGCAAGAGATTCTGGAAATAGTGCAATTTTACCCACAATCACTTTGAAGGTTAATGACCTACAGAAAACCCTAGTACTAAAGTTATTTCAATTTTATTCCAATAACAAGCAATGGTTTCCACTAAGCAGGAAAGAGGGGTGAGGCATTTGGTGGGATACATGCTTCAAAGGTTTTCTAGTCAAAGCATTCTACTTTCATTATTAATATCATCAGATTTTCTTCTGAAAGCCTTCTTTTGGAAAGACCATGTTGAATTGCAGAATGTATTTTAAGTGTCTTAATTGCTCTAATAAAAGAAATGTGGGTAAAATTGCAGTATTTCCAGAATCTCTCTCCTGGCCTTAATACATCTCCATATCAACAGTTGTTTTCAAAAGGTGGAGTAGTCTATCTCCATATCAATAGGTGATTACAAGGGTTGGGGGAGCTAGGATATATTTGGACTGGAGAG
The DNA here is from genome assembly GCF_040802235.1 of Manis javanica. Taxonomy (NCBI): domain Eukaryota; kingdom Metazoa; phylum Chordata; class Mammalia; order Pholidota; family Manidae; genus Manis; species Manis javanica. The sequence continues at coordinate 51,509,334 of NC_133167.1, forward strand.
GTTTGGTGGGGTCCCTATTTTGCAGCCAGGTTCCAAGAGACATTGCTGAGCAGAAGTGGACAATGGCTTGTAAACAATAAATGGGTTTCACCCACTTTATTTCTCCCTTTGACTAATTGATTACGGCTTCAAAGGAAATTTGCATGGGCTGGGAATTTACTTGGGAGTTTTTCTAAATTTCAGTGTTTGCTTCCTGTCTTTGCTGCCAAACCAACTAAGTCTAAGGGGAATAAATGACCTCTAGAACTTTTGGTGTATTTCATGTAAAATCTGTTTTGTTTATTTGCTTTCTTATCAATTAAGGCAATAACTCCTACATGTAAGATGTAGAACTGGGAAAATACTGTGACACTGACTTTGTCAACAACACTTTTCTTTTTACGAAAATAAGATTTCTGGAATATTTTCTTTTTTTTATTTTTATTTTGCTATCATTAATGTACAATTACATGAATAACATTATGGTTACTAGACTACCCATATTATCAAGTCCCCACCACATACCCCATTACAATCACTGTCCATCAGCATAGTAAGATGCTATAGAATCACTATTTGTCTCCTCTGTGTTATACTGCCTTCCTCGTGTGCCACCTCCCTATGTTATACGTGCTAATTGTGATGCCACTTTTCCCCTTATCCCTCCCTTCCCACCCATCCTCCCCAATCCCTTTCCCTTTGGTAACTGTTAGTCCATTCTTGGGTTCTGTGATTCTGCTGCTGTTTTGTTCCTTCAGTTTTTGCTTTGCTCTTATACTTCACAGGTGAGTGAAATTATTTGATACTTGTCTTTCTCTGCCTGGCTTATTTCACTGAGCATAATACCCTCTAGTTTCATCAATGTTGTTGCAAATAGTAGGATTTGTTTTCTTCTAATGGCTGAATAGTATTCCATTGTGTATATGTACTACATCTTCTTTATCCATTCATCTACTGATGCACACTTAGGTTGTTTCCATTTCTTGGCTATTGTAAATAGTGCCGTGTTAAACATAGGGGTGCAGATGTCTTTTTCAAACTGGGCTGCTGCATTCTTAGGGTAAATTCCTAGGAGTGGAATTCCTAGGTCAAATGGTATTTCTATTTTTAGTTTTTTGAGGAACCTCCATACTGCTTTCCACAATAGTTGAACTATTTTACATTCCCACCAGCAGTTTGGAGGGTTCCCCTTTCTCCACATCCTCACTAACATTTGTTGTTGTTTGTCTTTTGGATATTGACCATCCTAACTGATGTGACATGATATCTCATTGTGGTTTTAATTTGCATTTCTCTGATGATTAGCGATATGGAGCATCTTTTCATGTGCCTGTTGGCCATCTGAATTTCTTTTTTGGAGTCTGTTCAGCTCCTCTGCTCATTTTTAATTGACTTATTTGCTTTATGCTTGTTGAGGTGCATGAGCTCTTAATATATTTTGGATGTCAACCCCTTATCAGATATGTCATTTATGAATATATTCTCCCATACTGGAGGATGTCTTTTTGTTCTATTGATGGTGTCATTTGCTATACAGAAACTTTTTACTTTGATATATGCCCACTTGTTTATTTTTGCTTTTGTATCCCTTGCCTGGGGAAATATGTTGATGAAGAAGTTGCTCATGTTTATGTCCAAGAGATTTTTGCCTATGTTTTTTTCTAAGAGTTTTATGATTTCATGACTTACACTCAGGTCTTTGATCCATTATTTTCTTTTTTTAATTTATTTTCTTTTTTATTTTGTTATTATTAATCTACAATTACATGAAGAACATTATGTTTACTAGGCTCCCCCCTTCACTAAGTCCCCCCAACAAACCCCATTACAGTCACTGTCCATCAGCATAGTAGGATGCTGCAGAATCCCTACTTGTCTTCCCTGTGTTTTACAGCCCTCCCCGTGCCCCCCACCCCACTGCACATGCTAATCATAATGCCCCCTTTCTTTTTCTCCACCCTTATCTCTCCCTCCCACCCGTCCTCCTCAGTCCCTTTCCCTTTGGTATCTGTTAGTCCATTCTTGGGTTCTGTGATTGTGCTGCTGTTTTGTTCCTTCAGTTTTTCTTTGTTCTCTCCACATATGAGTGAAATCCTTTGGTACTCGTCTCTCTCTGCCTGGCTTATTTCACTGAGCATAATACCCTCTAGCTCCATCCATGTTGTTGCAAATGGTAGGATTTGTCTTCTTCTTATGGCTGAATAATATTCCATTGTGTATATGTACCACATCTTCTTTATCCATTCATCTACTGATGCACACTTAGGTTGCTTCCATTTCTTGGCTATTGTAAATAGTGCTGCAATAAACATAGGGGTGCATATGTCTTTTTCAAACTGGGCTGCTGCATTCTTAGGGTAAATTCCTAGGAGTGGAATTCCTGGGTCAAATGGTATTTCTATTTTGAGCATTTTGAGGAATCTCTATACTGCTTTTCACAATGGTTAAACTAATTTACATTCCCACCAGCAGTGTAGGAGAGTTCCCCTTTCTCTGCAACCTCGCCAACATTTGTTGTTGTTTGTCTTTTGGATGGTGGCAGTCCTTACTGGTGTGAGGTGATATCTCATTGTGGTTTTAATTTGCATTTCTCTGATGATTAGCAATGTGGAGCATCTTTTCATGTGTCTGTTGGCCATCTGAATTTCTTCTTTAGAGAACTGTCTATTCAACTCCTCTGCCCATTTCTTAATTGGATTATTTACTTTTTGTTTGTTGAGGTGCATGAGATCTTTATGTATTTTGGATGTCAGACCTTTATCAAATCTGTCATGATCCATTTTGAGTTTACTTTTGCGTATGGGGTAAGACAATAGTCCAGTTTCATTCTCTTGGATGTAGCTGTCCAGTTTTGCCAACATCAGCTATTGAAGAGGCTGCCTTTTCCCCATTGTATATCCATGGCTCCTTTATCATATATTAATTGACCATATGTGCTTGGGTTTATATCTGGGCTCTCTAGTGTGTTCCATTGGTCTATGGGTCTGTTCTTGTGTCAGTACCAAATTGTCTGATTACTGTGGCTTTGTAGTAGAGCTTGAAGTCAGGGATCATAATTCCCCCTGCTTTGTTCTTCTTTTTCAGGATTGCTTTGGCTATTTGGGGTCTTTCGTGGTTCCATATGAATTTTAGAACTATTTTCTCTAGTTCATTGAAGAATGCTGTTGGTATTTTGATAGAAATTGCATTGAATGTGTAGAATGCTTTAGGCAGAATGGCCTTTTTGACAAGATTAATTCTTCCTATCCATGAGCACGGGATGTGTTTCCATTTATTGGTATCTTCTTTACTTTCTCTCATGAGTGTCTTTGTGTGTCTTGTAGTTTTCAGAGTATACGTCTTTCACTTCCTTGGTTAGGTTTATTCCTAGGTATTTTTTTCTTTTTGATGCAATTGTGAACAGAATTGTTTTCTTGATTTCTCTCTCTGCTAGTTCATTGTTACTGTATAGGAATGCAACAGATTTCTGTGTATTAATTTTGTGTCCCGCAATTTTGCTGAATTCAGTTATTAGATCTAGTAGTTTTGGAGTGGATTCTTTAGGGTTTTTTATATACAACATCATGTCATCTGCAAACAGGGACAGTTTGACTTCTTCCTTACCAATCTAGATGCCTTTTTTTTCTTTGTGTTGTCTGATTGCTGTGGCTAGGACCTCCAGAACTATGTTGAATAAAAGTGGGGAGAGTGGGCATCCTTGTCTTGTTCCCAATCTTAAAGGAAAAGCTTTCAGCTTCTTGCTGTTAAGTATAATGTTGGCTGTGGGTTTGTCATATATGGACTTTATTATTTTGAGGTACTTGCCCTCTATACCCATCTGAGACTTTGTATTATGAATGGGTATTGAATTTTGTCAAATGCTTTTTCAGCATCTACGGAGATAATCATGTGTTTTTTGTCCTTCTTTTTGTTGATGTGGTGGATGATGTTGATGGATTTGGGAATGTTTTACTATCCTTGCAACCCTGGGATGAATCCCACTTGATAATGATGGATGATCTTTTTGTTGTATTTTTTAATTCGGTTTGTTAATATTTTGTTGAGTATTTTTGCATCTATGTTCATCAGGGACATTGGTCTGTAATTTTCTTTTTTGTGTTGTGTCTTTACCTGGGTTTGGTATTAGAGTGATGCTGGCTTCATAGAATGAGTTTGGAAGTATTTCCTCCTCTTCTACTTTTTGGAAAACTTTAAGGAGAATAGGTTTTATGTCTTCTCTAAATGTCTGATAAAATTCAGCGGTGAATTCATCTAGCCTGGGAGTTTTGTTCTTGGGTAGTTTTTTGATTACTGATTCAATTTTGTTGCTGGTAATTGGTCTGTTTAGATTTTCTGTTTCTTCCTGGGTCAGTCTTGGAAGGTTATATATTTCTTCCTCCTGCATTCTTTATATGTTATGTGTCATATTCTGTACTCTTTGTCTATCCCTTGATTGACTTTGGATGTAGTTGATATGATTTTGCATGTGCTTAGTATTTAATTGTTCTACTTTGCTGTGGTTTTATTTCTCCTGGTGACATCTATTTAGCCCTAGGAACACTTCCATCTATAGCAGTCCCTCTAAAATGCAATGTAGAGATGGTTTGTGGGAGGTAAAATCTCTCAGCTTTTGCTCATTGTTTAATCCCTCCTTCGTATTTAAATGATAACCTTACAGGAAGAATATTCTTGGTTCAAGGGCCTTCTGCTTCACTGTATTAAATACATCATGCCACTCCCTTCTGGCCTGTAAGGTTTCCATTGAGAAATCTGATGACGATAGCCTGATGGGTTTTCCTTTGTATGTGATCTTTTTTCTCTCTCTAGCTGCTTTTAAAAGTCTGTCTTTATCCTTGATCTTTGCCATTTTAATTATTATATGTCTTGATGTTGTCTTCCTTGGGTCCCTGTGTTGGGAGATCTGTGCGCCTCCATGGCCTAAGAGAGTTTTCAGCAATTACCTCCTCAGTAACACTTTCTATCCCTTTTTCCTCTTCTTGTTCTTCTGGTACCCCTATAATGTGGATATTGGTCTGTTTGGATTGGTCACACAGCTCTCTCAATATTCTTTCATTCTTAGAGATCCTTTTTTCTCTCTGTGCCTCAGCTTCTTTGTATTCCTCTTCTCTAATTTCTATCCCATTTACCATTTCTTCTACTACATCTAACCTGCTTTTAAATCCCTCCATTGTATGTTTCATTTCAGATATGGAATTTCTTAATGATTGAATCTCCATCTTAAATTCATCCCTGAGTTCTTGAATATTTTTCTGTACCTCCATGAGCATGTTTATGATTTTTATTTTAAGCTCTCTTTCAGGAAGATTGGTGAGTTCAGTTTCATTTGGCCTTTTTCTGGGGTTTGTGATATTTTTGTCTGAACCAGATTCCTTTGATGTTTCATAATTCTATGTGGTGCCCTGTAATGTCCAGAAGCTCTAGTCTCTGGAGCTGCTCAGCCCCTAGAGTGAGGTTGGGGGTCATAGGGGAGCAGAGCTGGTGCCTGGGGTGAGGAAAGATCTGTTTTCTGATTCCCGTCTGTGGTGCTAGTCTCCGGTGTCAGAGCCAGTGGGCCATCGACACAGGTGTAAGCCTCTGTGCTTGGCATCTCTAGCTGTTGTAGGTGGGGCCTCCCTCCGGCTGGCCTGATGCCAGCACAGTGACTGCCAGTTTGTGAGCAGGCTGCATATCACAGTGGGGGGCCTTGGTGCTGAGTAGCCAGGCAGGGGCATGGAGCACCTGAAGCTTTTCAAAGTTTCCAACCTCCTGTTTTCTTATCAAGCTGTGCTGCATAGATAAAGACTGTGGGCTAATCTCAGTTATAGCTCATGGCATTTTCCGGAGTATAGACAGTCTTGTCTTTCTAGAGCCCATAATAATGAAACACTGAATCTAATTCTAACCTTATAGTGCTTCATTTGTCAAACCAGGGCCATCTAATCAGAGTTGGAAAGGGAGAAAGGGGTGTCATTGATAGGTAGCTGATGAAACTGGCTGGGGAGCGTCTTACCAACTCTCCCTGCTACTGCACACTGCCCCTAGATGGTGTCTTTACATGTCTCAGTGTGGGTTCTTTTTTCTCCTTTCTCTTTATCCCCCTCAGACAACTTTGTCCACCTATCCTTTTTCCCACCTAGCAAGCTCCGTGCAAGCCCCACCCCTTCAGCAGCCCTCTCGCTGCTAGGAAGCCTCTCAAATCGCCTGCCTTTCCTTTGTCCCAGAGCGGCCAGATGTGGATCCCCATCCTCCACAAACAGCTGGAATCTCAGTCTTTCAAGCACTCCAACTGTCCCAGCTCCCCAACCCCACCAACCTCCAGAGCACCACACAATGTAGGGGGTCCAAAGAAGACCTCCAGGGCTGGGTGTTGAGCAGTTCTAGGCTTCCACCCCCTCCCCCACTCCATTTCTCTTCCTCCCACAGGTGAGCTGGGGTGGGGGAAGGGCTCAGGTCCCACCTAATCAAGGCTTTCATACGTTACTCTGTTCCATGAGGTCTGCTCTGTTCATGAGGTGTGTATGCAGTCTGGTGCAGCCTTCTTTCCTGTTGCTGTTTTAGGGCTAGTTGTATTAACTATATTTTCACACTATATGTGGTTTTGGGAGGAATTCTCTGCCTCACCTCTCATGCCGCCATCTTGAATCCCGGAATATTTTCAAAACACTACACCGAGGAACCTTTAACTGGTAGCAGTAAGGTTTTGCTTAAGCTTAGTCATTTGATATTTATGTTTGTCAAAAAAACAAAAACTGCTTAATATGCATCTACCAAAGAGCATCAGATGCACAGAATAAGCTATATCTGTAGTTCAAAATACCATCTTGGAACAAAATGGCAGTCTAGGAGAATTTTATGGGTTTCTGGGAAATATTTAATAATGTAAGTTATTATAGAGTCTATAGAATAAGTTATTATGGGCATATTAAACTGTAATGGGAAGTCCAACTCTTAAAAGTTTTTCTAATTGGTTTACTTTAAATCACATGGATTTGAAATTTGTTGCTGGATATTCATAAAGTTTAAAGAGTTCTATAAATTAAATGTTAAAAATCCTATTCTTAGAGTAGAAAACAAAGCCTTTCCAAAGAGTTGTATTTTGCTCATGTTTAATCAAATTTCGAAGCCTCCTGTTTTCTTATCAAGCTGTGCTGCATAGATAAAGACTGTGGGCTAATCTCAGTTATAGCTCATGGCATTTTCCGGAGTATAGACAGTCTTGTCTTTCTAGAGCCCATAATAATGAAACACTGAATCTAATTCTAACCTTATAGTGCTTCATTTGTCAAACCAGGGCCATCTAATCAGAGTTGGAAAGGGAGAAAGGAGTGTCATTGATAGATAGCTGATGAAACTGGCTGGAGAGCATTTTACCAACTCTCCCTGCTACTGCACATTGCCCCTAGATGGTGTCTTTACATGTCTCAGTGTGGGTTCTTTTTTCTTCTTTCTCTTTATCCCCTAAATTATCATTATATACAATTTAATATATAAATAGAATATATATTTGATATAATAGAATGATTTAAGCTACATAAATTTCACTGAGAGTTGGCATATCATTGAAAATAGATTTAAAAGGCCCTAACATGTTTACCAACCAGATAAGCCAAAATTCTATTATATTCAGCCTGGCTTTCTGTTTTTAATTGGTCAAATTTCTTTTTTTTAATATGTAGATTCTATCATTGGGATGGGTAGATTGTTTCTGTTTTCTAAGTGCTTAAAATGTAGACATAACATTGATCTAAAAATAAGTAGAGAACATAACATGAAATGAATTAAGTATATAGACATAGATAGGTATGTGTGTATAGTGAGAGAAAGAGAAAAAGAAAGGGAGAGAGGGAGACAGAGAATCTCGTGTTTGGTGAGGCGGAAGGCTTGGAGGCCACGAGGTGGAGGAGTTAGGCATCCTGGCGAATATTTGCAAATGCCAGTAATGTCCGGACCATGTCTGCTCTCAAGTATATAGAGACATTTTGAAGTTTTAAATTTCATTTTCTTCTCTGCCCCTCTTATATTTGCCCCATATTAGTTTGAAAGTTATATAGCTCTTTGAAGGACACTTTGAAGGACAAATTTAACCTAATGCAGTCTAATGTTAATAATTAGGCAATCAAATAATCCTTCCAAAGAATAAAGGATTTTTAAATGCTTTAGCACCAATCTCCACTCCCTTTGGAATACACGCTATTGTTATCTAGTAAAGAGATAATCTATGCCTGGACATTCCTTAAAAAATAATATTGGGAGAGATCAGTTAAGAATTCAACAGGAAAATTTTTATAAACAACTTACAAAAGAATTCGTAATAGAAATGTATAGGGATTTTTTGTCCCTAAGAAATCAATAATTTGTAACCATTCCATATCATGGGGGAACACATTCATGTCCTGATTTGAGTCTTGATTAGTAGGCCCATGTGAACATGCTTGGAATTCATTACTTACGTCAGCGAGGAGCTGCAAATAAAACAAGCAGGAGAGTCTTGGTGATAGTACATGATAAATTTGGCAGGATATAAATTGAATTACAAGCAGATTCACACAGAATCTCAGTGGTTTTCATGGATCTTGACTCAGAATTCTATGCTATTTTATGGTTTTAGCCACAGTGCAGATCAGATTCCCGAGAAGTGCCCATATTATAAAAAGGTGTAATACAGTTTTGGCCTTATGAAAACATACAGTATGTCAAAAGCACCTTCAGTCCTGAGTTTTCAGGGGCAGGGGGAAGGGGTATTCAGCACACCATCTATTCCATCTTATATTTATGTACTGCTTAATCTCCAGGGCACTTTTGCTTATAGATTGGCAAAGAACAGGCAATATGAGAGGAAAATTGGTTGGGGGGTCATGGCACACATGAGAAGAATAAAAATGGTGATAGTTGAAGCCCTAGTCAACAGTATCTTATATTTATCATCATTCTTTGTAATCATATTTATAAAAATAAACCTTATTAATAAGAGTATACTTTGGCCTCAAAGCATCTTTTTGGAATTGTATCCTTTTTGGTGATGTTTTGCTGAGGCCCTGCACAGAGGTCTTGTTACTATCCAGATTATAGGGTAATTAGACTCCAGGCACATATAGCTGTCTCTGAGACCAATGAGATGAAATCAGACTCCTGGCAAATCTTGAAGAAGTCCAATAAACAGACCTCTGTTCTACCAATTCAAATTAGGAACCACTTGGAAAATAAGTTGTAATAGACAAACTGATGGATATTATTACTAACAAAGTTGATTGGAGAAGGTGCTTTTCGGATACATGGCTAAGAGGGCTTGCTGATTTTTGACCCCAGGACTCATATGAATTAAGTACCCAGTCTTAGGAGTGCTGGACCACTGCTGGCCTCCCCTGGAGTGGCTGAGCCTCCCCAGAAGTGACCACCCAGGGCACCAGAGAGGGATGGAAGAGCTCCAAAGGAGAGGGAAAACCCAGAAACATTCTTCACTCAAAATCTCAGAGAAGTTGCTCCTCCCCCAGGTTCCTCCTGTGGTTTTAGTCCAGGGAGGAAGAGTTGACATCTGCTCTCTGTGGAGATTCTTCCTTGTTTCCACACTAACATTAAGTTCATCCCTAGCATCCTTCCAGCCTCTTTTCTGTTTGTCATTTCCTTTGTTCTCTTTCTTGCCTGGGTTTAGGAGAGGGGACTCAACATTGCACTGATTATGGGCAGTCATGAAACATTTTTCTCTATATTTTCTTCTAATAATTTGTTTTGATCCTATATCATAGCCTTAAGGTATAGTATAGTCATATTAGTTATACTCATTTACAAGGCAAAAAATGGAAACATATACTTTGTATATTTTGAGATCTATATATGAAATGACACAAATCTTCATTATCTATATTCAGGAAAGAGAGAGTATCTTGTACTTAGTTTGAAAATATGGAATGTATGGCTATCTAAAGAACATTACATTTGTTAAAGAAAGAGAATACATTCTTTCATAAACAGAACCTAGAAATTTGTTTCCCTACGGAAGCAATTGACGGGCTATTTATTTGGGTAATATTTTTTTTTCTAAATTGGACTGAACTCTTTTCTAAGTAAAGTACTTTCCTGATTGCCATTTATTCCTTAGTTACAGCCTTGCTATTAATTGAGTATTATAATTGATAGTTTTCTGTTTGGTTCTTCTTAAATACTAGGGAAAATCAGCCAGTTGTTGGCTTGACCACATTCTTCAGAGAAAAATAAGCTCTAAAACAAAGTGCATAGCAGACGCAAAGCACTGCAAAGTTCCCCACTTAACCTTTCACCATAAATGCTATTTTTAACACCAAGCAGCACCCACTGGTTTGTTGATATGGTGCTGAGCAACAGAATTCTTGAGGCCTGCACAGACCTGGCAATTAGGGTCTACAGATATGACTAGTTAACATTTTTACACCTAGAAAAGGAAATGCAATTTTCTGCAAAAAGTATGTCTATAGATGATGTGGGAAAAGAAACAAAAATTAAGGGAAAATATGAACCTATAGTCCATGAAATGTAACATTAAATGTATCACTGGCAAGACAAATAATCATTTTAAGTGTACACACTCTATTATATGAAAAATGACTAAATATACACCAACATGAAAACTTGTCAGTGAAATGTAAGCAGTTTTTCAAAAGCAATTACATGCATCATCAAAAATGCCAAGTTAATGATTTCCTACCTGCCAGTTCTTTCAAAACCTCACCTCTCAGGGCCTTTGTGTTAACTTAGGGTCTGTCTGAAGAAAACAGATGTTTGCAGCATCACTTGTAAGGTGGTGTCATCTAACTCTTGGAAGAGAAAGTTATTCTGTCCATAGTAATTTAATTTTTAAGAGAATAATTTCAGGACTTTTCCAACCTCTACCTAGGACATGCTTCAGATCTAGTATAAGTCTTCTTTGCTGTAACATAATGTAACTTAGTTTTTCCTCAGTTAAGATACAGAGCCAACCATTATATAGTTCTTTTCATTTTGAAGGGAAAACTTACCAATATTTAAGTTTTATCAGGGCCCTAATTTGGCTTTTTTTATTGTGCCATCTCCACAACCTAAAACTGTCTGGCACTTAAAAGGCTAGCAATAAGTGCTCAGTGAATGAATGGACTCATTCCAGGACATACCTGGACAATAATATTCTTTTAAACTTCTTTCCCTCCTCCCCACCAAAAAAGAAATTTTATTGTTTCCTGTATCTTGTCTGGCTTGGTCCTATTAGACACAGATTTCTAGACCTTAATAGCTATGTTGTCACTATGATAATTGCTATCATCATAATCAAAAACATCAAAACATATTGTTTATACAACAGTATAAATGGATGCCAACTCTCTATTCCAAAGCCTTCTTGAAGACCTAATTATATTTTGCTTACAAATTAAAATCACACTAGTTTTAAAATTGGGAAGAAAGGAAACCTAAGAGAAGGGATGCTATTTCTTATTCTTGCAAAATATTTAAAGAACTCAAAATGGTTTTATTTTGCAATCACTAGTGAAAAGTCAAAATCAAAACTTAAGAGAGAAGATAGGTTTATAGAAATTTTGTGCTTACAAAGTATCTGGATAGCATTAACTGATTTTCACATATGTTGTTATTATCATAATTTTGCCAGATTTTTATCTTTATCAGGCCCAAAGGACGGATGGCTGATTTTCCCTATCTCCCTTTCCACCTCAGATGGAATAATTTAATGATGTCAAGCCATAGAACATCTTTCCTTAATTCTCTCTCTGGGAATCTTTCCCATGTATCATGCTACCCTTCACGTGACATGTAACTAGTGGGGAGAAAGTGGCTTTCCAAAAGACCTATGTGCGAAGTCCTATCAAATTCTGCACCTCATTAGACCAAGCAAGGAATTAGAAAGACTCTCACTTCTCCTTTATTTTAATAATGTACACGATAAGAATGAAAACCAATCTTGAGGATCAAAATATCTATTACCTCTTATAGATGATAATTATGAATAACATTTTCTAAACAGCCTTAGAATCTATTTTTTATGAAGGAAATAAGTAAAAACAAATTTTTATTTAGAGGCAGAAGGTATACTTCCTCCCTAGATTTATTCCAAAGAATGTCATGTATCATAAAATGTGATAGCAATTTATGTGTTTGACCAGATGGTTTGTTTTCCTTTGGGTTCAAGAAAGAATTTGCTATTGTGTTCAGTTAATAATATTGCATTGATCACATATCAGTTATACATTCAAGGTAGGATTTGAAAATTAGAATTCTTGTCTTGCCTTAAATTTCTGAGAGATTGCTTAAAGAAAACATGCTTTACAAGACAAATTTCCCAGATAATACCAAATTCAGTGTTAAGATGCTTCAAAGAACACTGTTATGTAAATGAAAAGACAAACCATAGAATAAGAAGAGGCATTTATAAATCATATATCTGATAAGGAACTTATAGCTAGACTATATAAAGAACTCCTATGACTCAAAACAAAACAAGAACAAGAAACTCAGTTAAAAAATGTAAAGAATCTGAACTGAGATTTCCCCAAAGACTATCTACATTTTGAAAAGATGTACAGCATCTTTAGTCATTAAGATACATCAAAAGTACAATGAGATGCCACTTCACACCCACTAGAATGGCTATAACAGAAAAGACAGACCATAGTAAGTATTGATGAGGACATGGAGAAATTTGGACTCTTACATGTTGCTCTTAGGAATGAAAAGTGGTAACTACCACTTTGAAAAAATTGGACAGTTCCTCAAAAGGTTAACATAGAGTTACCATTTGATCCAGCAAGTCCACTCCTGGGTATATACCCAATAGAAATGAAAACATATGTCTACACAAAACTTGTACACAAATGTTGTAGCCACATTATTCGTAATAGCCAAAAAGTGGAAACAACCCAAAGGCCCATTAGCTGATAAAGCAAAAGATGGTATATCCATATCACAGAATATTATTCAACAGTAAAAAGCAATGAAATACTGATACGTGTTGCAATATAGATGAACCAGAAAAACATTATGCAAGGAAGCCAATCACAAAGAACATGTATTATTATGATTGCATTTATATGACTATGCACATATATGTTGAGAAAAGGCAAATCTATAGAGACAGAAAATATTTTAGAAGTTGTCTAAGGCTGGAGGGATTGGGGGGTGTCTTGCCAATGGGTTTCAGCCCAGACAAGTTCATTATGGATTCAAAGAGAACAGAAAAATGACAGTGGAATGTTCTTGGGTGAAAGGGTTTATATCCAACTTTATTCCCACAGTGGTGGCAGGTTGATCACTAGAATCCGTTCACTCAGAGCAATTCTGCATGCAGCAAGCCAGTTTCTGCCTTTGGGCCTCTCTGCCCCACAGCAGTCTCAGTCTCTCTGTCCTTGACACTGCTCCCACTCCAGTCTCTGCTCTCCGGCAGCCTTGCAGCCCTGAAGCCGTGCAGCAGCCCAGAGCACTGGGCGGAGCTCTTTATATAGTCAATAACAACATATTGCCCACATGTGTGTAGTGAGCAAGCTGACCAGGGCCAGGTGAGAATCCTGGTCACAGGAACGTTCATTTGCTCCCCAGGGGGAAAGTGGAGTGATGGCTAATGCATATGGGTTTTTTTTTTGCAGTGATGAAAATGTTCTAAAATCGATAGTAATGATGGTTACACAACTCTGCATAAGCTAAGAACCGCTGGATTTTATACTTTAAATGAGTGGACTTTATAAAACATGCAAATTATATCTCAATACAGTTGTTATTAAAAAAATATATATCTGAAGGATTGGCATAAAATTTAGTTTGTACAGTGTTTATATTAAAGCATATCAAACTTTTCCTAATGGGCACTGTCACAAGGGAGGAGTAACTTCATGCAGAGGCAATGTGGTGCTGGGAGCAAACGCAGGCTTTGCATCTGAATTGTCTGGATTCAAAGCCTGACATGACCTCTTATTAAGTCATCAGACCTTGGGATAATTACTTTTTCATTCTGTGGTTCAGCTTCCTCATTCATAAAACAAGAATACTAATGCTAGTATGTTATGGAGTTGTGATGATTCAGTGAGTTAGATGCTTTTAATGGTGCCTGAAACATAGTGAATCATAGTAAATTCTCTGTATAAGTATTTGTTATTATTATACAGATTATGAACTTCAAAACAATTCTGGGGCTAACTGAATTCCAGCTCTTTCTGTTCCCAACTTAGTGAATAAACACATGAAAAAGGATGACAGATTTTAGTAAGAGAAAATAGATTTCTAAGGGACAGATTTCAGACAGTTAATAAAATACAGAGGAAGAATAAAATTACATCTGCATGTGCCTCCTTATATTACTACATTCTAAGAAACAATATCTTGAGTCTGTGAAATGTGATTAAATATACCCAAGGAAAAAGTAAGTAGGAAATTCTCTGTGACCTTAAATATTGAGTTACTATTGTTAGCAATGGGTGTCCCTCCTAACTCTGGCCTGAGTTGCACTATAATGATCCAGTTCCTTATGATGAAAGAATGGCAATCAAATTGTAAGAGTCTTAGCCAGAGGTGGAGTTATTAACCAGTGATGGGAAGAGATAGCTGAGGGCCACTTGACCATCAAGGGCCTCAATTAGGAAAGATCGTGGGGAAAAATGCACAGGATGGCTAATGTTCTTGGGTTAGCAACAATGCCAGCAGGTCAGGATTCCCACACAGTGTAAATTAGTTTATTGGTGATATATGAGTAATAAGCCTAGCCCCAGGAAAGATTCTGTTGGCACTAGGAAGATCCATGTTAAGATTTAGGCCCTTATCTTGACAATGGGTTTCAGCCACAGGCAAGGTAGCTATGGATTCAATGTGACCAAAGAATTGACAGTAGAACGTTTCTTTGGGGTGAAAGGGTTTATTACCCGGCTTGTTCTCCTGTGGTAGGTTGAGCACTAGCATCTCTCCTTCCACCCAGAGCACTGGGCTGAGCTCTCTATATAGCACAATAATAGCTTATTGCCTAAAGGTGTGGAAGCAGTAGCCTAGCAACAGGCCAGTTACATCATCAGGTGGCCTAAGTTCAGTGAAGATCCTGGCCATAGGAACCCTAAATTCCCCACACTCCACCCCTCCAGGATTCTCGCCTTGCAGCCTACATGCTCTCAATCTTCTGCAATGGTCCCTGTGAGAGAAAGCTGGAGCACTGTAACCAGATTCCACAGTAGCAACAGAGGATAACAACAACTTAGAGATAATAAATTAAGATACAGCAAGATTTTGATACAGGTAACAAAAATTATAATGATCCTCAAGCCAGAGTAGGTTCCTAATAACAAAAATTATAATAACCCTCAAGCCAGAGGAAGTTCCCAATCCACAAAGACCTTAGGGGCAATAGCCACATGTTTTAATGACACCAACATAGGCAAATCTTATCTATCAGGTAGGATGCATGCAAGAGAGTGGTCCTGTGATAGGACTATAGCAGGAAGGGGGTCCCTTCCAGGTCTAGTATTCCATACTTTTACTCCTTTCCCCGTGGGGGTTACTGAAGGGTCTATATATAGTGCTACTGGAAGTGCATGTACTCACCATAATGATAAAACTCCCCAGTAAGATGCTCTTACCTTCTGGCTGTTCAGGATATACTACTGTGACCTTTGGCAGCCACTCTGCTGTTATTCCAGGGATACACAGGAGGCCAGCTTCTGGACCTTGCCCCCAGGGTGCCAGGAGAGCCAGCCATCGTTGGTCCATGTGTTGAAAGGTCCAAGGCCACATACAGTCATGGAGTCTCCAGGATTCTGTGCAGTTGGAACTGGCAGCAAGATGTTATTCTGGTGGCCAAACCTCGGCTTCAATGATTTCTCCATGGTTTGTACTTGCAGTTGTATAGGGGAGGCAGCCATATGTGTTAACATGTCTATGGGTCTCAGGGCTCCCTTTCTGGGTCTCTCGTTCAATCGCCATAGCACAGTCCATAAGTAGACTGACCATCCCCACAGACTATTGGTATCTGACTTTAGTCTGGATTTTAACATGCCATTGTGCCTCTCTATCATGCCTGCTGTGGTAGGACTGTATGGCACATGAAACTTCCATTTGATTCCAAGTTGTCAGCAGTGTATGTCCTGCAAAGTGGGTGCCCTGATCACTCTCAATTACCTGTGGTCGGCCATAGGCAGCAAAGAGACTCTCCAGGCCTCTTGTGGTTGCCTGCTGGTCTGCACAACAGGAAGGAAAAGCAACCAGAAATCCTGTAGCTGTGTCCACACAAGTCATGGCATACCGATATCCTTCTGACACAGGTAGAGGCCCAATATAGTCAATCTGCCACCTGACGAGGGGTGTAGGCCCCTTAGCTACTGTCCCATGTTGCTGTGGAACTCCGTGTAAGTCCCTTTTGGAGCACACAACACACTCCTGCCAGGCTCTACTAACTTCTACAAAGGTCAAAGGCAAGCCCCATTGATGGTATACAGCCCACATTGTCTTTTGCCCCCAAGCAACAAATGCTGATGTAACCATTGGGCTAGTCAGAGGCAGGCTGTCCTTCTAACCAATGGATCTGGGCTGATTTCTCTGCTGCATCATTTCCTGGGGATGCCAGTGGCAAATGACCTGTCACATGGTATACTGTAATTATTTTAGTCTGACAGCAGGCCCATAAGTCTTGCCACGATTCTTGCCCCCAAAGGAGTTGGTGACTAACCAGCCAGTTGGCATGGTACCAGGTTGGTAGCCACAGGGTCAAGCCCCAATAGCCCAGCTGTCAGTGCAGACAACTTTAGGGGAGGGCTCCTGGCTGATCACAAGCCACAAAGCCCACAACTCTGCCCAATGGCTGCCCTTCCCCTCACCATCTTCCATCCATATTGTCTTACTCTTAGGATGGAAAGCTATGGCCCTCCATTTTGGGTGCTGCCCATGGCTGGAGCCATCTCTATACCATGCATCTTCAGGCATGATAGGGACTCCTCCCGATAGGGACTCTCTGCTACTAATGGTTCAAAAGCAAGTTCTTCCTGCTTTTCATTAGTATATGTCACCGGCCCCAATAAGAATTGGAGTTCTTCACTCAAGGGCCTCCTAGAGAGGGCACTACACTGCTGTAGGTAAGCACCCCACTTGGCGAGTGTTGCAGCAGTCTAGGTGCTGCACCTTCTAGATCTGAAAGAGAATCAGACATGAGCATGACATCATCAATATGATGGTACAGCTGCACTGTTGGCGGTTTGTCCCTTGTAGCCAAGTCTTGGGCTACAAGTCCATGACACATGGTGGGGCTGTGGAGGTATCCCTGTGGAAGGATGGTGAAAGTCCATTGCCGTTCTTCCCATGTGAAGGCAAACTGCTCCTGACTTTCCTGCTCAATGTCAATGGAAAAGAAGGCATTAGCAAGATCTACCACATAATGGTATGTTCCTACTTCATGGCTGAGTGTATCCACCAGGCCTGCAATAGAGAGGACAGCAGCATGCATAGGGGGTATGACTTTATTCAGTTCTCTGTAATCTACAGTCATATGCCAGGAGCCATCTGGCTTTTTTACTGGTCATGCTGGGGAACTGAAAGGACTATGTGTGGGCTTTATAATACCCACATTTTCCAGCTCCTGGAGAGTTCCTCCAATCTCTTTATGCCCTCCAGGCAGTTTGTATTGTTTGGTATTAGTCACCCACTGCAGCACAGGCAAAGCTATGGGCAGGTGCCTAGCATGTCCCCTCAGAACTGCCTTCACCACATGTACTCTGTCTGAACTCACCTGCAGTGGTCTGCAACCATAGACCCTGCAGGATATCAATTCCCAAAATATACTCTGGGATAGGGGATATATATACACAATATACTCTTTTGGGGGTAGATGCCCTATTCCCAAATTGATTTGGGCTTTTGTCACTCTGATAGCCTTCTCCCCATATCCATCTATGATAGTGGGGGTCCTGGGGAACTGCTCAGGGTTACCATGAATCAGTGAACATTCAGCCCCTGTGTCCACCAGAGCCAGGACACATTGTATGTTCACTGGGACCAATGGATAACTATTTCAACAGGTGGCCTCCAGTACCCTCCTGGTCCCTCAGGACAGATAACTTGACCTTCCCCTCAGTCAAACTGTGTTCCCCAATCACCTTCCTGTGTGGACTCAAGTGAGGTTGACTTGCTCTCCAGCAGAAAGTCTTGCAAACACACAAGCCAGACTTGTGGCTCTGTCTCTGACCTTTGCCTCTTTGGTCTTAATGGCTGGGACTACTGCTCTGGTTTCAGCTGTTACCATAGCTCTAGTAAGATCCTATTTGACTTTCCACCTAATTTCCTTCCATCTGCTCCTTCCCATATTAAATCAACCCACATCTGGGTCCTCGTAACTTTCATGGGGCCCTTTAAATTCTTCTTGTGAGTAGCAGACCTTATTTCTTTCTGAGTTCTCATTGCTTCAGCCTCTCCTGTAAGTCTGCTCCTGTATGTGTCACCTTGCTTATGGGCTGCCCTAAGTGAGGGGAAAGAATGGCCACTGGGACCCAAAGAGGGATGTGGGAGCCATTTGAAGCACAATATTTCTCATCCCAGTAGTAAAAATCTCTTCATCTGGGCCATGATTCTCTGGACTATAGATGGCATTTCTAATGCCTAGCTCTCGTAGCACCTGTTGGAGCTCAGCATCCATCTGCCATCTAACAGGAGAGGATGGCAGATCACTCTGACTGGGCCACACAGCACGAAGTGCAGCCATAAGCCAATCGAAGAGGGAGTGACTCCCTGCACTTTGTAACTGCTGCCTCAAGGCAGGCTGAGCTGTCAGGGAACCTAGCTTTTCCATCTCTGATCCTGACAAAACAATTCCATCCACCCCTAAGTCCCACAGACTCAGGAGCCAAGCTGATATTGACTCTAAGGGCTTCTGCCTAAACCAGGAGCCCAAATCCAGCAGCTCAGCCTAAGTATAGGGGTGGACCATAGAGTGCTCCACGACCTGGGGATGGGACTGTTCCTCTCCTTGGGGAACTCTTGGCTGCTGGGTCTTTATTGTCTTTACAACCACTGGGTATGCTTTCAATTCAGGAAAGGTCAGTGCCTCCAGCACCACCCCTTCATCCTTCCCCAGCTCTTCCATTTCCAGAGTGAATGGCACCTCTCTCTCCTTTCCCCTGAGTGCCTCCTCTGCTACAACCTTTACCTTTTCTACCATGCCTCACAGCAATGCTGGCTCAGTCTTTAGCAGCTCTCTTACCTTCACCTCAATGCTTCGCAGCTGGTGTTCTTGTGCCACCTCTGCCTATGCTTCCCTCAGGAGTTTGTCTTTTTCCTTTATGGCCTTTTCCTCCTTCAGAGCACCTGGCAGCGCTGCTGTCTTGTTCTGTAAGGAATCTTTTACCTCTTCAATGGTACCTCACTGCCAGTGTTCTCATGTTGCCTCGTCTAGCACCAATGCCACTTTCTTCTTTAGGGAATCCACAGCAGTTTGCCACTTGTGTTCTTGTGCCACCATTTCTTGGGTCATTTTCAGGAGCGTGTCCTTATCTTCTGTAGACTTTTTTAATACTGTGAGAAGCAGCCAACCCACAGTCCCTGCCTCATGGGCACTCTATCAAAAGACCTACTTATTATACCAAAGGCTATCCAGTGTCACCTCCACTTGTCTCCAGTCCTGGGGTGGAGTTCAGCCCTCTAGGAAGCAAGCCAACTCAAACCACATACCCATTGGGGAACAATCCAATGTCTCCCCATTCACAGGGGCAGCCCGCTGAACCATGCCTCACATAAGGGCAGCCTGTCAACAATGAACCTTGCTGACTTTGCCAATTGTCTTACCAATGGGTTTCAGCCCCAGGCAAGGTAGCTATGGATTCAGGGTGACCAAAGAAAAGACAATAGAATGTTTCTTTGGGGTGAAAGGGTTTATCACCCACTTGTTCCCCCACAGTAGGTCAAGCGCTAGCATCTCTGCCTCCACCCAGAGCACTGGGCCAAGCTCTCTATGTAGTGCAATAATAGCTTATTACCTAAAGGTGTGGAAGTGGTAGCCTAGCAACAGGCCAGTTACATCATCAGGTGGTTAAGTTCAGTGAGGATCCTGATCATAGCCCTTTACATTGGCTAAAACTTTTTGAAGTATCTCATTTTGACCCTAGAATCAGTGGCTGTTTCTGACATTATGATGAGCATTTATTCTACAAAACCAAGGACACAATTTTAGAACTAAAAGAAATTCATTGGCTTTACTAATTGATGTATTTGCCAAGTTAGCAGGTTCATGTTCTCATTATTTATATATCCATGAAGAGACTGATTCACCTTCTGTGTTAAACATGTTGTGGGGAAATGGAAGCTCCTATGGCCAGGATCCTCACCTGACCCTGAACTACTTGATGAGGTAACTGGCCTGCTGCTAGGCTACTGCTTCCACACCTGTAGGCAATTAGCTATTCCTGACTGAGTCACGATATAAAGAGGTCAGCCCAGCACTCTGCACAAAGGCAGAGAAGAAGGTGGATCATGGACCTGTAGACTGCTGGATGGAGATGTGATTCTAATCCTCGACCGACTGCCATGAGAATACAGGTGGGTATAAACCCTTTTACCCGAAGAACCTTCCGTTTTCATGCCTCAGTCTCACTGAATCCATAGTGAACTTGCCTGGGGCTGAATCCCTCAGGCAAGACACTTGAAGTGTATGACTCACATTTAACAAATCACAGATAACTGAGGCCTATCTGAGTTATTATTTCCTTACTGATTGTTTTTGCAGGATTTCTAATATTCTGGGGATCATTTTAAGGCCATTTTCTAAATGACTTTGATCATCACAGTCAGTTGCTCAGGTGTTTAGTTGTAACTCAGGCCTAAAACCCACATTGGAATGATCTCTGTGTCATTCAACTTCTCCTCTGGCATAAGAGGGGGAACTGAGAAGTAAATCATGACTTTTAAAGACATGATAAGACAAAATATAAAGCAAAACATGTAGGTCTGTTCTAGAGTAAGATGATAGAAAGGGTATTCTAGAAGCCACATCATTAAATATTGTCAAAAGAAGGCTAGAAAGAAATTCAGGATCATCTGGGCTTCAGCTGACATTAGATACAAGGGCTCCTCTTGGATGTGACCCATGCCTCCCCTTCTAAAGCTCCTAATCCATGTGGGCCTTTTGGAAGGTTTGTATGATTTTAAGGGATGTGTAAACTGAATACCATTATGCTTAATTGTCATATGTATTTTATATAGGCATTTGTGTTTCCAAATGTAAAAAAACACACTTCCAACAGAGAAGGATGGTGTAAATAAAAAGAACGTGGTAATGGGCACCACTAACTGCCATTAACTGACTTCAAGACTTTGCATAAGTAATTTTATCTCTGAGTTTTTCTTTCCAAATAAAGATAAGGAGGGCTGGGAGGTTAGGGAGGGGGAACAGGTGGGAGGGCCAGATTGCTGAGGTTCATTCTATTACTAAGATATTCTGGTTCCTTCTGGAACTTCTTTGAAGTTGGGTCTATTTTGTTGCAGTAGGGATGGAATGGTGCTATTTTACTTTAGGAAAGCACGTTAAGGTCAGAGAGTCAGCTGATTTTTATTGTCAAGTCTCATTGGGGCTCTGAGTGAAACCGAGAGAGGTATCTGGTCATCTCCGCCTCCCCAAATCCCATCAGACATTTGCTTAGTTATTAGGCTGCTTATGAAGTTTTGTTTCTGAATACTTTGTAAGAAAAGATAATGAGGAGATAAAATAATGAAATCTCCATAGCGTATGAAGAGTTTTCTAAGGGCAAATCAGTAGCTAGCGGATGGGAAACTTCTGTTGGATTGTTTGGAAAC
Organism: Manis javanica; assembly: GCF_040802235.1. Classification (NCBI taxonomy): domain Eukaryota; kingdom Metazoa; phylum Chordata; class Mammalia; order Pholidota; family Manidae; genus Manis; species Manis javanica. The sequence continues at coordinate 51,531,051 of NC_133167.1, forward strand.
TGGAAAGGTAAGATCTTCCTAAAGTGAAATTGCAGGAATTACTAGGTCCACAGGGCACCTTGCGAGAGTAAGTAGGAAGCAGGGATGTCTCATATATGAAGAGCGAGGCTTTGCATTCTGTTCCTGGTAAGGCAGCGCCATTGCCTGACAACCAGTGTGACAGGCATCAGGCTGAGTCTCAGGCTCACAGACAGCCCAGGTCCTTCCTGGTCCTACTTCCTTTGTGCCCAGAAAGAAGCCTGATTGCTACAATGGTGAAAAGAGCATGGATGCGAGCCTGTGTCTGACTGGCCCTTGTCTAGCTGTGACACCTTTGGGAAATCCCTTCATTCCTCTGAGCCTCTCCATCTTGAGAACTAATACCTCCTCTGAAGTGTCGCACAGTTTATGTGCCCTGCAGATAGTAGGCACTCAATTAACACTAGTTCCCTTGTTCCCTGGGTACCTGGGCTGATCCTCAGTTGGTAAGGAATGGGACTGACTGGTGTCCATGCTGTGCTAGTTGTTACTTCCCATATCAGCACTGCTTGTAGGAATGTAAGCACATTTTCTACAGGACAGTGTGGAAGGTCTTGAAAACACAAACCTGGGGAAAGTTTAAAGTGTATTTAAATGGATGAAGAGTAATGGTAATATTTAAATTATTGACAAAAGACATTGCAAAATTGTTTTTAATTAGTCAAATTTAAATTTTGGAAAGACAGCTATTTCACAGTGATAACTTCTAGGAAGATCTTTTCTTGACCTTACCATAGGAACCCTTGTCAGGAAGTTAGGTAAAATGCCATGGCCATAGTGCCATGATGCGTCCTAAGGAGACTTTGTGACTGGATCTGGGGTGCTCCCTAAGCAGCTGTTGCACCCAGAATTGACTCATCATCCCAAGTAAGTGCTGGGGAATGCTATGCTGCAGCTCTCAGAGCGCTGACTCTGAAGTGCCCTCAGCCCTGAGAGTCACTGGTGTGCCTTAGGGAACCCTGTGAGGACTCTGGTCTCCAAGATATTTTTCAGCAGGGGATTGGTACACTAATAATTTACATTTGCCACTTTGACAACTTTCCCAAATATAAAATCCAGGGGAGAACATAAGAGAAATTACCTACAACCCACTTCCTCTGGGACAGTAGGTCTCAGCCTTCCCTTCCCTTAATTTTCTGTAAATGTGGGTCTGTGTAAAGGCCTGCATTTCGGGAGTACAGCTCATCTGCTAGTGGAAGCGGTGTGCCATATCAAATCTGCGCTTCCCTCAGGAGCATACAGCCTGCTTTTCAATAGTTTTACTATCACCATCATCATTTTTATTACCTGTGTGGTATAATTTCCCTATATACATTTGTCTCAAGTGCTAGGTGAAAATGTTGGTGAGAATAGTTGAATAGTAAGTGCCATGTTATTTTAGTGAGTAAAATCAGGAAAAAAAAATCTAAATACTTTAAAGCAGTTAGTCTTCACTCTTAACCTTAAAAAGCAAAACTCAAAAGTTGTAATGCTACAGGGCAGAGAAAAAATTAAAATCTTACCTATCACTATTTACTCAACTTGTGTTTTACTTCTAAGATGTGTGTTTTACTATTTAAAATATTGCTTTCCAAATTCCATGAGTTGAAATTACTCAAATGCCAATTTCAAAAGAAACTGAAGATTAAGTCTCTTCTTTAAAAAAATCAGACATGTTATTTAAGAAGGCAGAGAACACGGATGAAATAATGAAGAAAATTTTTTTCTTTTTTAATTGAAGTATACTTGACATACAATATTATATTGGTTTTCAAGTATATAGCACATTGATTCAGCAGTTACACACATTATTATATCCTTACCCCAACTAGTGCAGTTACTATCTGTCAACGTGGAAAGATATTACAGAACCATTGACTATATTCTCCATGCTGCATTTCCATGCCTGTGACCAACTTTATTATGATTAAGATTTTGTGCCTCTTTATCCTCCTCACCCATTCGAACCCCTCCGCTATGGTAACCACCAGTCACTTCTCCGTGTCTGTAAGTCTACTGCTGTTTTTTTCATTTTGTTTTGTTTTTTAGATTCCCCACATAAGTGAAATCATATGGTATTTGTCATTCTCCTCCTGGCTTATTTCACTAATAATAATACCCTCTAGGTCCATCTATGTTGTTGCAAATGTCAGGATTTCTTTCTTTCTTTAAGGCTGAATAATATTCCATTGCATATATGTATCGCTTCTTTATCCATTCATCTATTGATGGATGGAAAGAAATTTAAGCAATGAATTGGCAGTTGCTAAAGAATAATTTGTGAAAGTGAACAATGTTCAAGGGAAACTAACTAGGAAAATGAACAGAAACAGGAAGGTACTCAAAAAGGCTTCTGGGAGGCAGTGAAATTTATACTGGGTTTTGATAAAGACAAATTTGGATTAGAGAAGAGTTGAGGGGTTATGTTAGACAAAGGGGGTAAGTGACTTTTGTGCTGGGAAAGGAATGTAGACTTTTTTTCAGATAGCTGTAGAACCATTAAAACAATTAGCTCATTTCTACTTACACTGTAAGATTTAAGATGAACAGGAGAACGTATTCAGCAAACCCTATTATACCTTTCACCTCTTCCAACTTATTTAAAATCCCAGTTCCATTTCCTTCACACAGATTAGCTCCCAAATGCTCTAATATTGACTGTTTTAGGTTTTTTCCCCCTAAGTTACTTGCTAAATTATTTTTCATCTCATTTATTTATGTAATTTTTAGCTTTGTTTTCTTAAATGACATTAAATAATTGAAGACCAGTGAAAGTTTGTATACTAACTGATTCCCTATCTACCATCTTTTTATTTTTCTTCTAAATGGAACACACTTCTTTCTGAAAAATATTTCTGTAGTCATAAAAATTTCCTGATTATGGTCATTTTTGAGATTAAATTCCATAGACTCAAGTTAACACTGACATTTTATAAGTGCTGTCAAGTCAAGACTGGAAGAGAAACCGACATCTCAGTGTATGCTCTGAAGTGGGGGCATCTTTTCTGCTTCTGGTTGACTGTAAGAAGTGGCTTATATTAAAGCAGTGAAGTATTTCAATGAAACAGAGCAAAGGTGACTTCATGTTTTGTTTTAAGGTTTGTTTCCTTCTCTTCTCAATGAAGGCTGTGTTTTCTGACATTCTGCTGTCCTTTTGCTCAGTGAAAGGGAAGGGTGGAGGGCGTCACAGGTCGTTCCATTTACAATCTGCCCTGGAAGGGTAGTTGGGGGAAGGAAAGGAGGCAGCTCATTAGTGGAAGGAGCCTACCAGAGGGGATCAGTTTTCTATTTTCCTCTCTAGATTGAACTCTTTTGGATGGAAGGAGCTCTACTGTTATCATCATCATCGTCATTACCTGTGTGGTGTAAGTTTCCTACACATTTGTCTCAAGCGTTAGGTGAAGTTGTTAGTGAGAAGAGTTAAATAGGAAGAGACAGTTTATTTCAGTGAGTTAAATCAGAGAAAAAAAAGTCCAACTCTTTAAAGCAGTTAGTTTTCACTCTTCAAAAGCAAAACGCAAAAGTTCTAATTCTGCAGGGCAGAGAAAAAAACTAAAAGAAGAAGAAAAAAACCCAAATTATTTCTTGTTTCTGGTGACCTACTTGTAATTATGTACAAGAGATATGCATAATGTATCTCTTTTTATGAAAGGTGATCCCCCCCAACCCCCCCACCCCCTGGCACCTAATCATTCATAATGCAGACTTCTGTAGTCGGGAGCTCTGGGTTGGTAAGTCTCCCCCACAGCTCACAGGGGTCCGTGTTTTCTGCATCTTGAACACTCAAAGTGACGTTGCTTAGTCTTTCCTCCTCAGGTCTGACCTTCTGCAGAGCTGGTGATCACAGAGGTAACGCTGTCAGTTGCTTACAGAGCGATCTCCAGGGAGGGAGGGGCTTGGTTGGGCTCCGAGTGGGGAACAGGGGTGGGCTCCCCAGTGAGGAGCCGGCGGCGCCCCAGCGTGGGGTCGGGAAGGAGCTGCAGATCTCAGCGCTGTCTTGGGCCGACAGCCTCCCTGCGTCTCAAGGCTTCCCTCCCCTCCGTCTGCAGCCCACAGACCTTCTACCCCCGACCCCCCACTGCCTTCGCGGGAAGAGGAGCCGGCGTGGGAGGGCAGGGACTGCACCGGGGCGGGGCTGCCTCTCTGGCCGGGAAGTGGCAAAGGGAAAAGCCGGCGGTCGGAGGCGCAGACCTCCCGTCGAGGTTCCTCCTGCCAGCGGCGGTGGCTGCAGCCGGCTGCTCACATCAAGAATTGGATCCCTTGGATTAACCTCCAAGACTTGAACATTTTACTGCACCTCCTCCGCTGGGAGTCTTCGCCTCCTTCCTGCCCCGCATGCCCCCTCCCCGAGCCCCGGCAGGAGGATTTCATGCTTCTTTCAGCACCTTTTTGTAAACCGGGGACGTGACTCTCCGGAGCTGCAACTACCTCCGCTGAATTCGACTTTGTTTTTATTTCTCGCTCGCTTCCTCTTGTTTTCCCCTCATCTGAATGATCTGTGAAGCCCGATGTTTCTGCCAGAGGGAGCGAGGAATAAATAGATGCCGCTGCCCCAGAAGGCTTAGACGCCGAGAACGAGCAGCCAGAGCGGCGGGGGCGGCGGCTGGAGCTCGTGGGACCCCATTGGGGGAATTTGATCCAAGGAAGCTGTGAGATTGCCGGGGGAGGAGAAGCTCCCAGATCATTGTGTTCACTTGCCGGGCGGAGGAGAGACGGCGCTGCGGGCCTGTCGCGTCCTCGGCGCTGCTGCTCGCTGCCCCATCCTGCCCCGTCCTGCCGGGACCATGGTCTGCGGCAGCCCGGGACGGATGGTGCTGCTCGCCCTGGCTGCGCTCTGCCTGCTCCGGGCGCCCGGAGTCGGGGCTGCAGCCTGTGAGCCCGTCCGCATCCCACTGTGCAAGTCCCTGCCCTGGAACATGACCAAGATGCCCAATCACCTGCACCACAGCACCCAGGCCAACGCCATCCTGGCCATCGAGCAGTTCGAAGGGCTGCTGGGCACCCACTGCAGCCCCGATCTGCTCTTCTTCCTCTGCGCTATGTATGCGCCCATCTGCACCATTGACTTCCAGCATGAGCCCATCAAGCCCTGCAAGTCTGTGTGCGAGCGAGCCCGGCAGGGCTGTGAGCCCATCCTCATCAAGTACCGCCACGCGTGGCCCGAGAGCCTGGCCTGCGAGGAGCTGCCTGTTTATGACCGCGGCGTGTGCATCTCTCCCGAGGCCATCGTCACCGCGGACGGAGCGGGTGAGTGCCGACGCTGCCCAAGCTCTTCCCCTGACCTCCAGCCCCTCACTCCTCGGACTCCTTGCCGCTCTCCTTTACTCCTGAATTCTGCCTGTGCCCTCAGATCGCCTCTCCTAATCAGTCCTCAGCCAAGCACTGTTCCTTTTCCCCTCTCACCTCCTCATCCTCCCAAAGTGATCTGTTCCGATAGCTGATCTGTCTTTCTGAAGCGCCGGCTTCATTCCACTCCCCCCGACTCCTACTGAACACTCAGCCTTCACTTCCCACTCTTTACACGTGGAAGGAGCCATGGCTTTGTATAGTGATGCTCTTTTCTTCCTTTCTTAGTTGGTTTACAACCAGTCAGCTTTCTTCCCTGAGTCTCTTGTATTCTCAGTGATCAGTTTCTATACTGATAGTGTTTTAGCTGTTTGTCAAGACTATGCCGTGAAAATAGAAAACTGAAGCACTGAAGCATGGTTTTTCTTCGGATCATTAAAAATGCCAAGACAATGTCAGTAACCTTACTCCAACCCCCGGATGTTAATAGTATGTGTTTGCTCAAAATCCAATTTGAGCAATTACCTTCACCTTAAATTTCCCCCTCCTTTCAATGAGATAAACTGTTCTCCCATTCGAGCCTGAAACAGCTCTAAAACATTGCTATGCACTGCTAATTAGCTGCTGTGACTTGCTCCCAGCCACAGAGCTGGCAGAGTGAAATCACTGGGCTCCGTTCACATTCCCAAATGCCTTCAAGCCACTTTCTAAATGACATATGGATGAAAGGAATTATATTTACGCTGTGTTATCATCATACCCTCATGGAATGTTATTTTTAATCTAACCCCTTATCCCACTCGTATGCTCTATAAGTAATGTCTTTAATATCCTGTTTCTTGCCCTTTCTCTGTGTATGCATCTACCACACATTCGTTTCTTTTTTTTCCCACTTTAAAATTATATTGCAGCTCTACATTTAATGGACTCAGTCACACGTTTGTTTTTCTCACTAGTGTTTTGTCTACTTATGACAGTCATAACTCTCAAGACCCCAACTGAACTTAATCTATTTAATTCCAACTCAATGTCACTCCTACCAACTAACCTAAAGCTCAAACTTCACCCTTCATATACTTTAAAAACAAACCTAATTTTTGTACGAGTGGTCTTATTTCATACCCTCTGCAGATCCACTCTGCTCTTAGATGTGAGGCTCAGTTATCTTCTTCTCCATGGATTTCTTGGGCATCAACTTCTTTCCTTCTCCCCTTGCTCAGCCCAAACTCATCTCCTTAGTCCACTCCTAGGTAACAGCTCCTGGTTGTCAGGGAGCTGCTTTCTGTGCACACTGACCCACTTCCCATAAAGAGAGTAGGGAGGGAAAAGTACAAATAGCTGCAAAATCAGAACTGAACAGAAAGATTTCAAGAGCTTTTTGATGGTCCCCTCACTTAGTTTTTCATTCTCTGAAAATACCATGACTTTTGTCAAGAACCAAGAATTAGTGGTGTAAAATATTTGGAAAGAAACTTATTCCTATTAATCTGAAGGCCAGAAGGGCACTCTTGAACCTTTGTACTCCTTAATGTCATAGGCTGTGCAGACTCTGCAAGACACTGGTCTGCTGGGTACTTAGGGTCCGTTAAATGCTGGTGCTCCTGTCAGGCCAAGAGCTAGGAAGGAGGTGGCTATGGGTCATGCTGAAATGCATTCCTCCCCTTTAAGATGACTTGCTCTGAAACCTCTCTTAGAGGTGGCCATCAAATGGGAGAGGTTTGGCAAAGTTAACTGTTCTTAAAAGCCATAGTCAGTACAGATGGCAAGGAGTTTCCTTACGTGTCCCCGAGTTACCTATCTTCATGGCCCAAACAGAACAGTTGCCTCATTGAAGCACTCAAATAGGGCTTGCATGGAAATAAGTTGTCAGTTCATGGGACCTGATTTCTGAGCTATTTTGGAACATCATAATATCTGCTTTGCTGGCAGCATCCTTGCTAGAAAAATAAGTAGGGGTGCATGCACTTGGAACCATATTTTAATGATGGTCTCCCTTCCCCACCTCCTTTTGCTATATCCTTCAGTGGGTCAGAGACTGGGATAACAGGAGGGAGCTCAATGGGAGGAGGGGATGGAGAATGGAAGGGTGGATTCTAGCCTGAAGGTCCCCTGACTTTCAAGGCCAGCTTGCTGAAAATTACATTCCCTATCCTGGGTCAAACCGTTAGGCACCTGGAATTACTTAGGAAATACCACAATGTGGCTGGTTTAATTTACGATGCAACACACTCCTTGGTTTATTAGGATATGATAGGTCATGAAGCAGGGTTTTTTCCTTCCTTGAGGTATAAACAGAGTCCCTGTGCCTTATGACTAGAAATCTATCCAGCTGAATATAAAAATGAGACAAGCTTTCATTCCTTCAATGCCAACAGGATTTTCAAATCCTACCATTCCCATGGCTTTGTACACACATTAGTACATTATGAGTCCACAAACAAGTTTAGGACATTTTACAAAGCGAAGTCTTATTGCAATGGAGTATTGCTTCAGACTGCTTTTTGCTTTCAAAATACTAATAGCAAACATACATTTATAAAGAAAATGTCGTGTTCTGACCATCAGTAATATATTTCCATTAAACTTATTCTTTTCCACATTTCATTTTATATTTACTATAGAGTTGTGGCCACATGCACAACTCCTTTGTCTGTTTTATCTGAGAGTTCAGTTCAATTTAATTACTCAGCCAATCAGATAAGACATTTAGTCAAATCGTTAATACCATGTGGTGAGTGCAGCGTATGGGCTAGGAGTCAGGCAGACCAGGTGTCGAGTCTCGGTTCTCCAATCAGTTGTTATTAAAGGGAAATTATATAACCTTTCTGATTCAGTTTTCTGATCTGTAACATGGGGACAATATTGCCTATATATGGTGAAGGTAAAATTAAGCAGCATATATAATCCTTGGCACACAGCCCTTAACAAATTCTTGCTGTCACTATTTTACTATTATTATCATTGTATCAAATTGACATTTTCCTTTTTGTTTGTTTTTTGAAATGGTATGTTGGTCAGTGCAGACATAGCCTAGAACTCTTTTACCATTTCAACTCTGGAAAGCAAGCTTCTCACTGGGACCTAACTGGAGGAGCACATCTTATTTCTTCAGAATATATAACCTCAATATTTCATTTTACACAAACTGACCTGGACCTGGGGCTCAAGATCAGATCCCTTTGGGGGCAACAGGAAGAAACAATGAATCTGATGGATGACTGCTCGTTACAAATAGTTTTTCTCAGAAATGTAGAAATCAAGTATTTAAGATAATTTATGGTATGACACTTAACAGCTATGTATGCAACACCCACGGCTGCCAAGCCAGAGGCTTTATAATCAATCCCCAGTTATTGCTGGTTTCCGAGGCAGTGTTAACGTGCCCCCCCAGCCCTTGCTCAGCACATGTCTCCAGGCCGTCTCCTGCCGGCTGAGCTGCGCCAACTTTCACATGCATGAGCTGCTGTTTAATCATTTCCCCACTCTGAGGAACAGGCAGCCTTTTCTTTAGCTCTGGTCTACAAATATTTGAGGGGCCAAGTACCAAGAAGGAAGAATTATTTAGTGTGATAGGAAGAAAGTGGAATGGAAAGAAGAAATGGAAATTTTAGATTAAGACTAGAGAGAAAACATGATTCTAAAGATCCTCCTTGTAAAATATTGAAAGGCATTCTGGATGGGGTAGGGAAAAGTGTCTCAGAGTGTTATGGTATTTAATTGATAATGAACCCAATTATCAGTGGTAATAGAGTCTCAGGTAGTCCCCAAATGTTTTTAATTCTTTTTAAAATTTCATTTCCACCCAATTTCCAAATAATTGTTTCTATAAATAGCAAAATTGACTAAATTATAATTGGGCTGTAAGAGACAAATGTCTTTTAGGTGTAAGAGGCAGGAGACCAAGAGCCTATAGACAAATAGTTTTGAATAATTAAGAACTGGATATATTTCCTCCACTTAAAAGAAAACCATTTTTTGTGTTAAGCCCTTACCTGGAATTCCAGGGGTGCCATTATGTTGTACCTTAAGCAAATCAGTTGACATTCAGGATCATAAAGAATAAAAAAATATTAATTTGAAGTGATTGATAAATGGTAAAGCGCAACATAAATATTTAACAACATCACTGGGAAGAGGATGGGTCATCTAGAGGAGAGGAACATTAGCAGCGGCAGACTAAGAACTAGTAATACTTAATGCATCTCAGTGCTACTTTCAGTGTGTTATGCATATTAATTTATTTAGGTACTACTATTCCCAGCTTGCAGAAAAGGAAGCTGAGGTATACAGAGAAGTTAAGTGGCTTGTCCAAGACCATAAGCTATTAGGAGAAAGAAAATTCACACCAGAACCAATTGTACACTACACTTCCTTTCTTATTAAGAAAGAAGTGATTCCTAAATTGCGAGAATCTGTGTCTTTTGACCATCAGATTGCAGTTAAAGGATCAAGTTCTTCCATTATATTTCAAAAGCCTATTTACTTATAGCTTAAGAGAATAAAAGACAGCCTTGGACAAGGGATTCCAAGAGATGAGAGATAACTACTTCACTGTGCTTTTGAGATAGCAGAGAACATGCATTCCAGATTTGCATGTCTAACCCTGAGTTCCTCAGTCTCAGCAGGCCCCAAAGTGAACTCGTATGGACTGAGTTGAAGTGTCAAGAATATAGAGCTGAGCATCCCATCTCTCAGCATGGTGCTTTACTGAGGCATTCAATGTTATTCATTAGAGGCTGCTTTCTTACCTAGAATACCGAAGAACTTTATAGAATTACCATATTCATTACCATTTATCATCATTTATCATTACTATTTTCTGGGATTATGGGATCATGAAAAGAGTCAATGGCAATTTCTAATTATTATCACAACAATTAATTGCACTGACTTGAGTAGTCCCTGGATGGTAGGCTTCCTTTCTGCTGAAGAGCTGTTTAGTGTACAATTAACAAAGAGCGTGAGAATGCTCTCTGCATGTTTTTCTTAGGCACTAATCATTTAAATGTATGCCAGCAAACTGTAATTCATCTGTTTATTGAAGAGGGGTGTTTGGTTCTTTAAGTCATCAAGAGGTGGCTCTTGATGTTGAGTGAGTGCCTAGTATGTGCATGGGCATTATTGTGATAGGATGGTCCTAATTCACAAAATTTGTGAAACTCAAAGCTTTATTAAGTCCTGAAGTTTTATGCATAGTTGAGCATTCAAAGGGTATATCACCTTTGAATCACACAAAAAAATAGATCTTGCCCTTCTTTGACCTATAAATGATAGAGTGCCTACATCATGGCACTAAGAAGAATCCACTTCTTAAGACACCTGTGTTCTTAACCAAATCAAACTTGTGACTGAATTAGATTTTTGTATGTGAATGCTTGAAATACTAATGAAGCTTACTTTATTCTATCACCTTCCAGATTTTCCTATGGATTCTAGTAATGGAAACTGTAGAGGAGCAAGCAGTGGTGAGTATATCACTGTCTTTGCGGTTTTCACGGTGGTCAAACTAGTCTTTGATGTAATCTAGATATGCAAATCTTTTCTGGGGACAAACTTATACAATTATTTCTTTACTTAAATCAATTTTATTTTTGACATTAGCACATAACAAAATTGACCACTTCTTTTGGTCATTAAAAGTTCTATGAGTTTATGAATTCTATGCATTTTAATACATGGATAGTCTTGTGTAACCACCAGATAGTCTTGTGTAACCACCACCATAATCAGGATACAGAACAGTTCCATCGCCTCAAAAAAAACTTCTGTGTGCCGTTTCATTATCATTACAAGTTTCCCCACCCTCACCCACTGGTGATCACTGATCTGTTCTCTATCACTGTAGTTTTGTCTTCTTGAGATTGTTATATAAATGGAATGATAGAGTATGTAACCTTTTGAAATTGACTTCTTTCACTCAGTAGAATGCTTTTGAGATTCATCCAAATTGTTGGATGCATCAATAGTCCATTCATCCAAATTGTTGCCTGTATCAATAGTCCATTCATTTTAATTTTGAATATTTTATTACTTGGCTATATCACCATTTATTTATCCATTCACACCTTGAAGGATATTTGGGTTGTGTCCAGTTTTTGTCAATCGTGGATAGAGCTACTATAAATACATGTATACAGGTTTTGTATGAACATAACTTTCCATTTCTCTTGGATAAATGTCTAGGAATAGGATTACTGGGTTATATGGTAAGGTTATGTTTAACTTTGTCAAACAAACAAACAAGCAAAGAGTTTCTGAAATGACTGTTCAATTTTGTGGTGTGTAGGAGTTTCAGTTGTTCTACATCCCTGCTTACACTTGGTATTGTTAGTTTTGGTTTTTAGAAATATAGCCATTTTCAGTACAACACGAAAAAGTCAAGTAATGATTCTATAGCATCTTGCTACGCTGATAGACAGTGACTGCAATGGGTGGGGGCAGTGAGGACTTGGTAATACAGGTGAATGTTGAAACCACAATGTTGTTCATGTGAAACCTCCATAAGATTGTATATCAGTGATACTTTAAATTAAAAAAATAGTTTTTCAAACCATTACCATTGAGGGAAACTGAACGAAGTATAAGGGATGTCTCTGAATTATTTCTTACAGCTGCATGTGAATCTATGATTATCTTATTAAAAGTTTCAATTAAAAAAAGTTAAAAATTATTTTAGCCATTTTAATAGATGTATAGTGATAGCTCATTTTGATTTGTGTTTTTCTAATGGTTAATGATATTGGACATCTTTTCATGAGCTTATTTGCCATCCATACATATCCTTTTTGGTGAAGTGTCTGTTCAAGTGGTTTCTCCATTTTAAGTTGGGTTGTTTCCTTACTATTGAGTTTTGAGAATTCTTATATATTCTGAATATAAAGAACTATCTTTTCGTTTCACTAATTTTTCTGTTTTCTTGTTTTTGACTTTATTGTTTTCTGTTCTTTAATATTTGAAAAGTGTTTATAGTATATATGTATATATATATTATATTTGAGAAGTTTAAACAAATATTTCTTCAAATAAATATTTTTATACAACATTCTCTTCTTCCAAGACTATTGTGATATGAACATTAGATCTTTTGGTATTTTCCCATGAGTCCTAGAGGTTCTGTTCATTTCCCCCAAAATCTTTTCTATTCTTCAGACTAGATAATTACTATTGGTTTGTTTTTCAAGTTCATTGACTCTTTCCTTGGTCATCTCCATTCTGCTATTGAGCCTATCCAGTGATATTTTTTATTTCAGTTATTGCAATTCTCAAAATAAGAATTTCCAGTTACTTTTTCCTGTTTTTCTTTTTCTTTGTTGAGGCTTTCTAGCTTTCCATTCATTTCAAGGGTGTTCACCATTTTTGGAGAATTTTTATAAAAGCTGGCTTAAAGACATTGTTGGGTAACCTCAACATTTGTGCCATTTGTTTTTTCTCACACAAAATGAGATTTTCTTTGTTCTTCATATGCAGAGTAATTTTTTACTGCATCCTGAACACTTAGAATATTATGTTCTAAGACTTTGGGTCTTATTTGAAGTCCTACAGAAAATGTTGATATTTTTCTTTTAGCAGGAGTCAATATAATTGGGTTTAGACTGCAAATTTTGAGTAGTTTTCTGTAGGCTGTGATTGCAGTATTGGCACCATTTCCAAAGCTTTTGCAGTGCCTTTCAGATCTATCCTATGTGTGCACTACCCAGTGACCTATGAGATCAGGGCAGCGATCTACCCCACAGTTGGGTTTTTCGATGTCTATTGTATGCTGTTTAGTGAAAGACTCATATACCCAGGGTGAGCCCAGCAGTTCATAAACAATTTTATGGGATCGTTTTCCCAAGCTCGTCCCTCTGTGACCTCCCCAGCACTTTTCAGTTCTTCAGTGACTCGTCTTTTTTCATCCTTTGGCCCAAAAGCTGGGCTGTAAGTACCCACTCTGCACTGTACTTATGTGACTTCGCCTGTGTCTAAGGCCAAGTGGTGAGAGGACAAAGCAATGGTGATTTGCCCCAACCTCTTGACATCACATGTGCAATCAGAAAGGAAGGTTCTCTTCTGTCAGCGTTTTAGATTTCTGAGGGTCCCTCCTTGCTTTAGCTCTTGCTGCATCAGTGTCCCACAGTTGCCTGAGGGATGGGGTGGAAGAGAATGGAGTGTGTTGGGAGAGACCCGATTCCCACTTCTTGTGTCAGAACTAGAGGGCTGCTCCTGGAGCAGCCTCTGTCTGCATGATGCCCACTTTCAAGTAAGGCTGTGTTAAAGCCAGGCAGGGGCGGGAAATGACGAACGCTTTCTCAGTCTGGTGCAACTGGGAGGGACATGATGGAGCCCTACTCCTTCTTCCCATAAAAGAAACTTTTAAATGAAGGATGACATGCATGCAGAAAAAAGCACAAACCATAAGCATGCAGCACAGTGTCTTTTCACAAAGCAAACATTCTTATGTAACCACTGCACAGATCAAGATACAGACCATTAGCAGCATTTCAGAAGTCTCCTTATGCCTCTTCCAAATCACTACTTCCCACCCTTCTTCCCAGAGGTAACTATTAGCAAGAATTCTAACAGCATATATTAATTTGCTTGATTTTGAATTTTTATGAATGGAATCCTAAAGTGTGTGTGTTGGGTGAGGGGCTTTCTTTGTTTTGCTGTGTGTAGCAGTACTTTTTAATTCCCATTGCTATGTTGTATTCTATCATATGAATATACCACACTTTATTCCGTCTAATGTCCCCGGGTATTTTGGTTGTTTCTAGTGTTCGTTACTAGGACTAATGCTGCATTTGTTTCTGTAAGAACATGCAATTGCCATTAGTTACTATATACTTCTTGCATTTTGCTTTCCTCTTGTAATTTGCACTGATATGTATCTGTATGTTCTCCCTTGTAAGATGTCTTATATGTAGAAGCAGAACATTTATTTTATTAAGTTGTAAGTTTGAAACACCAATTTCATTAGATTGGAACAGTTTTCATTGTTGATTTCCACTAAATCCTATCAGAGTAACAAATGTTTGACCCAAGGCAATATCCATCAAAGGTGCCCCAACAAACATTTATTTTTTATAAAATATAAGTGAATTTAAATGATTTATTTAAAATAATTTTGTTACCTTCTTGTTGTAATTGAGCATGTTCTTATAGTGTCATAAAATCTGCTGGAAATCACTGGTGTCTAGCAATGGTTCTATTTTAAGGATCACTTCTATTACTGTATTTGGTCAAAGCAAGCCAAAAAGCTCATTTGCATAATGGTACAATTGGTAAATCAAAATTGCTGGCCAAGTGAATGTATGTGCTCTCAGTAGGTATTATGCTCAGAGAAATAAGGCAGGCAGAAAAGACAAATACCATATGATTTCACTTGTATGTATAATCTAAAAACAAAGTGAACAAAACAGCAGTGGCCTCATAGACACTGAGAAGTTACTAGTAGTTACTGTGGGGGAGGAGTTGGGGTGAGTGAGAGAAATAGGTGAAGGGGATAAAGAGCCACAAAACCTCAATCATAACATAAATCAGTTACAGGGATGAAAATACACCATAGAGAATATAGTCAGTAGTTCTATAACATCTTTCTATGTTGACAGTGACTGCACTAGTAGTTGGTATGAGGATTTAATAATGTATGTAACTACTGAATCACTAAGCTGTATACTTGAAACCAATATAACATTGTATATCAACTATACTCCAGTAAAAAAGTATATCAACAAAACATAGAAATTTTGTCTAGAAGTATGGTGAGAATAATACAGCACTTCAACGTGTGAAAGAGAGAAGACATCAGCAACACTGCAACTAGCACAATGTGTAAAATTAGAATGAATGCAGTGTTCCTGGGTTCAGTATTTACTGTTCCTCTTTTATAAATGTTTTTCTGTTCCCTGGTATAATGGGAGTGACGAAAACAGTCAGAACAAGTTCATTCTGCTTGTGAAGAAACACCAGCATAGTCACATGTCCTGCAAAGAAAATATAATTTGTTCACACTCAAACTTTTATACTTTGGAGCAATGTAACAGCTGAGGTTCATTATGATAAAACAGGAAGTGAGGAAGACACAAAAACACTGTTAACCTACATAACCCCTGTTTCAAAAGTGTCAAGCTGTTTCTGCCTGGAATTTGGAAAATAAATTATTTCACTCCAGTTAATTTATCCTGGGCCTTAAAGCTGAACAACTTTTTCTTTTTTTGGAGATAATGACTCTGTCTGAGCAGCTTCCAATTTGTGAGTGTGTTTAACTGTTGTAAACTCACTATTATAACAAGGCAGACTTACTCTCTGGTTTCCATAACATGGAAAACAGAGAAAAACAATTTTAACTCTCTTCCACCGAGTTACTTGGTCTATCGGATCAACACAGAAAATAAGTCAGGTATTCAAATGGTTCAATAGAAAGATTTATTTTTTGTTAACAGTCTGAAAAAGAATCCTCCCAGTTTTCTACTTGGTGATGGTGACCACTTTATGAGCTTTTATATTTGAAAAACACAAATTTTTCCTGAGAGGAGATATCGTTGGTCAGTTCTGATACTAATTAATTATATGAGCATGACCAAATTACTTAGCTTCTCTGGGTCTGTTTCCTAATGTAAAGTCATATGATATTGACCTCTGAGGTCCCTTCTGATACATACATACATACATATACATATATACATATATATGTGTACATACATATGCATATATACATATATGTGTGTACATATATATATATATATATATTTTTTCAAATTAGGGAAACATTAGCAGTATCCCCTGGTGTAAGCTGGGTATTCTCCCAGAGTTTTTACTGACTTCTTCCTGGCCCTATTTCACAGGTGCTTTAGAGAAACTCCTCTGGCCCCCTGAGCTGCTGAGTACCTAGAGATTTCTGATTACAGGAGTACCTGGCTCAGCCACCGGCTCTTTTACTAGGATGGCCTAATTTTACTCGGGTAGCTTAGACCTTTTCTCTCTCTTTTCTTCTCCAAAAGTTTTTCCTTCTCTTTGGCTTCCTACTAATTTTGAGAAGGAATCCAGGCTCTTTCTTTGGTGCAAATATTTACTAATATAGAGGCTGAATTAACCTGGGGTAACATATCCATTATTGGAAAAATAATTAGGATAGATTTTAAAAAAGTATTTTTATAATTTTATAGAAGCTGACAAATATACCTTTCTCATGACTTTGCAGTATTTGATGCTTTTGACCAATTCTTATTTCTAAGCATTCCCCTCCCTGAGCTTTTATCTAGATTGTCCTGTTCCTCTCCCCCTGCCCCTGGCCTTGGCCATTGCCCAGAGCTTTGTGCTTGGCCTCTCCTTAACAACGCTTCCTCCCCGTTGGAGTCCATCTGGACAGGCTGAGTTATCACCCTTGTGACCCTCGTTCTGATCACCCTGGTTGGCAGGTCCCTCACCCCTCCAATAACCACTTCTATCTGAGTAGCCAATTTGTACTTCAAATACAACAGAGTTAATGCAGTTATCTTTCCATGAAAAATTTTCTCCTGGAAATGTTCTTTTTTAGTTTGTGGGACCATTGTTTTCTAGATGGCCAGTACTGAAAGTTTGTAGTCAGTTTATTGGTCCATGCACCCACTGTTCATCAGTAGTTTAATGGTAGTTCCCATATAGTCATACTGTGTGCCTGTGGGTATATAGTATAGTAAAGTTACTTCCGTTGTGGGACAGGAATGAGCAGTGGGTGGCACCTCCCTCGTCTTGCACCTCTTTGCTGTGTGCCTGAGATTAGATACATGAGGTTCTAAATGACTGTAAAGCCCACACTTAATTTTTTTGTTAACTTACCCTCTTTAGAGTACATCATTAAACACAATACTTTGTGTCTCAAAAGAGAAAATGGGCACATTACATTGACTCTCTATATTGTGTATATCCTGAATGACTCTTGGATCCAGAAACCTTGTTAAAGGCAGTGTATTTAAAAATTTCCAATGACATAAATCCTAAAGGAATAAACTAAATTTCCTTTGCTTATTAACTGTAATATTAGTCCTCTCAATCTTAGACAATTCCCTTTTACAAAGTGCAAATTACTCTGAGATCTTTATTACAATATTTGAGTTTGTTTTTTTCAGCTAAATTGAGTAAATGTTATTTTTGCTTTTTAAAGCCTTATTATATTACCTAGGTTCACCAATCAAATTCATTGCTTTTTCCATATGCTGCTGTAATCCAAAATAAAATCTAATATGATATTCTGTGCCCTATGTATATGTTTAGGAAACAAATATTATTTTAAACACGTAATGAACAGCTGCTAAGTCATAGCACATTTCAATTTATGAAAAATGAATGGCTTATATGCATTTTTATGTTTATGGTACTTTATCAAGGTGTAGTTGACTCACAGGAAAATGCACAATTCCTAAATGTATGTCACACTGAATTGTGACAGATGTATATACCCATGTAGCTGCCCCCTAGATCAAGATAACCTTCCCATTACCCCTGAGAATTGCCTCATGCCCAATCACCCAGCTCACCATGAGGCAAGCACAGATTTTCCTTTTATTGCCATAGATTTAAGTTGTAGTTTCTTGAGCTTTGTGTAAATGGACTCATCCAGCACTTTTGTTTTTGCGTAATGGTTTTGAGATTGACCCATTTGGTCCTGTATATCATTTCATTCTTATTGTGGAAGAGTATGCCCTTGGGTGAACATAAAACCAATATGACTTCTAAATTCTAACCTTTTTTTTATATAAACCCTCCAATTTAACTATAATACATATAAGTTAAAAGTTTCTATCTCTAGGGAAAAAAATAGCAAATTTTTATTTTCAAATTTATAAGTGATTTTTTTTTTGTTAGAAAATCATCTCTTCTGTTTCATAAACTGCTCTTGAATTTGTACAAAATATCTTCAGATCTTTTTTTGGTTTGTTTGCTCCTACTGACAATAGCTAAGATTCAATGAATGATTCCTAAGCAGTATGCTCTATGCCAAATTCTCCATGTGAATTACTTTTTGAATTCCTACCAACAACCATATAAAGTAGGTATCATTAGTTTAGAAATAGGTTTTGTAACTTACCCAAGGCCACGCAGCTAGGAAGAGATGGAGCTGGAATTCAAACCCATGAGCCCTTAATCACCTTCTCACATTCTCTAGCATGATGATATTCATTAAAATGGCCACATTTACAGTCATTTGGGTTTGCTAAGATCAATCCTTCAGATTTTGGAGATGTATGTGATAATTCACATGGACTCCTTATATCAGGGCAGAAATTAGCTTGGGCTACCCGAATCAAAATAGCAGAAGCCAGCGCTACTGAAAAATCTGATTGCTTCACTTACTTTTGGTAGGCACCACAGTTCTGTAGGTGGCAAGGAGCCTTGGAAAAATATTGCTTCTCTTACTCATTAGATGGTTTTATACATGATGGATTAGGAATCCCAGTAAGTCTTGAGCATAATTTGACATTTATGGGGCATGGTATGCCAGGTACTGTGATAAGTATTTTATAGGTATTATCTCATTTAATTCTCCCACTAACTCTACAAGATATGTTTAAAATTACTTAAGGGCATACTTGTGGATACTTCTCATAGGTGGTTAAGAATATAGATTGAGGTCTCAAAAAAGAAGTCATAGTTAGGGATGCAGATTTTCAAATCATAAAAATAATTTTTTTACATCTTTTTGAAATCTGTAGTCTGCTCCTTATATTGTATCTTAAAATGAAGAAAAAAGGACAAGTGGGCTTCTAGGGTCAAATGCCAAGATATATAACATACAGTGCATTTGGTACAAATTAAGATTATTTAAGCTCTAAACCAGTTGGAAAGAGTGAATCCTCAAAGAATCACAATGAAAACTGTAACACAAATGGAATTGTATTTTAACTCCCCCCCACCTTTTGACAGTACCTCCTGCACACAGATCTGGGGTGTCTTTTCCTAGATATTTGCTTATAATAAGAACTAGGGGTTGTAGCATAGCATTGCCACTTCTGATGCCAGCAGAAATAAGTGCATTTAGGATAAACAAATTTAGTTTCCAGAATAAAATTGCTTAGCTCATTGGCTGTTATGAAATGGTCTAGCTATGTATATCTAGTTGTGTATATATGTAGTTATGTAAACACCTACTTACAGTTTTCCTAAGTCACTTGATGATGTAAATTTTGAAAAAAAATCTGCTTTGGAAATTTTATGGAATCTGTTTGGGCTTCAAGCAAAGTTTTGTGGTAATATATTAGACTCAGTGCAGTGACAGTTGGTATATTTTTGCCAAGAATTTTTTGTTAAAGCATGTGCACATATCTGAATTACATATATAGATAATTCATCTACATGAAATATTTTTCATAAATAGTAATCTACTTTTAAGTGATAGAAAAACACATGTTCATATCTGTATATGAGTGAGGATAATTTATTTATAAATCAAAGACCGTACATTTATTTCTTTAGAAATAGTCTCACCTCAAGAATATCTGTCTTTTAAAAATAGGTAACATTTCAGGACAAAATAAAGCAAATGTACAATAGAATTAAATAACTTTCCATTTTCATTCAAATGAGAATACAAATGCTTTGCTAGTAAGAATATTATTATTGGAGGAGTCTTCTTCAAAATAGCGACCAGCACTTATATTACCCATTATTTATTGAGTTGAGATCTGTATTTTGCAGAAATTTTGTGTTAAAAACTATCTGCAGAACAAGGGAAATGCTGTGTTTGCTGCTGAGAAACTCCTAACCTTGCTTGTGAATGAGAAATAACAGTTGTTGCCATGACTCCTGTAGAACAGTGCCTATCCCCAATAAAGGTGTTTATTTCTAGAACTTAAAAGCTGGTAGTAAGAGGGCTGCTCTCCTTGGGACTGTTACTTTAAAGCATGTTATCTGTAAGTTCAGCTGGAAATAAAATTTATTTTGATTAGAAAATGTATTATCAAGTGGTCAACAAACGCTTCTTTTATTGGCCTCCATGCTAACATAAAACAGTTTCAAAATAAAATATTTTTGTTGGCTCTGTTTCTGTGATTCATGTATTTTTTCCCACCTTTTTCTGTGTCAAAAGAGAAAAGACATACCATACTGTTTTCCAGGAAATTTTCTTAGGGGCACTATTTAAAAAACATCCATAAACTAAAATGCTTTCTAAGATAATTGTACATTTTGTATTTTTTATATTGACTTTAGTGAATAGCCACTTATGTGGTTATGAAACATATGGCATATATTTCTTAGCTACATAATCTACAAACAATATAGTAATCTACTCTCTCCAAGATGTTAAATGATTTATCTGTACATGAAACATTTTGAGATAATTAAAACTTTTATTACATGCACCTGTATTGCTTATAAAATGTGTTTTGGCCACTACTCACCAGAAGTTGAAAAATCATGGACCTTCTCTCATTTCAAAATAGGCATGTAATAATTTCCTCTGATAAGCATACAAATGCCATTGAATGAATTAACTGTTATTCTCCCTACAGAAGGGGCCTCTCTCCTAAGATCACGGGGTTGTAGTAATACCTGCTTATCGCACTGAGTTGCTTTTAGATCCAGGAAGTCGTGTTTGGAGGAGTGCTGGGTGATCTGTAAAATGCATGTGAACGTAGATGGTACTGTTCGGGGATAAACCTGAGCACACACAGATCACCTCTCAGCAGACCTTGGTTCACTTCCCTGACCCTAAGCATGTTTCTTGCAGGATTCAGGAGCCATGCTCCATTCATTCATGGTGGTGAGCAGTGTTTCCTCAGGTTTTGTGGTTTGTTTGTGGAGAGTAGGAGTTTATGAGCATACTGACACTGAATAAGAAGCTATATGGATGGAATAAACATGAATGTAGTTCCTGGAGAGAGAGATCAGACATAAAGAATTGCTAAAAGCTTCCTTGCCACCAAATTTGGATCTAATCTTACGAAAAGTGCATAGACAAAGCTAATGCTGAAATTTTGCTTATAGTTAAAATGTTTATTTTTCAGTACGCTGCAAATGTAAGCCTATTAGAGCTTCACAGAAGACCTATTTCCGAAACAATTACAACTATGGTAAGGAAAATTCATGGATGACCTATAAACTGCTGTGGTAAGAAAGGGGTGTGTGTGTGTAATTGGTAGAGCAGCTTAAGAATCATGCTTAAAAAACAAACAAACAACTTTTAAGCACATAGTTATTCTGTCCCAGGCAATCAGAGTATGTCATATGGGCAAATGTCAAATTCTTTAACAAAGGCTGGGGTTTGAAGCATATCAGGCAGCATTGCTGACGTCATGGAATCATGTAGGTAAGTACACAGAGCTACATTTCAAAGGTGGGAGGGACCTTCCCCCTCGGAGAGGCTGAGGAGGACGTGAGCGAACTGTTCCCAGGTGTGCGGCTCATCAGCTGTGCTTCCTCCGGGGGAACAGAGGAGCACTTCTGTGTGTGAGGGCTGGTGAACAGAGTCACACTTGGTCTCTTCAGTCTAACTCATGCAAAACGTGGATGGAGTTGGAAAGTAACATTTACAGAAGTTGTTAGTATTCAATTAAGGAAATGTTTTGTTACCTAGCTTGACCTGGAAAAGTAACATTCTGATTAAATATTAATTGAAGAGCCATAAATCCAAATGTAGCAGACAAATCTGACTGAAGGATGAAGAGGCTTGGTCTTTCCATGCCAGGTACTGTGTTAGGTAGTTTCCATACACTGTCTAATGTAACTTTCTCAGCTGCCCCATGAGCTGTTTTATTATCCTCATTTTGTCAGGGAGTATTGAACCAAAGTTGTCCTCTTTTTTGATTTTCAGAATGTACCTTTAGGTACTGGTATGCTTTAGAGTCACACCTCTCTATTACCATTATTTTAGAAGTGTCAGTTAATAGAGTTTTTTAGTTTTGATAATATAAGGGACAAATCAATATTTGCTGTATTCCATGACATATTATTGTGATTTTTTTTCTTCTAGCATCTCTGAGATTAAAAAAGGTCATGTTATTGCCTCTGCAGGGACTGATGCTGAGTCCATGAATAAACATGGCAATGAAATAGATTTTTAAAGGGAACTTTATTATTAAAATGAGAGTTTTATCATTGAGTTTATATTCTGTTTTACAGGATATAGGACATATGCAGCAGACATTTCTACTTTTATACTCTTGGGAATTGGAAAGAATAGACATGGGGAAGACTGTAAGAGTAATCTTTGAGATCTTTGAAAAGTATAAAGTAGAAAAATCACAGTGTAGGTAAATCTCTTTAAAATCAGTGCACCTAGTTTCCCAAGTTTTTCTTCAATGGAATCAATATTTCTTTTTTCTTACTACTCCTCCTGAGAGGGACCCAGTGCCTCCTAGCCAGTGGTGGATACGCTTCTCAAGGTTGGAAGGTCATGTTTATCTAAGAAGTCAAATGCCTGGCTGCTCATCTGAGGACCCATTCCTCTACAAACTGATGTGAAAAATCGTAGGGAAAGAGAGATCTTCATTTTATGAGATTAGCTTTTTAAGATTGAAAACCACTATTTGAGTTTCTAAGCACAGTTATACTAAAAACTTAGTACAAATGTCACATCAAGGAAACTGAGTTGAATTTGAATTTATCTTACGTTACCCAGCTTTCTTAGTGCTGCAATGGTTGGTGCTGCTATTTTTGTTAAAAGTTAAAATACTAGTGATTACAAGTCCTAGAAAGAGAAGATCTTCAGCAAAGTAGCTGAGTGAATATTATAAAATAGGATGCAGATCACAATTAATGGAAAGGTGATACTTTCTTCCTCAGAGCCAAACAGTAACCAGGTTGCCCATAGTTTAGGGGTTTCACTTGTCTGGGGCTTACTTAGAGCTCCTCTGGGGAAGGCAAACACTCACATGATTACATAGGAGGAAAAACTCTGAAAAGAAAATACATTTTAAGTTTCAAAATATGTTGATTTTCATCTTTGTAAGATATCTGCATGTGTCTATTGAGAAAGTGGCGGTGGCTGCAATAGATAATTCAGACAGAACCTGCTTCGCTCAGGTTAATTCAGTTAAAGCTCTTGAGCTTTAACAAAGTTACATGAATAATCAAGTAAGTCTTGAAGAGAGATATTTATTTTGGAGTGGGTACATGTGCTAAAAATTTCTAATGAAAATAGTAGACACACTGGGTAAATAAATCATTAGTTTGAGAATGTTTGCAGAGTTCACTTAATCTAATAGTTGATGGATGCTATAAAGCACATTCACATAAACCAGGACACAAAAAAATGTCTGCTAGCTGGGGTTGTGAGTTTATTATCTGATTCACCCAAGTGACGTTTCAAAAAGGGCAATCTTATCTTTTGTTAAAACAGAGTAGAGAGAACACTAATAGGAAGGGAATTCTTTTACTCACAAATTGCAGCTGGCAGAGACAGCTGGGCAGTTATATTTTGTTTACCCTTAAGTTCTCATACTTGGGACAGCTAATTCTTCGAAGATTGAAGTATCTGTGAAGCAAAACTGAAGTTTTGTCCTTAAGTTTTCAGAATGAGTAACATTTTGGATGTGTGTCATACTGGTGGAATGTTATTGAAAAAGTTTCTTAGGAGTTTGGGGCACTGATGGGGGAATGGTTTATTAGCTGCCTTAATATTTTCATGGATTACTTTTTTCCATTCCTTTTGGTCCCCAAACCCCTAAAGTACTGTGGAAAGGGATTCAGATGAAAGTGCTTTGTAGATAAGTGCCTAAGAGGCTTTTGAAAAGTGGATTCACTTGGGCATATTGTGTTTGCCTCTGTGTAACATCCATGGGTGTTGAGGGAGAGCAATGAGTGTGCCTGGATAAAAGCCACTGGCTTCTTACTAACTGACAGTTTTACTTTTCTTTAGGTGTTTTCAAATACCCCCTTTAGAAAAATAAAGTTCATTTCCCAGAAGTAGAAATCTAAGGAATTTGGCTCCTCCAAAGGAGAGAAATACAGAAAAGAAGCAGAACTGTACATTCTAGATTCTGAGTCAAATACTTTAACTTTGCAATTGAATTGTTTATTTCTAGGGCAGTTTGTCTTTATATTGAGAACTGAAGCCAACTCTTGTGAGATAAGTTGAGTGCCAGTGTGGCCACTGAGAGAGGTAGATTAATACAGCCCATATTCCAGGCACGTGAGGGAAGGCACGTTGGAGTGTCTGAGTTCAAAGCAGACAGAAAGAATGAAGTCTAATAGTGACAGTTTTTATTCAAAAAGAAAATTCAGTGTACCTACAAGAGAGTAGAAAAAATTGTGCACTGAAACAAAGGAAGAAAGGAGCTGATGTCTGAAAAGTGAGCCAAGACAGGGCAGGTGGGAAGATCGCAGGACCAGTGTGGGAACACCGCAGAACAGGACAACTACATGACACCGAAGAGATCCCTCAGCTCTTTAGAAAATCTGTGAATAGACAGATAGAATAATGCTCACAAGGAAACAAAGCATATTTAAGCATTAGGTCTTCAAGTAGAGTGAGATTAACATGGTTTAACTTTCTGTTGGCAGCAATTAAAACTGCATGATACATATACACACATCCAAAATGAAATTTCTGAGGAAAATTACATTGGATTCACTCAGTCTTTGATTATCTAAATAGATTTCTCACAATGAACTACATGCACACACATGTGCATCTATACACACATATATATACATATAAACAAATATATACACAAATTAGAAGATCAGGGCTGAACATTAAGGGGACAGGGGTGTTACATAGTGTGTCATTTGCTAATGTCTATGGCAAAAATATTAGGTTGACTTTTCCTGACCATTTATTGAGCATCAAGTGAATAAGAATTGGCTAGAAAGAAGACTACTTGTCTTTTTTGAGTGGGGCACCTATTGTGTATCATTATTACCATATCAGCTTTATTGTCTTTTATCCAGTCATTCGAGCTAAAGTTAAAGAGGTAAAGACGCAGTGCCATGATGTGACCGCAGTAGTGGAGGTGAAGGAGATTCTAAAGGCTTCTCTGGTGAGCATCCCGCGGGGCACTGCTGACCTCCACGCTGGCTCTGGCTGCCTGTGCCCCCCCCTTAACGTTCACGAGGAATATATCATCATGGGCTATGAAGACGAGGAGCGCTCCAGGTGATTCACTCCTTGAGGGCTCAGAAACCTTTCTATGTCTACTCTATCCTTACTACCATTTCTTAGAGATCTTACTCTGGGGTTCCTACCTTGGGATCTGTATGCATTCTAAGGGATTACAGATAGGTTTTTAATTGGGTCCCTCAATTTCATGTATTGGATAGAAAAGTGTAAGTGTGCATTTTTGTGGGTGTGCATTTTCTGGGGAAAGGGATCATAACTTCATTTATTCATTAAGGGGTCCATGATTCCCAGAGAGTTAAGAATTATTGCTGTAAAACTTGGCTGTCCTTATTCTAGACTAAGCAGTACTTTTTGGAAATGATTCCTTGTATTTTTCACTAATATGTTTTAATTTTTGAAAAATGGTTGCTTCCTTAAAAAATACAGATTACTGTTGGTGGAAGGTTCTATTGCTGAGAAATGGAAGGATCGACTTGGTAAAAAAGTTAAGGTAAGCCTATACTTTATGTTCAATAAAGTACACACAGAAGGGAAAAGTAGAAAAGCAACTATTGTCACTTAAATAAAATAGCTGCCCTCAACTACATGAGAAGTAGTAAAACCTGAGATATATGTGTATATCTATATCTATATCTACATCTATATCTATATCTATATCTATATCATCTATATCTATATCTTTTAAATTCCAAGTACTGAGTTTGTCTTTAATACCCATTCCACCTAAGGAGTGAATTCCCTGTATGGGTGTCAGTTATCTAACCACAGTTGCCTAGCTTCTCATAACACTGGTAGGGTGTCTCCACATTATCCTTAGGACTCCAGGCTCCTGCCAGCTCTGTTGGTTTTAAGGGTATTGCTTTCATACTCATGTTTATCTGGAGGTCACAAAATAGCTGCCCCACCCTCAGCATCACACCTACATTTCAGGGAGAAAGAAAAGGGAGGGAAAAGGGGGCTTCCCAAGGTCCCATGTAGCAACTTTTACTCAGGACTAGGTCTCATATCTATCCCTAGTTCCAACAGAGGCTGGGAAATTTAGATTTTTTAGCTGAGCATACAGTTTCCTTGAACAAATTGCAGTCTGTGAGTCAAAGAAAAAGGGGAAAATGAAGGATGAGTAGGAAACTACCAATGTTGTCTCAATGCATAGACACCAATTTCCATGGGCAAAGTGCAGCCAGATTCATGTATGTGAGATCTGACCAAATTAGGTCTTCAGAGCAGTAAGTAGCTTTGTTTTTAAGTCAGTGCCTCTTTGATTCTGTAAGTGATGCATTTTAAAAACTCACAGTAAATTACCTTATTATAGAAGGTGTAATTTCTTCTTACTGTTCTAAGCAAATCAGTTTGAAAGAAACGAATGTGGGGATGTATGTGTGGCGGGGCAAAGAATTGAAAAGTGTGTGTGCATTTGGGTGTCAGGGATGGGGGAGGAGGGTGGCAGGAGGGGAGAGTGGGAATTGTACCAAACATAATACATTCTCTTCCTCCTGTGAGTTTGAAGGCTTGGGAAACAATGGGGAAAGTTAAACAACACTGGGCAGTCTATCTTACACATCTAGCACTTGACACAGCAGACACATTTGAGTTCAAGTGACCTACAAAAGTGTAGGGGGCATTATTTTGCAGGGAGAGAACGCCCTCCATAAAGCTTTTTTTTCTCCCAATACATTTGTCAAAAGTGAGATGTATTTCAAGTTCAGACTTGTGGAAATTCTGCTTGTATCTCTTCAATTTCTTTGGTGTTTTTAAGAAGTGGCTCTTCTTCAGTATGTTGAAATCTCTTACTGTCCTTTTAATTTGGTTTTCTACTTGCTAAATGCAAAACGGGAATTTGTCCAAAATTTCTGTACCAACTGGGAGAACGTTCACCACCCCTGATGCAAAGCATGTAACAAGGCTTGCTGCCTTTTTTGGGACCAAAACAGTCATGCGAAGAGCCAGATACATGGCTTGTTTGGCCTGTTCCTTAGGAAGGCAAACGTATTTTCCATTGCTTCCTACAGGGGACTCACAGAGTATTGTTGGGAAACCATTTATGTTCTCGGTCTGGATCTGAACATGCTAACAGGAAGAATTAAACCAATAACTTGAACAAACACAATTTTTATTTCCCATGCAGATACTCAGGGCTAAAAACTTTGGGTAGAATATCTTTTTTGTCTAGAATCATTGAGATCCTCACTTTAGTTTCCCAGTCAGTTTGAGGATGGAAAGAGTTTTATGTAAGGGGGACACTGTTTTGTTTTGTTTTGTTTCCCTGAATCAGAGTTTCTCCTTTCAGCTGCTCACAGAGACCTTTCTATGGTTTTGCCAGGCAAACTGTTGTTTACCTAAGTCTCTGTTTTAGCGGGTTGTTCAAATCAAGATATTTGGCCTGCCTTGGGCAGTTTTTAATATGAAAAACAGTAAGATAGTGGAGTAAGGTATGCTAAAATGAAGAATTACATTCAGTAATTAAAAAATGATAATTGATTATGTACTAAACACTTGATACATTTTCATCTTCCTTACTGTCTTCTGAACTATTTCTATGTTAATCTTCAGAACGATCTAAATGAAGATGCTATTATTAATTATAATGATGAAAATGAGATTTAGTAAGCTCAGGAAATGTTGCATGGTAGCTGATGGACTTAGATTTCGACAGTGGCTCCTTGCTATTTAAAGTGTGGTCCCTAGACCAGCAACACTGGCATCCCTGGGAACTTAGGTATGAAAATCTTGAGCCCCATCCCAGATCCACTGAATAAAAATCTGCAGTTTTAACAAGCTCTCCAGCTTATTTCTATATGGATTGAAATTTGAGAAGTAACTGCTGTCATCCTTACAGCCATAATGTAACTAACTTCCTTTTATTATATATTATATTACATCTGAACATTATTGGCATTGCTAATATGAAGTATTAGGAAGTTTGACTGCTTAATAAAGACATTGGTAATGTCTGCTTTGTAAAACTTAGATGAGGGCAGAACCTTGTTCTGTGTGGCACTTAGTAGATATTACTTAGAAAAATATTTTTAAGACACCCCTTCCTCTCCAAATTTTCATTGTTTTAACTTCAGATCACATAGTTTTAAGCCCTTCAAATTTTCTATGTAAATCTTCCATTTGTCGATCACCTGTGAAATGCCAGACTTGTGCATATGTTACCTCAGGAAATACCCACAGTTATCAATAGAAATTTGTGTCACCATTTACTGATGTGGAAATTTAAAGTTTAAGGTTT
Organism: Manis javanica; assembly: GCF_040802235.1. Lineage (NCBI taxonomy): Eukaryota > Metazoa > Chordata > Mammalia > Pholidota > Manidae > Manis > Manis javanica. Next base: position 51,559,586 of record NC_133167.1, read on the forward strand.
GATGTAAAAGCATTCCTGATCTATCCTAGGTGGCCAATTTTGTGCTTTTCAAAAATCGGAGAATTATGTTCACATAGCATCAATTTCACTGTAACCCTGGGATACGGAATTTATACTTTTGGAAAAGTAGTAAAATGCTTTTAAGAACTGACTTTGTAGTCTTAGTTGTTAGAATTATAGAAATGACCCTAGTGATTTGTGCATGTGACATGTCCATTTTCTGTTTTAAATTTCACAGCGCTGGGATGCGAAGCTACGTCATCTTGCACTCAATAAGAGTGATTCTACCCATAGTGATACCACTCAGAGTCAGAAGTCTGGCAGGAACTCTACCCCTGGCAAGCACGCAACTAAACCCTGAGACGCTGAACATCAGTGGACTTCCTGTTATGATTTGCATTGCTGGGCTAGTAAAGGAAAATTGCACTATTGCACATCATATTCTATTTTTTACCACAAAAATCTCGTGGCAATTGATATTGCTTCTGTTTCCCTTTTGTTTTCTGCTTTTCTCCCTCACACCTGCCACCTCCTTTTTTTGTGGTCTGGGTGCAGATCCTTAAATATATTACATGTTTCCTATTCTGGTAATCATGGGAAAATGTTCTTTGCATAATAATAAATTAAACATGTTGATACCACGGCCTCTTCGCTGGAGTACATGTTAATTTACTGTTCTGCACCCAGATTGGGGATGCAAAGTTGCATGCAAAGAGAGATTTCTGGTATACACAGAAAGCTAGATATACTGTAAAACACACTTCTGTTCTCCAATTACAGCCTCATTTTTGCATGCCTTTTGGGCACTTTCCTCATGCTTAGAAAATTCTGAATGTTTATATAGGTAAAATGGCAGTTTGAAATCAAATGCCACACAGGCAAAGCAATCAAGCACCAGGAAACATTTATGAGGAAATGATATACAAGATGAGTTATTTGAAAGATTGGCAGGAAGCAAAATAAATAGTGCTAGGAGCTGGGGAGACTCTTTTGCCTGATTGAGAAGCACAACTGAAACCAGTAGCTGCTGGGGTGTTTTTCCAGTAGCATTTTTCTTTTGGCAACATGTCTGATTTGTTTATGAATATATTAATCAGCATTAGGGAAGTGAATTACAGCTAGACATCTGCTGTTATCAGCATAGGTCTGTTTACTTTGCTTCCTTTTAAAAAAACACACTGGTGTCTTTTTTTTTTTCTTCTTATTTTAAAATAAATCTTGACTTGCTGCCTTGACCAGGAAAAGAAAGGATGTATGCCTGTGCCATGAGGGTGTTATTTTTAAAAGAAATGTAGCTCCATAAAAAAATGCTACAGTTTTCAGGATGGTGAAATGTGCAAGCTGTGTGTGTTTGTGTATGAGTGTGTCTGCATACTCGTACACCCAAGATGGACTGAATTACAGGCCTAAACACTGGCCAGCACTTTATCATTTGGATTTGTGCTATTTCATGCTCCACAAAATATGCCTAATTAAAGGACTTATGGTTGTCAAGAGTGAGGTTATTTTGACTTTTGAACCAAATGCACAATCTCATACCCAAGCTGCAGTGCGATCCCCAGGGATGTTGGGGAGCAACGATGCTTTTTTTTTCACCCCCTTCCTCCTGCAGGGTGCTTCAGAGCTGAAGAGCCAGCGCCAATCACTTGAAAGTCTCATTCATTTCATTTTACATGTTTGATATTAAGAGATCTAAATTTCTAAGCTATGGTATGCTGCAAACAAAAAGTCTTATGAAGCAAAACGGTGCTGTTTCCTTCTACAAGGACAAGCAGGCAAGAATGAAATTCATTCTGAACAAAAGTCTCCTAAAATAGTAAATAATACTTCATCTAAATTCACTCTGTTGAAAGCAGGAGAATGTCTGCCTTCTGACTGAGGGTCATACCCCGAGAACTTCCACAGTCCCAGGGATAGACACCCTACCTTTGCCCGCATGAGGACCACAGCGTCTCTGGGGCAGCCATCTGCCCTATGGGCCTTATTCTGTATGCCAGGACCGGCACGGCTCTTTCTAGAGGCTGCGGGTGTAGGTGCTGCGGGTGGTAGTGGAGAGCCGTGCGAGAGAACTGCCCCTCGGGATCCCTCATCCTGATACGTGGGCCTCAGCTTTAGCTTCAAGGGCTAATAACTGGAAAAGGTGCTTCCGCATCGTCCTGTTTCTCTCATGCCTTTTTCATGTTAACCGCGGGAAGAAGGGCAAGAACTGCCGGCAGGAGATTCACAGAAATTGATTGGTTTCTGAAGTCCACAAAATGTCATCAACTCTTCCAAAGCATAGTAAGAGGAATTTTAAATGATGGAATCTATGATGTACAATGAAAACCACAGATGTTTCCAGCTCCTGCAGTATATTTTTTGGGGGTCGGTGGGGGTGAGTAATTATTCGTTTCTGTGTAGAGGTCTGACAACATTTAGGCTCAGGACATACACAATTATGATATTCATAAACAAAAGAGGACTGGATCCTTAGACTTAGCGTTTTTTTTTTTTTGCTGCCTTCCATTGGGTGATATATTGGCAAAGCTTGATTGGGCTCATCTATATGAGGCTCTGTCAAAGTTTCTAAAGGGTGAGGTCCATGAATAAAGTACATTTGTGTTTCAGTTTGGTAGTTGAAAAATCTTCATAAATTATATAGAGGCTTCCTTTGGGAGGTAACATTTTCATAATGGTCACTTTTCTAATTAGAATGCAAAACCATTTCTACTCGGCAATTGCCATAATACAAATACATCTCATTAGTACCTCTCTACAGGCTTTTCTGACAGGTACTAACTTTCAAAACCACTAAAAATTTTAATATTTATACATCCTTGTCAGGAACCTTGAGATCTGTAAAATTAATTTTAAAATTTTTTGGAAAATTTTGTTCATGTTCAGAAATTTAATGTCCTCAAGCCACATAACAAAATGTTAGAGGCATGCTGAAGAGACTAGCAAAAATTAAAATAACAGCAAAGTTAAGCTTCTCTTTGCGGCTATTGTGGGTATTTCACTGTGTCATATAGAGGGTAATCTGATTCAGTGCCACATGCCGCACTGAGCATTTGGGGGTGGGGTGGACAAATCCCTGTCTTTCCACATCTGTTATATATTAAGGCAAACAGAAAAATTACAATCACTGTAAGTAAATAGCACTACTTACTGCCTTCTACAAGAAATGCTTTGCTCTCATTTTTCAACAAATAAATGACTAAGTATTTCAAGATTGGTGTATATTTAGACTGTAAATTCTAATATTTAAATAATATAAGCATTCAAGAAGATAGTAAAAATGAGGTAAAGCAGAGATTTCTTACATTGTTACTGAAATCCAATGAATAGAATTCTAAAATAAGGTTACCAGCTGTATTAACAAAAAACTTTATAGTCATGCTTTTTGATAATTATCTCTGGAGTAATAATGTCTAACAGTGCCTGAGCTATATATGAAAACCCTTGAGTATTTACCTCAAGTAATCCTTCAAAGTCTGTGGAGTAAATATTGTTGTTTCTACTTTATAGGTGAAGAAATCAAGGATTTAGAAATTCAGTTATTTAAGTATCAGAGTTGGGCCTTGGACCCTCTTAATCTTATTTCCCAAATTATGTGTCTCCGCCATGGAAATAGCTGATAAAAAGATCACTGTATCCTGACATTGTAAAACAGCATAGTGTCAGGCCTACAGCAGCTACTAATATTTTGTTCTCTGAGGTCTGCGACTATACGTCAGAAGGTGCAATGTAGTGCCAACTCTGACCCCAAATACTATTACTTCCACTCTTCAGTTGTCTCTGCCTATGAAACCAAATTTCAGTGGAATTATTCTCATATAGCATGAGCAGGTGAAGGAACAAAGTGATTTTTGCACTAATAGTTTAAAGATATGTGATCTCAGAAAAAAATGGTATTTTCTCTCTAAGTGTCTGTTTTCCCTTGAATGTGGGGAGAAGTATGGCGTTAATAGTATTCAACAAGGCCTGTTGAAGTTAAAAGTTGATGGTTATTGCAAATCAAACCAGAATGATTACTTTCCACTGGGAACTCTCATTTCTTGATCTTAGATTGTTCCCCTTTTCCCTCCAACCATGACAGTACTTTATGGTCTAGAAAGAAAACTATTCTATATAATTCCCCCTGCTTTTCTTTCATTAAACATTTGCATAATGACAGGAATCCAATGTGTCTCAAGACAACCAAAGCTGTTTTCGTTTGGGTAAAATGCAAGCATTATTCATTGTTTCTACTTTGAATGTCAGGTGTTGAGAGCTCAAAGAGTTATGAAGAAGGAAAAGGTGTGCTCAGGGAAGGGTGTCCAGCCCAGAGGAAGGGATCTGTGGGCTGTGATGGAGGCTGACGCAGGAATGAAAGGATACGCAGAACAGAATTCCCACTAACCACTGGGTGTGGAGGGGAATGACCTCTGACTATGTAGAAGAGCTATGGTTGCCCTTCTGACAGCCACCACCCCTTCCACACACACTTAATATCATGAAATGGAATTGATGTCACGATTGTAGAGTGGGATCTTAGGAAATTTGGGGGCATCAGCGGGGGTAGATTGGGGTGATGCATGAAGCTTAGCAAAGCTCTGAGGTGGTAACTAATTTGTGAAACGAAGTAAATATTTCTTGTCTATGCTGGATGGCAAATAAATCTAATAAAACTGATATGGCTCACTCTAATGACTTTATTTCTATATTATTTTGGTGACTGGGGGAATTAGGGGCTTCTTAGAGACGGGATCTCTGTTACTAGCATGACATGTAGAATTTAAGGTGAATAATTATGACTTATCCAAGCAAAAGAGTAAATGAATATGAAAAATCCCTGCTGAAAAACTTTCCCTATGACCTATAACTCAAGTGATATATCAAGGCTTCAAAAGAAAACCATAAGTGCAGAAATATTATACCCATGAAGACTACCTTGTCCTGTCCACTTCTGATCTCTTTCCCTCTTGGCCATTCTCACCTGTCCATTTCTCTCGCTGTTCTGCTAATTAAATCAAACACATCTGCAGTTGATATATTCAGAATTCCTAGAAATCAAGCATGAAGCAAACAGAAGAACTGATATTCTTGGAATGGATTGATCAATATCCGTGAAGCTCTTCCAGATTTCTTTCAGATCACTAGTTCAGGTGGCCTTGTCCTGAGCTTCTCCTGTACACCCAATACCATCAGTCTGGAACTACAGATACTTGCACTCTTTTTCATTAGAGACATTCAGTCATTCAAAATGACCCTTTAATCATACCTTGAAAAAGCTTTGTATTCAAATTCTTGCCATGGAACTTACTGGTTGTTTAGCCTGCTCACCATATTTGAAGACCAGGTGAGTTGAGTGACGCGGAAGCCAGTTGAGCAGCTCCTGGACTGTGGTAGTGCTTAATAAGTATTGGAATCATTCCACCTTTTCCTCTTGGGTTGTCTCTGAAGATCTACAGTTTCCAAACAGGAGTCTAGTGAATGTTTACCAAACCAAGAAGAAAAAATGCCTTCCAATAGATCTTACTCGCTGCTCTGTTCTCTCTCCTCTGTTCTGAAGATGCCAGACTCAAAATATCCTCAAGTCATCTTCAACTTAAAGATGGAAATCCTTTCATTTGCCTCTTCCAGCGAGGCAAATGTGCTTAGAAAGGAAACTAGATGAATACTCATTCAATTTTTTAAAAAATGAGATTCTGAAAAAACTACATAGTACTCAATTCTACAAATACTTATGTCACCGATACTAATTTGTTTTATTACAAATATGATTTATTTTGGAAACCAAAACCAAAAAAACTTCTTCAACCCCTTTTAAATACAAAGGACAGGAAGCCTACAGAAAGCTTAATATCTTTATGCTGCTTATCTCTATGAGATGGCAATTTCCAGAATAATTCACCTCATCTTTCAACTTTTAAGTCGAATTGGGTTTTTACATTTCACTATTATTCATGGTAAGTAGTCAATTATTTCACACAAAGGAGCAAAGCAAGTCAAACAATTTTTTTTTAGTGTTATTGGTAAAAATCTGGATCCCCAAAGGGGCCATGAGTTATTGGTGATGGTCTAGGTGGGCAAGGAGAGGCCTCTTTCAAAGATGGGTGTTCTCCATATGAGCTGAATTTTGTTAGAGGAGCTTCTTGGTGTTTTTCATTTCCTAGGGAGTTCCTGAAGTGCTATTATATGGCAACAAAGTATTGCTTCAAAAGTGCAGGCTCTGCATTCCAGGCTACACATAGAGTGTTCTTAAAACAGAGGAACTTTTACCAAAACTTGGGAAATATGGACAACTCACAAGGGATTGGACTAGTACACGTTGGAAAAATAGAAGAAAACCCAAGAGCTGACAAAGGGAACAACCTAATCCAGAGGTTGGCAAACTTCTCTGTAGAAGGTCATACAGCGAATATCTGAGACTGTGAGCTCTACAGATTCTGTCGCAAACTCTGCCCCGAGGCGCAAAAACAGACATTGTCAATAGATACATGAACTAGCATGGTGGTGTTCCAATAAAACTTTACTTACAAAAAATAGGAAGTAGGCTGAATTTAGCCCTTGGGTTTGCCTACCTTTGTGGGTCTAGTAAAATGCTAACTAGTTTGAATTACTTTATCATTTGTTGGGCTTAATGAAATAGGTGATTTTGCTGGCATAGAGACTTTACTAAGAAAGGTTAGGCTTGTCCTTAAATAGGACTTTACCTAAAATTTTACCATTAGAAATTCAATCTTTTGGGTTGAACAATGTTCTCTTCAGGAATCTGCTTAAAATGCAAGAGTTTAGGAATATTAAGTCACCATTTCTTCAGTATCAATTAAGTAACCAGGGCCAAAAGAGACCCTGGAAGTTGCATGAGAGTACATAGTAGCTAATGTTGAGAAAAGGGGATTGAGTGGAGGTGTAAGTCTCCCTCCTTTCAACAATTACTCATAGTATCCATTTGACCACCCAACAATTTATATATGTTTTGTTCCCGCAAAGGCATATTCTTTAGGAATAAAGTCCTGCATGAATGAGTGCTCAAATATCCAGACAGAGTGCCACTTCGTTCACTGCACACCCATTCAACAAACATCTATTTTGTTGCCTGGCTCAGTGTTAGGAATTGAGGTAAGAAACAGATTAGGACAATCCAGCTGGGAAAATCCACATATGATACAAGATGGTAGAATCTATGAAAGAAACAAGAACAAAAAGTAATTCTTTTTAAAAGTCCCTCAAATTGCTGGTTTCATTTTTCTCTTGCCCTCCCTCCCATTCATTCTAGTTAGGTGTATGGAAATGTGTTCCTAGTGCTGATTTTCCCTGATTTTTAAAGCTGGCATGCCAGTAATAGTGAAAAACTATAAATATGGTTGATTGTTGTCATTTTTAAAAACCTTATTTACTCTTTGCGATTTCCTTAACATTTCCATTTAAGTTGCTAAAACTAGAGATATTAGGAAGTGTTGCTTATGCATCAAAACCTCTAGTGTGTTTAACCCATTCACCATCAGCTTGATTTACAACTGCTTTCCTTGCCTGATGAATCCCACATGCCCCATAATTCAAACATTTTAATGTGCCTCTCACTGGAGTGCCTTTTTATTTGAATGTAAAATGGTTCTGAAACTGCTCCCAGCCAGAAGTTTGTGTTTGATGCACTGTAGCTCAGAGTTGAATATGGTCGGTCACCCGAGGTTCAATCTGCAAGGCAGAGAAGTGAGGTTCAGTTGCTACTATAATTGACCTAACTCAGGTTAATTTAACCATAAAATAGACACTCCAGCTGACTAGAGTGTCTATTTTAAGCTGTCACAAATAAATGAATGGCATAGATCCTGAGCCACTCAACAAATGGAATGCAGTTTGTTTGTATAAATGCAAAAGAAACTTGAGTTCATTTCTGGATTTGTGCAGCTTATTCTTTTTTGAGGACTTTGAGAGGGATTTTTCAGTGGAAGGCAGACAAGATTTCTGTAGCATTCTAGACCTGAGAGCAACTCCGTTCATTCATATCGAGCCCAGGTAAAGCCAAAGGTAAACCATATAAGACAGTGGCTTATCTGTCATCTATTCCATTCAAAAAGAATGTGCTGGAAGACATTTAATAGTCCCAATTTGTATATAATTCTCTGGTTTAATAATAATTCCTGCTTTTGGCAAATTACACTGCAGGTTTTAACACAAGAAAATGTCAAATTACATAAAATATTGAGCTATATTATAAAAGTGACTTTTTTTTTTGAAACTGTGTTCAATACTTTATATTTTATTAGGCAAATTTGAAAGTATTTCAGACTTCAGTTGAATATCATCTTAGTAAGTCTTAGTAAAATTTCAAGTTGTTTTCTTCTTCAAGCTCAGGAAGGAATGCGTTAGCTCCAAATATGGTCGGATGTTAGCTGTCTTTGGAGACAAACTGCAGGCCCTTGACCTGCTTCCCTTCTCTGAGCAACAGCCCTCAGAGAGGGGAAATGCTTCCAGTTATGAGGCCTGGTCACTCACAAAACATGAACAAATGAGGCAATGGGTGCCCAGACATATCCAGAGAGGACAGGCCTGAGCCCATAAAGAGCTGCAGAGGATGCTGCCAGCCCCATCCTGGTCTAGGGTCACTTCAGCCAGAAGTCATGTTGAAGCAGAGCTCTTTCTCCAAAAACGAGAGAATGGTGTTTGCAACCCAGGCGACCAGGTCTAGTCCTCTTGGACAACTCCTTTTTTCTCTCTAGAGATTAAGTTGCAGCCTTAAAAATTCCTGAGGCTTAGAGTAGATACAGAGGGCATAACAGTTGTGGCTTTCGCACCAGGATGCATCATGTCATGTCGTAAGCTTCTTACCATGGGAGACAGGGAAGGAAAACAACCCTGCTTTAATGACATGCAAATTTAAATTGTAAAATTGTTTCCTACGTGTATCTGGCAGTGTTAATCTCAAAGGACAGTTTGTCACTTATTCACGACCAATTTTTACTGAGTGCCACTGTGCCAGATGCTGTGTTGCTGGTGGGCAGTTCTTGCATGCTGCCTGGCCTGCTGGCATATGCCAGATTTGATGCAGGAAGCAGACGAGACAAGTGGTTGATTGTGGTAAGTGCTAAGAAGAATAAGTAGAATGCCATATAGAGACTATCAGCCCTGGAGGTAGAGGGGGAGGGAAGGGGGAGGCAGGTAGGTAACTGCCTGCTGGGTAAGAGTGATCACAGAGGTAGAATCACCGTGAAGTGAATGAGGCTAAACTCCAGGGTCCTTTACTACCCTGGCTTCTTCCAAGGTCCTGAGGAGTCCCACAATCATGTGTTTTTGTAAAATTTGCAAATTTAAGACTAAGAAAAGTTTTTTCCATAAGAAATTTCCTCTAAATCTAGCATGAACTTCAGGGCTCACGAAGGTTGAATCCATGCTTGGTGGTTAGGGAAGATTTCCCTGCAGCAGAGGTATTTGGGCTTAGTCCAGTAGGGTCAGAGGGCACCAGCAGGGCTCAGTGGGTGGCTATCCAGGTGCGTTGCCGGCCATTTGAAAATCCTGAAGCTGGAAACCGGCCAGCCCCTTGGAGGACCTGTGGGAAGATTAGACCGGAGAATGGAAAGAGAGGGAGAAGATGAAGTTGAAGTCAGCAGGGGCAAACATCTAGGGCCATGGTGGCCATGTTATGTACAGAGTTTGGTTTGTGTCAAAGTGACATGTAAAACCATGGGCATGTTCTGAGCAGGAGAATGACATGATTAGATTTAGGTTTCTAAAAGACTACTCAGACTCCATATGAAGAACAGGTATGAGTTTAGAGGCATGGCTAGAGAAAGGAGGCTGTTACAATATTCCAGGTGAGAGGTGATGGTGGTCTGGATCAGAGGGGAAGTGGTGGTTATGCAGGGAAGTGGACAAACTGAAGATACATGTTAGATTTAGAAATCATAGGACTATAGCTCATGGGTAGGGTGTAGGGAAATGTGAAGAGAAAAGAGTGAAAAATGGCATGCGATTGTCTGACTTGGGCAACTGGACTGATCATAGTGCTACTTATTTGGGTGTAGAAAGCCTAGGAAAAAGGAAAGACTGGGTGGGTGGCTTGTGGTGGGGGGGAAGAGTTCTGATTTGGTTATATTAAATTTGAGATACTTAGCAGGAAGATTAAATTTGAGATACTCAGCAGGAAGATGTTGTTGAATAGGTAGCCTGATATATGAGTCTGGAACTTAGAAGAAAGCTATAGGTAAAAATTTGGGAGTCACCAACCTATATTTGATAAATGTAACATATCACTAACCTATATAAGTTTAGTTCTTTCTGTTCTTTCTACTGATTCTTCATTCCTCACTTTGAGAGAGGAGCAAAGCTTCTAAACTGGATTAAGTAGAAATGCTCAGTTGAATTACTTTCACGTGGAATCAGAGGATTCTTTATTAAAAGATGTTGTGGGTTGGGTGAAAGTACTGCCAGAGGGTTGCAATAGTCACAAAAAGTTGTATTAGGAGTATCTAGAAAGGCATATATTAATATTACAGTGGATGTGGCTTTATATATGCAAATATGCCAATGCTGACATCTCTTTGAAGGTGATATGAAAGCAGGATTATGGAGTTAGATGTGATTCTGCATTATTTAATCCCCCTTGAGTGTGCAGGAATGAATTAGGGATGTGAAATATTTATGCAATCTTACTAAGTCAGACTTCAACTTCGTTATCTGAGTTAGTTTATATTTCTTAGTGGCCTGTGAGAAACAATTATATGACCATCACTGAATCACTCTAATCAATGAACAGCCCAGGCTTTTAAATCATACATGAAAGGTGGCCAACATTGTGTGCTTGTGGGCTAAGACCTTGACTTCAGGATGTTTCAGATAGGAAATGTTTTCCCAGAGTTAAATATACATTTTTTCAAATAAGCAAGGAAGAAAAGTATTGGCTAATCTGGTTCCCTAATTTCTTCCAAGTGTAAATGAAGTTCTAAGTGTCAACTAGAATTAAACACAATCTGAGGGTTTAGGATCCTGACAAATTCATACTTGTGCATGGTGTCTGTAGCATAGAGGCGATGTCAAGGAGCTGTGAAGTGGAGAGACTGCAGTGTAAGGGGAAAGTAAGTTGTTATGCTGGTGTTCCAAAAAAGGGAATTCCTTCCTTAGGGAATATGGATTAGTGCCCATAATCAACAGTGGCAAATACAATAAAAGTTGTATTATTCTTAAATAATTTCACCCATTCCTGAGGCCTTTTAGAAAATACACAGGTATTGCAATAACTCTGGAATTCAGGAAGATCATTAGGCTGCAGACTAAGATCCTTAGTGAATTGCAGCCTTGACTATACAACATGAAGAATGCCAGAGTCAGCACAGCAGTCAACTCTGTAAGAAACTTCCCACCAGCGCATTTTGTACGAATCATTTTCCATCTTATTTCAGAATGTCTTTCTTCAGATTCGTCTCTGTTACTTTATGAGAGCTGGTCTAGGATCTGGGGATTTAGATCTTATGTTAATGGGACTTCTGCCTTCCACTACCCTCACACACACACAATTCCTGAAGTACTTATTTTGAAGCTTAGTAGTATTTGACTGAAAGTCTGATCTAGAAAAAAAAAAAGGTAGGCATGAGGAAAGTGTCAGAAAACGATAAGCACAAGAGGCAAGCTAATATAGGAACTTCCGAGGTGAAAATGGTCCTTTTTGGGTTGTGTGACATTTGTGTTAAACCCTAAAGAAGTACAAATTAATGGCAAGATAAAAACATTTTAGAGAAAGGTAGACAAAGAGGCAAAGACATAATAGGATTAGAACGGAATGATTCTGGGGACCTTACTGCTAGTACTGAGAAGAAAGTAATGTAGTTCCAAGTTCTGCCCATTGTAGAATTTTGGGTATGTAAACTAAATAGGGCTGGCAGAACGGTTACCCTAAGCTGTTTCCTTGTGAGATTTCTGCCTCCAGCTCATATTCTGCAGTCATTAGCCAGTCATGATGTCCAGAGTCAAATCTAAGTCACGAAGAGGTGACTGGGAAGTCCACAAGGCCAAGCAAGAATTATGAGAAGTGATCCGTCCCTCCTTTCCTGGCTGGAACACACGAGGGTCTGAGGGTCACATGCTGCTGTAGCTGGTCTCCTGGCTAAACAGCCGCAGCTGAGCAGTCCCCTCTGAGCTCTGCCAGGAGTTCCAGGAAAGCCATGCCACAGAGCTCCAGAGAATGGTGCACAAGCAATGTCTGGGGCCTCTGCCTGGGAACTGCCGCTGGCTCCTGCTTACAGAGCCAGAGTCCACCCAGGAGCTCCTCCCATCCTGCCCCTCACAGCCCCTCAGCTTACCTACAGGTCATTGTTTGCATGACTTGGGTTGTCTCTCACCAGTTACATTTGCACTACCATTGTTGCCAGGCAGCTGTGTCTGGGGGTCTCTCCCTGTGCACTAGGTGAAGCCTCAACCCGGACAGGAGAGGGTTCTTGATTCTGAACAAGAAAGAATTCTTGAGTAGGTCAGGCAAGTGAAGGTAAGGAAGGAATTCATTAAAATGAGAGTAGCAGGGACTGGCAACTGCTCTGCAGGCAGCAAAGAGGTTGGCATGGGGCAAATCTCTTGCCAATTCCTAAAGCCAGGGTCACCTGGAGTCCAGTCTCTGCTTGGATCTGCACAGTGTGGGGACTGAGACCCTACGCCCCAGGATTTGGGGGGCCACAGAACACTGGATGGAGTGAGAACTTCCCAAGGGCAAAGAAAGGAGATTTCTGGGTAGGCTACTAAAGAGCATGATCGTAGAGCTGCGGCGCTGTCTGGGTCACCCAGGCGATGGCACCTTGCAAGCCCAAACCAGAGCTCTCAGTTGCCCCTCCCTACTTATCTGGAGTAGAACAGAGATAGAGTGAAGATTTGTGCTTAATCTGGGGAACAGAATGAAATAACAAAGTGACAAAGACACAACCCTGGAAGAGCGCAGAGACAAAATGCAGTAAGCTGAGCAGTGAGAAGGCTTTATTTAAGGCAAAAAGTACACATTCGAAGAAAGGGGAGTGTGGGCAGCCTCAGAGAGGAGGCACACATAAAGGCTTAGAATTCTGTCTTTTAAGGCTTTCAAGAATGAGGCAAGGGGCAGCAGGGGGTTGGGGAGCAGTAGTGTAGGTTTAATATGTGGTCTCAGGGTGTCTCTCTTGGGTGAGAGGCTTTATGTCACCATCCACAGTCAGTCCTCTAGATATTCTGAAAGATAAACTTAACCCAAGGAGTTTATTGATCCTGTTCCTCTCCAAGATAGTGGCTTTACCATCAAGCCGTGGGGACAGATCACCTAGCGCTGCCTTTAGATAGGTTGTTGGCTGGTTACCAAAGAACATTGCTAGGAATCTTACCTCTAAACTCCCTGGTTTTTAAAATGGAATCTTAGCCTTCGGATGGAGTCTCTCCCGTTCTTACATATATCTCGACATTTTTCACCATTGGCAGGAAGTTAATCATGATGCTTGTCCCTTGTCCCTGCCCCACCTCACTATGTGCCAGCAAACAATTCAGTCTGCTTGTTCTATTACCCAAAGTATGGTTGTTGACTTCATTATCCACAAAATGTCCTTATATGATACTTTGTTGCCTGCTTTTGGTTAAAAGGGATCACTTTTTATTAAAAGAAAATCTTGAATGAATATGTCTTACCTCATGATTGCCAAGTGTGGCTTGTGTTAAAGCTTGAAGAGTGAGAAAATGAGTATCATCAGCCAATAATGGGAAACAAATAGCTTAAATTGGTGACATTCCAGAAGATTAATTTGAATTTGGGAAAACTGGCTTTCACTGTCGATTGTGTTCTTTAGTAAGTATACAGATAAGTGCAGCACAGCTCATTTTGCCCCTCTGCTCCACACATTAGTAAAATCAGTTGTATGCGCTGTGTGGCTGACCCTGTTTGCTATAGGCCCAGCTGCTTAGGCATGCTAATCGAATTGTCAACAATAAACACTGGAAAGGAGGACCTTTAGCTACTATTTCAGGCCACAAAACCTTCACTTAAAGGCTGCCTGCTGTTTCTCCCAACTATGCAGGAAGAAAAGCAATTAAGAGAAGTCTTGGGTAACTGTAGTCTGCTAAGGATAAGCTGTATGTTAGAACTAACAAAAGACACAGAAAACGCTTGCAAATCTTCTCAGGACCAAACTTTGTGCAATGGTGCTTGTAAGAATGTGTGGTCCAATTAATGGAAAAACACTTAATTGAAGGTTAAATTGCCCTGTTGCCTTTTGCCATATAAGCTGGTGTCTAGCCTTAAGCATGAGACCCTAGCTTGAAAGCTTATTTTACCAAGGCAGGAACACAAAGAACCAGATACGAAGCAGTCTAATAACTTCACCAGTCCTGGGCCAGCTATTAATGCTAAGAATTTATACTGAATGAATACATACCTCTTTGTTTTTTCTACTTGTGGTAGTGAAAAAGGTCACTACATTCCCACACGTGATGGTACAAAAAATCGACACTGTACCAACCCAACAGCCCCATTTGACACCCATGGAAGTGGGGATTACAGACTTGAAGAATAAGTTAAAAAAATAAAATAAAGGTTGCATTTGCTGGCAAGTAGATGTGCCATGATAACATAAAGTTAGGTTATCAGTTTTTAAACTTGTGGAAATTATTCTCTTGTTACCAATGGCTTACAGTTTTGACATATTTTACCTCTTAAAATTATTTATGAACTGTTCTAAGCTCCAAAATGACACCTTGGTTGGAGGTGTTATTGCAATAACCCCCGGGATAAAATACCTGCAAGAGTTCTTTAACCCCAGAGCTATTCCCTAGGGTATAGTGTGTGTAAAGTGAGGTCCATGCTAGCCCAGGCGAGGCCACAAAAAATGGCCCATAGATCTGGAGGCATGTTTAAAGTTGCTAGCCAACATTTGTTAGAAGTAAGATTTTGAAAATACTGAAATTAATTTTACCGCTCAAGTAGAGTAGTTCAACTTAGAAAATAGATCCTCAGAAAAACAGACATTGTAAACCTATATTTTAAAATTGAAAGTAAATAACTTACAACCATTCTTATGTTGACATACAGGTAGTGAAAATACATACAAACTTTAAAATGCTGATTTATCAAAGTTTAAAAATTAACATATATAGAAGGCTGGAGTTTGTGAGAAGTGTATAAGGATGTGTGTGTATATGGCTATCAGAAATGAAAATATATTCATCAGCTGATTCCAATTGATTCTTAATTATGTTTTTAAGATTAGAGTATGATACACTGTAGTAATTTAAATTTTTTAAGGATTATTTTTGTTATTTCAAGGGTGGATTGTAAATGCCTTTACTGTAGACAGCAGCATTCTTTGTTTTGTTAGGTCAAAGCAGCTGTAATAAAAATAGGTTCTTTGCTGCTGTCTCTATTTTTTAGTGAATCAAGGATGTCTTGATATGCGTTTTCTTACACTGTCTGTGGGAAAAATGGAAGTTACCATGGCTGGGATCCTCACCTGGCCTTAAGATACTTGCCCACTGTGCATATGTAATGATCGCAGGCATATGCTTGCACACGTGTTGGTAATAAGCTATTACTGGCTGTGTTGATATAAAGAGATCCGGTTGGAGCTCTGCTCAGCGGCTGCAGGGGAGCAGGGGCAGCCGGGAGGTGGAGAGACCCGCTCACAGAGGCCGGCTTGCTGTATGCATACTGCCCCAGGATGGTCGGGATTCTAGTGTCTGACCTGCCACCACAAGAATAAAGCTTGGTATCAACCCTTTTATCCTCGACGTTTCTTTGTCATGATCCAGTCTCACCCAGCCCAGAGTGAACTTGCTTAGGACTGAAACTTCCCACAAGACAGTGCCCAATGAAAACAAATCATCTTTAGGAAAATTAAATAGATTATCGTGTTGTACAACACGGTGAATCAAGCTGGTGCAGATGATGCTGGTAGAAAGTATTTAACATTTCTAATAACAAGCAACTACAGAATGCAGAATGGATAAACATGATAATAATAAAGCTGTGTCACACACACACACATACACACTCACAGAATGCTTCTGTGTTTGATCAGTTCATTTAGGTAAAATATGGTGACTATCAGGAAGGGGTTGTAAGCCTAAACTGGTAAGAAAAGTTTTTATTTCTTTTGCTCTTTTCATTTTTGTTTCAGTTTTGCTTATAAAAATCCTGTGGCCAGTATTACTGGTATTCAAAACATCTACTCTGAAATCACTGACCTTGATTATTGATTTGAAGCAGCTGTAAAACCTGAGGGGCTCAAATGAGCTTCCAATTTCTACACGCATTCAGAAATGCCTATGATATATCCTATGTGATCTGGTGGGTTGTTTTACATTCTTGGAATAAAGCTCGTTGGGCTCTGGGGTTCTCCTTGGGCCTATGCAAAGGCTGGTAATTCCTGTGTGTACTTTTGAAAATATTCAGACACCAAATGAAAGGGTAGCAAAGGAGGAAAGTTAGGCAGCACAAGACATTGCCCCTCAGTGTTTGCAGTCAATGAAAGCCCTGCTCAAGGTTAGCTGGCATTCTTCCCCCTGTGGTGTTCCATGTAAAATGAAATGTTGCCAGCTGTGGTCAATTATTTGATTTCCCTCTGAAACTTGAGAAATGTGTAATCACTGTTAATATGGTAAAAATTGATCAAGTGTGACATGCTATGTAATTTACTGATTGCAGTAGCCTTTTAGGTACCAACTCTGAGACCAGAACCCGCTGATTAGGTTTTAGATCTCTAGAGCTGAAGTAAGAGTTAGGTTAACTTTTCTAATTCAAATTTAGCTTTATGTCACATGACAGAGGACTGGTTAAAAGAGCTATGATTTATTTACTTGAGAGAATAGTATCAACTATTAAAATGTTTTGTAAGTGTGTTTAATAATGTAAGGAATGCTTATGATATAATTTAAATGAATAAAGTGGGACTCAAAGTTGTACATATAATAACTACAGTTGCACTAAAAAATCTAATGTTAAAAAAAATCCTAGAATGTCTTTTTTTCTGGTTCCTATTTCTGTGAGGCCAAATGTGCCGATTCAAAAACTACAACTGGCAATCTGCATATGATTTGGGAAAGATGCAGAGGGAAAAACAGTGCATTAAAAGCCCCCCAAATTATAAAGAACCAAGCCAAAAAAAAAGAAAGTGAAAAATAGAGGGCCCTGAGAGCCCAGACATACACTTTTACAGCTTGTGCTAAGAAATTAATTCCCATACCACATGTGCTTTGGTGATAAAACATTCTTGCGGGTGTTAACACATTGCTTAACCCTGGAGGAGGCAGTAACCACAGGGCCATATAATCACATATAATCATGGTCTGGAGGATGAGTTCAGGGGCCAACCATAAATCTGGTGTCAGAATGTCAGATTTCAGCTTTCTAGTCTCTAAAGGGGGAGTAATAACATTACCTGCAGAGTAGGACTGCCTACCAGACAATCAAGTGAGATTTTGCACAGGAAACACTGACCATGCTGCCTCACCACTGGGAAAAAGGTCAGCAACCTTCATGGGTTTCAAAATGTCTACAATTGTATTTTTTCAACTTATCAGCTAC
Organism: Manis javanica; assembly: GCF_040802235.1. Classification (NCBI taxonomy): domain Eukaryota; kingdom Metazoa; phylum Chordata; class Mammalia; order Pholidota; family Manidae; genus Manis; species Manis javanica. Next base: position 51,577,065 of record NC_133167.1, read on the forward strand.
AATCTGTAGGTTTTATTTGTATGATGCAATATATAATCAGCATTTTAAAGACATTTTTTGTGGGCACAGAAGAGTTTTAATTCTCTTTTATGAAAATTCCAGGATATTATCTTTGGCTGTACCTCTCTGGGCCTAGCAATCTGCCCTTTGTTACCCCGACTAGTCGCATACATCTTTGAAGACACACTCCAGCATTGCCTCCTGTTTTCTGCTTTTGGCCTTTAAATTCTACCAAAATTTGCATACTCATTTTGTTTCATTCATTTTGTTGTATTCCACGATCATATAATTTGGTAGCAGAAAAATTCCAGTTTTAACTTTGGCTCAATGAATCTGACTAATCAGCCGACTACTCAGAAAATGGCTAAGGGCTAAGGCTGATGCTCATGTTTCACCTGCTGGGGCTGACAGTGGTATCTACCTTCACGAGAGGCTCTTAATAATCCCATCATATTGTATTATATACTGTTATTTTTAATTTTTTATCCATTTTGGTATAATTGACATACAATTAGTATTAGTTTCAGGTGTACTACTGTCTTGCCAATGGGTTTCAGCCCCAGGCAAGTTCGCTATGGATTCAATGTGACCAAAGAAAATGACAGTAAAACGTTCTTGGAGTGAAAGGGTTATATCCAACTTTATTTCAGGTGGCAGTTCAGTCACTAAAATCCCGCTCACTCAGAGCAAGTCTGCATGCAGCCAGCTGGTCTCTGCCTCTGGGCACCTCTGCCTGCACAGCCATACCACACAGCCATCCTCTGGGCCTCTGCACAGTCGTCCTGCACAGCCGTCCTCTGTGCCTCTGTCCTTGGCGCTGCCACCACTCCAGCCTCTGCTCTGCTCTCCTGCAGCCTTCCTGGCAGCCCTGCCACCGTGTAGTGCCCAGAGCACTGGGCAGAGCTCTTTATATAGAGTCAACAGTCATGTATTGCCCACAGGTGTGCAGTGAGCTAGTCACCCAGGGCTAGGTGAGAATCCTGGCCACAGGAACTCTCATTTTATCCACAACTACATACTGATTTGACATTTGTATGCACTGCAAAATGATCACCACAATGTCTGATTACCACCTGTCACCTTACAAAGTTAATACAATGTTATCGACTGTGTGTCCTACACTGTACTTACATACTCCTGACCTATTTATTTTATAATTGCAAGTTTGTATTTAATCCCCTTTGTCCATCCCCCCAACCTCCCTCCACTCTGGCAACCACCAATCTCTTCTCTGTATCTGAGTCTGAAGCCCAGCGGCAGGAAAGTGGACAAGCACACGGTGTCCGTCAGACTCCCTCTGCGGGGCACCCAGAGAGGCGGGGCTTGGTATGACACCATCTTGCTTGTACTGCGCATGACAGCAAATGCGCTCCCGGTGCCCAGCGGCTTTGTTCCAGGGCCTGCGGAGGTGGCCAGGGAGGGCTCTGCAGCTGCTGCCACACCCAGATGGAGGCGCGGTTACCGCCGCGTGGGTGCCTGGGCTGTTCTTTCGCCTGCCCGAATTGCAGTTCAGCCTTCCAGGGGCGAATCACCTGCGTTTCACCATCATATTGTAAATTCCAATTCTTACTAATTTGTAGCTCTTTAGAGTTACAATTCTGTTAGTAAGAATGACTCAGAAGGGGAGTAGGGGCACTAATCCTGTGTATATTTGGCCCATTTTAAGAAACCCACCCAAACCTCTGTCTCCCTTAGAGTTCACAGGCCCTTTGGCTGTGCCTTGGAGGAGTGGCCCAGGCCGCCTGTCCTGCGGTGCTTGCTCCTACAGGCCTCATGCAGAGGCCTGCCTCATGCCACCTCTGCCAGGAGGATGCCTCGCGGAGGTTACGTGCCTGCGCCAGGTCAAGGGCTGGGATCCACTGCCACCATGGCCCAGGAGCTCTGTCCTTGACATTTGGGCTAATGTGGCCATGCTCCTCATCTGCTCTCTCTGCTACCAGGGGCTGTGGGTTTATTTCCTGCCACTGGGTCTTTGGTCAAGTCCTCCTGTGTCTTCTGACAGGTGTCAGTCGTTTGGAAGGTCAGAAGGGGCTGGAATTCCCCCATGCAAATTTGCTGCATGCCTGGCTTCTTTCAGGCTCTGCCCATCAGTAGTTTGTGGGTGGTGGGGGAGTTCAAGTCCCAGCTCACTGAGCACCCTCCTACTCATTTACAAACACAACTTAGAGACGCTTTTTAAAGGAATGCAACAGTGTATGTCTGACATGAACCAGTGCTCAGATTGCCTCTAAAGTGTTTCCTTCAATGTGGTTTCCCTGAGTGTTGCAGAGAACTTCAAAGATAAGATTCAAGATTTTCCGGAAATTTCAGCAAGTAGTTTTTGCAGTGGGCATCCATTTCCAGCCCTGGTTAGAGTATCATGAGCAGAGGAACAGATGTACTTTCACTTGGACGATAACTACGGTGACCCTATTTCCTTTATGCTCATTTAGCCTACTGCAGTCACAGACCAGATATTTGAAATACTGTTGTTGGGCATTGAGATTAAGCTGGCATTCAAATTCCTTCTAAATACTACATGCTTTTTGGTGATTTTCTCTGAACCTCAGCTTGGCAATTGTTTCTGGGGTAACTAGATAACACACTGGATTTTTTACTATTTTAACTGATTTTCTAATCAAGGTATTTCATGTAACCAACCCAGAAATACCAAAACTTTAGCACATTGGTCAACCTTTAAGTTTCTTTAAAAAAAAAAAAAGGTTCTACTATTTCTCACTGCATGACATGTAATTACTTAAGTTGAAAAAAAAGTCCCCAAATCAAGTCAGTTGGTGGTGATGTAGGTGGATTAAGCCAGGGAAGGTAGAGATTTGTGTATAATTCTATCTAAACATAAATTTCACCAGTGAACCCCCAAAGCAGTGTTTTATCTCCATTTGGAAAATTACAATTGGTGCTTTTTTTTCATTGTCTATTTTGGTCCTTATGAAAAGAAAGTGGAAAAATGGCCTGATGAAGTGGTATAACACTTATATCCACACCCAGTTCTAGCTTTTCTCCCCTCAGGGTTAAGTCTACATAACACTTGCTGCTATTAATAAAAGCTGAATAAAATGATGCCTGTGTCTGAAGACATTAGCAGAATTGCAGTTGTGTTCCAAAGGCCTGGGGGCTGAGAGGAGGGTGAGAGGCGGCCAGCTGCCCGGGACACCAACCTAAAGGGCTGCTAATGTGTTAGCGGAGAGGCACCCAGCCAGCCATCAGGGACCCGCAAGGACTCTGTGGTCAGGCTCGGGGTATGTGAGGCTTTAATGATTCTGCTGACTGCAAGCAGTTCTACCACATGTACTCAGAAATTCTAAAGACCATTTATGTATTTTACTGAAGCAAGTGTTAAAAAATTGCAATGTAGTCTTGCTCTATGCTCATGTTAATGACTACTTTAGAGTTAAATGTTATAAACATATTAAACATTTCAAGCTTAAACCAGGAAACCAGCACCATCCCCCCCCCCTACCCCTCAAACTCTCCACAATAGATAAAACTGTTTTCCCACTTTGTTCTTTTTTGAGGATACTGAAATGTTTCAGCACCCTAGTGTTAAATCACCCAGACACTCTGGGCCCCATCATAATCCAATTGAAACTGATCTCTGGGGTGGAGGTCCGGAATCTACACGTGTTAAATGCTCCCCAGGTTACTGTGACACACAGTGAGAGTGGGAGGAGAACCACTTGACCATGGTTACTAACAAGCCCTCAAGGTTTAGCTCACATCAGCAACACCGGGAGGGCTTGTGGAACCAGGTCACCAGCTCTACTCTCAGAGTTTCAGACTCAGTAGGTCTGGGGTACATCCTGAGCATTTCCATTTCTATCAGGTTCCAGTGCTGTCGATGGTGCTCCATGGACCACGCTTTGAGAACCTCTGCTGTAATATGAATCCTGGCTCATTCTGCATGTCCTAAGGTATTTTCACTTCTAGACAACTTCCAGAAGCACTATTGTTGTTGATGTTGGAGATTTGGGGAAGGAACATAGAGTCAGTGCCAGGAAGTAGAGAGAAGTGACTGTAAGAAAAAAGAGAAGGCAAGAATGAAAGAGGGGAGCTTTTGGATTTTTCAAGTACAGGCTGGGCAGAGAAGTTGTACTAGAGAAGTCTGAGATGACTAGGGGAAGCTATTATGGATGTAAGAGAATTTGAAGGAAGCTTTAAGGGTGTGTTCCTGGGTTCACTGTTTCTCAGCATGCCAAGCAATGTCAGCGTAAGGCAGGTTCTGGTCGGGTTGCCTATCAACAGTGCCACCTCTCTCTAGGACCAGCCATGTGTGTCATGCTTGTATTCCTTACTTATTTTTTCTTCTTCAGTCTCATTTCTAGGAGAACCCCAATGACCTAACTTTGTCAAATCCCTCAATTAGAAGGATGGTGTGTCAAAGCCTCCAAAGACTCAATTCCTGGGGCCTGAGGAACAGTGGGTTTGTGTGAGTCTAGGAGAGACTGTGTTAGGCCTTGATGTGGGTGGAAGAAAGGTGCAAAATTTTATTCAATGGCTCTCATCTCCCATTGGCCTATAGACCCCCTAGGATATGAGAGACCCCTGCAAATTCAGTTGTATGTGTGTTTGTGGGGTGGTGGGGTGGGAGTGAGGAGTGCTGCAGAGGGCCCTGCAGAGGCAGGATGCCTCAGGTGGGGGTGAGCACCCAGGCAGCCTCCCAAGTCAGCACAGCACTGGATGGGATACATTAGGGCTGTGGCCCTGGGGGTGCAGGAAAGCCATGTGATTTGGTTTAGGGGGAAGGGGGCATGGATGTTGGTGGAGTGGCCCACAGTGCTCACAACAGAACCCTTAATCTCTCACATGATGGGAAGCCACATGTAAAACAAAAACGAGTCACGGAACCCTAACAAACCATTTGTTTCAAAATTCTCTCTAGATTTACTAGCTCTGCAAATTCCATCGACCAAGGCAGGCTTCCCCTTTGTTCAGTGTCCATTCTCCCTGCAGGAGACATAAGCGAGTGATAAAAGACCCCAGCACAAAATGGGAACATGGGCTCTGGTTATCAATGGACAGGATAATGTTCTTCTGAATTAGTGAAAGTGGGTACAATCTAGGTGGAGAAGTAGTGGAATTCAAAATTTAATATAGAAGAATCAGATGGGATACAGTATTCCTTGGCAGTACAATCAATTTTTTAGCTACAAATATGTGCAAATACTCTAAAAGAGCATCCCATGGGTAGCGGGAAATGAGCTGGTCTTGCAGTCAGAAAATCTGAGATCTAGTCCTAATTTTGTGCATAACTAGAGCCACTTCAACTTCCTGAATCTTACTGTCTTCTTACAAAATGAGGATGTTTAAGGTCATGGCTGACAAATATCCTCTGAAACAGAGAGGAAGAATCTGATGTTAGGTCCTGGTTAGAAACCTAATTTTTTAAACATAAATTGGTCCTTCTTGCTTATCTTCAACTAAAATTCAAATTAGGTAAGGCTCAGGTATGTTTCCTTGGGTTAGGGGTGAGGCCAAAATAAGGTTTTAGAAGGTACAAAGAAATCAGTAGAGATTTCCTGTAGGTGGGTTTGTACAGGACAAATAATATGACAGTACTTTGTATAATTACATTATTAAACCAATAAGCAAATGATAACAGTATTATGATATAGTTTAAAAATTGACTTTTACAATTCATTTGTGACTTACCAATGACATTCTGCCAGTTACTGAAACTTCATTTTCTTTGGTTAATCCACTAGCTCCTGATCCAATCTCTTACCCTCCCACAGAGCTTTCTCTTTTTATGTATCGATCTTTTTCTTGTATCTTTAAACTATCCCTTTTGGGTTATTATCTCCACATATAAATATGCACAAGATGTTCCCATCTTGGAAAACAGTGGATCCTGCCTGTCTACTGCTGTATCTTTCCTTGTTTTGTTTTCTCTTTTTTTTCCTTATTTTTCCAATTCTCTGTCCTTTTCCCTTCCTCTCACCCCTTCCCCCTCCTCCTTTTCCCTTCTCCTTTCTCCTCTGCCTTTCATTCACTCATTTCTATGTCCCTTTGAGGGTAGGAGTGTCTACGATGTTTCTAGCACTGTAGTGATTTCTGGAAAACATGAATATACTGGAAAGACTGGGCTCTGCTTTCATGGGGCTTAAAATCTGTGAAGACAGACATTTATTTGATAAATCAGCAGTCGAGTATCATCTCCCCCACTCTTTTTTTATGTTCAATCCATTGCAGTTGGGCTGGACACCCTAGCCCAGGCCATCAATGACCTCTCAGTTCCAAAAGCAATGAACTAATTTTGTTTTATTTACACTTTTAATTTTTTAAAATATTCTTTTAATTGAAGTATTGTTGATATACAATCTTATATTGGTTTCAAGTGTACAAGACAGTGGTTCAACAGTTACCATCTTATTAAATTCTCACCCCTACTATGCAGTTACTATCTGTCAGCATAGGGAGATGTTACAGAACCATTGGGCTGTAATCTCCATGCTGCACCACATCCCCATGACCAACATACATTATGATTCAGATTTTTGTGCTGTTTTTGTCCCCCTCAACTTCCTCACCTACTCACTCCAGTCCCTCCCCCATGGTAACCACCAGTCATTTCTCAGTCTCTATAAGTCTACTGCTATTTTTTTCATTGTGTTTTGTTTTTATACTCCATGAATAAGTGAAATCATATGGTATGTGTCTTTCTGGGTCTGGCTTGTTTCACTTACTGTAATACTCTCTAGGTCCATCCATGTTGTCACAAATGGCAGGATTTCTTTCTGTTTTATGGCTGAATAACATTCCACTGTGCATATGTACCACCTCTTCTTTATCAATTCACCTGTTGATGGACACTTTGGTTGCTTCAATATCTTAGCTACTGTAAATAATGTGGCAATAAACATAGGGGTGCATGTATCTTTTCAGATCAGGGATTTTGTTTCCTTCAGGTAAATTCCTAGAAGTGGAATTACTGGATCAAATGGTATTTCTATTTTTAGTTTTTTGAGGAACCTCTATACTGCTTTCCCAGTAGCTGCACCAATTGACATTCCCACCAAGAGGGTTCCCTTTTCTCAATATCCTCCCTGACACTTGTTATTTCTTGTCTTTTGGATAGTGGCTATTCTAAGTGGTGTGAAGTGATATCTCTTTGTAGTTTTGATTTGCATTTCCCTGATTATTAGTGATGTGGAGCATTTTTTCACATCTGTATTTCTTCTTTGGAGAAATATCTGTTCAGGTCCTCTGCCCATTTTTTAATTGGGTTATTTGGTTTTTGGGTGTTGAGGAATGTGTGTTCTTTATATATTTTGGCTGTTAACCTCTTATTGGTTAAATCCTTCACGAATATATTCTCCCATAATCCAGGTTGCATTTTTGTTCTGCTAATGGTATCCTTTGCTGTAGAGAAGCTTTTTAGTTTGATGTAGTCCCATTTACCTTGCCTGAGGAGATGTGTCCAGGAAAGAATTGCTCACACTTATGTTCAATAAATTTTTGCCTGTGTTTTCTTCTAACAGTTTTAGGGTTTCATATCTTACATTCTTGTCTTTGATCCATTTCAAATTTACTTTTGTGTATGGACTTAGACAGTAATCCAGTTTCATTCTCTTTCATGTAGCTGTTCAGTTTTCCCAACACCAGTTATTAAAGAAGTTATTAAAGAGGCTGTCTTTTCCTCATTGTATAATCATGGCTCATTTATCATATATTAATTGACCATATATGTATGGGTTTCTATCTGGGCTCTCTACTTCTAGTGATCAATGGGTCTGTTCTTGTGTCATTACCATACTGTTTTGATTACTGTAACTTTGTAGTGTAGCTTGAAGTCAGGGAGAGTACTATCCCTAGGCTTTATTCTTTGGAAAGGTTGAATTTAAATCTAAGTAAAATAGGATGCCACTGAGGGATCCTTCAGCCAGAGAGTGACATTTAATTTATTCTTTATAAGGATAATTTCAACTATGCTGTGAGTAACAAACTGTGGAAGAGTTAAGCGTGCAAACATGGTGTCCACCTAGGAGGCTGCTCAGTAATATAGGCAGGAGATACTGAAAACTAGAAATAGGATAGTACCAGGGGAGGTGGAGGGAAGAGAATCAACATGTATTTTAGAAGTAGCTTCAAAAAGACTTGCTGATGAATTTGATATAGAGAGGCAAGCAAAGGCATCGAAGATTATGCCTAGACATTTGGTATGAGCAACTTTGGAACCATTTTGCTGTGATAAGAGGACAGGGCAGAAACAAATTATTAAGGGGGGAAAGGCAAAAAGAAAGGTTTTTTTAAATGTAAAGTTTGAAATGCCATTAAGATCTCCAAGATTAATTTCAAATAGACAGTTGGATAAATGAGTCTGGAGCCAGGTAGAGAATTAGGATCTGGAGACCTAAGTGTGGGAGTCACTTATAAATAGATGGTGTTTGAAGCCATAGGAGTGAATGAGATTGTCCAATAAGTGAATGGAGGTAGAGAAAAGCAGAGGAAAGAGGGCTGAGAATGGAGTCCTGGTTACTCTAATGTTTAGAAGTCAAGTTGGAGAACAGCAAGCAGACTAATTAGGCAGGAACAGTGAGGAATGGGAAGACCAGGGAAATGTAGTGTCACTGAAGTCAGGAGAGGAACTTGCTTTATTAGGGGGTGATTAGTGCTACTGAGAAGTCAAGCAAGTGGACGACAAGAAGGAACCCTAGGATAGAGTTTGTCAATGACCTTGACAGGAACAGTTTCAGAATGGAAGTGGTCTTGTCTTTGAGTGAGGGCTTCATATTGCCCTGACACACTTCATAGCTTGTATTATTCTTCATTAAGCCTACAGATGGCAGTTTTAACATTGTTAGTCACTAAAGAGTGAGAGCTTATTAGAGAGAATAGTGTGTTCAAAGACAGAAACATCAAAATGAAATGAGTTTTCAGGAACTGGCATTAATTGAATGTGACTGGATTGTATAGTATGTGGGGGAGAATGAAGGTGGAAAGAGTGAAGCTGAACTTGGACAGGTAGACAGGACAGATAAAAAAGAGTGGAGTTTTATAGTTTTGTAGTTTTTCAGTTTTATCATTTTCCTTGTATAGATTCTCTACATATTTTGTTAGGTTTATATTTAGGTATTTCATTTGTGGGGCTACTAATATAAATGATATTGTATTTTTTATTTCAAATTTTACTTGTTCATTGTTGGTACATAGAAAAGTGATTGACTTTTGTATATTAATTTGTATCCTGCAACCTTGTTATAATTGCTTATTATGTTGACCCAACCTACCTGGAATAAATCACACTTGTATAATTCTTTTTGTACATTGTTGGATATGACTTTACTAATATTTTATTAGGGATTTTTGTATCTATGTTCATGAGAAGTATTGGTTTGTAGTTTTCTTATTGTTTGTCTGGTTTTGATAATTATGGTAATGCTGGTGCCAGGGTGAGTTAGAAAGTATTTTCTCCATTTCTATCTTCTGAAAGAGATTGTAAGGAATTGGTATAATTTTTTCTTAAATGTTTGGTAGAATTCAACAGTGAACCAGTTTTGGCTTGGTGCTTTCTGTTTTACAAGGTTATTAATTATTAATTAAATTTCTTTAATAGACAGGCCTATTCAGGTTGTCTATTTCCTCTTGTGTGAATTTTGGAAGATTGTGCGTCTCCTGGAGCCGCCCACTTCTAGGGCTGTCAGAGTATGGACATGGAGTCGTTCAGTCTTCTTTTATTATCCTTTTAATGACCATGGGCTCTGTAGTGATGTCCCTTCTTTTATTTCTGATATTATTAATTTGTTCACTTTTCCCCCTAATTAGACTGGCTACAAACTTATCAAGTTTATGGATCTTTTCAAGGAACCACCTTGAGTTTTAAAATTTTCTATATTCCCTATTTTTAATGGTTTCTCTAATTTTTATTATTTTTATTCCTTTACTTTGATTTAATGTGCTCTTTTTCTAGTTTTCTAAGGCAGAAGCTTAGATATTGATGTTTAGATCTTTTCTAATATATACATTCAGTGCAACAAATTTCCCTGCAAGCACTGTTTTTGCTGCATTCCACACATTTGGCTAAGTTGTGTTTGCATTTCCATTTAGTTTAAAATATTTAAAGTTTCTCTTGAGATTTCTTCTTTGACCCATGTGTTATATAGAAGTATGTTGTTTAATCTCCACATAGTTCAGGATTTTCCAGTTATCTTTCTGTTACTGATGTTTAGTTTAAGTCCATTGTTGTATGAGAGCAGACATTGTGTGGTTTCTATTGTTTTAAAGCTTGTTAAGGTATGTTTTCTGGCTGAGAATATAGTCTACCTTGGTGAATGTTCCATGTGAGCTTGAGAAGAATATGTATTCTGCTGTTATTGGATGAAATAATCTATAGATGTCCATTATATCCAGTTGATTGAAGTGCTGAGTTCAACTGTGTCCTTACTGATTTTCTGCCTGCTGGGTCTGCCCACATCTGATAGAGGGTATTGAAGTCTCCAAGCATAAAAGTGGATTCATCTATTTCACCTTGCAGTTCTATCAGTTTTTGCCACATGTATTTTGATGCTCTGTTGTTATGCACATATGTTTGAAGGATTGTTTTCTTAGAGAAATGACCTCTTTGTCATTATGTAATGCCCCTCTTTATCCCTGATAATTTTCTTTGTTTTGAAGTCTGCTTTGTTTGAAATTAAGATAGTTATTCCTGCCTTCTTTTGATTGGTATTAGCATGGTATACTTTTCTTCATCCCTTTACTTTTATTGTATATAGAACTTTATATTTAAAATAGTTTTCTTGTAAGTCAAGTCATTATGCTGTACACCTTAAATTTATATAGTGCCATATTCAATTATATCTAACTAAAACTGAAAGGAAAAGGTCAAAAGATAACAAGTGCTGGCAAGGATGTGGGGAAAAGGGAACCCTTGTATATTGCTGGTCAGAATGTAAGTTGATACAGCCACTGTGGGAAAACAGTATGGAGGTTCCTCCAAAAATTAAAAATGGGACTACCATATGGCTCAGCAATCCCACTTCTTGGTATATATCCAAAGGAAATAAAATCACTATCTTAAAGAGAAAAAAAATAGTCCAGTGGGTTTCTTGTAGACTTATAGTTGTCTTTTGATCCACTCTGATAATCTTTATCTTTTAATTGGTGCATTTTGACCACTGACATTCAGAATGGTTATTGATATAGTTGATTAATGTCTAGTATGCTACTGTTACCAATTTGTTGCTTTTGTTCTTTGTTCCTATTTTTGTCTCCCATTCTCTTTCTGTTTTCTATCATTTTAAACTGAGCATATTGTATGACACCATTTTCTCTCCTTTCTTAGCATATTAGTTAGTTATACTTCTTTTTAAACCTTTTTTTAGTGGTTGCTCTAAAGTGTGCAATACACATTTAAGACTAATCCAAGTCCACCTTAAAATAACACTATACTGGCTGTGAGAAATGAATTTGTTTTTTATAAGTAAAAAATAATAATAATACTATACTGCTTCATGGGTGGTGCGAGTACCTTATACTAACAAGATAATCTTACTTCCTCTCTCCCCTCCCTTGTATCATCACTATCTTTTATTTTACTTACATATGTGCATTATAAGCATAAAAAATATACACAGGCATACATAATCAAATACATTGTTGGTATTGTTATTTTCAACAAGTTGTTATTGGTTACATCAAGTAAGAATATGGAAAACTAATAGGATAAAAATATTTTATCTTATTCCTTTATGTGGATCAGGGTTTCTGACCTACATCATTTTCCTTCTCTCTTAAGAACTCCACCATTTCTTGCAAGGCAGGTCTACTGGCAACAAATTCTCTTAATTTTCATTTGTTTGTACTTCTCCTTCACTGTTGAAGAGTAATTTTTGGAGTACATAATCCTATGTTGGTGGGGTTGTCTTCTGCCAACATTTTACATATTTTACTTTATTCTCTCTTGTGTGGTCTCAGAGGACAATCAGATGTAATACTTGTCTTTTGCTCCTCTGTAGGAGCTCTTCTGTTGTTTCTCCTCTTTTTTTTCTTTAGGATTTTTTCTTTAACTTTGATTTTCTTTAATTGAAGATGATATGCCTAGGTATATTTTTTTGGTTATTTATCCTGCTTACTGTTCTCTGAACTTCCTGGATCTGTGGTTTGGCGTCTGACATTACTTTGGGGGACATTCTTAATCATTCTTATTTCAAATGTTTCTTCTCCTTCTGGAATTCCCATTATATGCATATTAGATCTGTTGTAGATGTCCCACAGTGCTTGGATATTCTGTTCTATTTTTTTTTCTTTTCAGTCTTTTTTCCTTTCTTTTTCAGTTTTGGAGGTTTCTATTGCTAAAATCCTAAGCTCAGAGATTCTTTGCTCAGTCACGTCTAGTCTACTAATGAGCCCATCCAAGGCATTCTTCATTTCTGTTGCAATGTTTTTGATCCTAGGATTCCTTTCTGGTTCCTTCTTAGGATTTCCATCTCTTTGCTGACATTGCCCATTGTCTTGCATGCTATTTTATTTATTACAGCCCTTAGCACTTTAGTCATAGTTGTTTTAAATTCCTGGTCTGATAATTCCAATATCCTTGCTTATATCTGAATCTTGCTGTTTTTTTCAAACTGTCTTTTGACTTTTAGTATGTTTCATTAACTTTTCTTGATAGCTGGATGTGATTTTACTTGATAACTGGACATGATGTAAATAAGCCATTAGTAATGTGCTGTAAAGGGGGCGGGGAGGAAAGTGTTCTATACTTCACCTATTTTACCCATCTGCCCCAACCTCCTTCCATATGGGAACCACCAATTTGTTCTCTGTATTTATGAGTCTTCTTTGTTCATTTGTTTTTCAGATTCCACATGTAAATGAGATCATTTGATATTTGTCTTTTTCTATTTGACTCACTTCACTTAGCATAATATCCTCTGGCTTCATGTTGTCGCAAATGGCAAAATTTCAGTCTTTCTTATGGATGAGTAATATTCCATTGTGTATATGTACCACATTTTCTAAGTTGCTCCCATTTCTTGGCTATTGTAACTAATGCTGCAAAAAACATAGGGTGCATTTATCTTTTTGTATTAGTGTTTTTGTTTCCTTTGGGTAAACCCCAGAAGTGGGATTACTGGGTTGTATGGTATTTCAGTACCATACAGGTTTTTGGGGAAACTTCCACAGTTTTTCAGAGTGGCTGCACAAGTTTACATTCCTATCAATAGAGCATGAGTGTTCCCTTTTTTCCACATCCTCACCAACAATTGTTATTTTTTATCTTTTTAATATTAGCCATTCTAACTATTGATATCTCATTGTGAGGTGATATCTCACTGTGGTTTTGATTTGCATTTTCCTGACAATTAGTGATGTTGAGCGTCTTTTCATGTGTCTGTTAGCCATGAACATGTTTTCTTTGGAAAAATGTCTCTTTGGGTCCTCTGTTTATTTTTTAACCAGATTATTTGTTTTTTTTCTTGTTGAGTTTGAGTTCTTTATATATTTTAGATATTAACCCCTTATTGAATAAACCATTTGCAAATATATTTTTCCATATAGTAGGATGCCTTTCATTAGCTTTTTAGTTTTATATAGTTCTACTTGTTTTTGCTTTTTTCCCCTTGCCTGGGGAGAAATATCCAGAAAAAAATCACTAAGGCCAATTTCCAAGAGTTTACTGCCTATGTTTTCTTGTAGGAGTTTTATGGTTCAGGTCTTATTACATTTAGGTCTTTAATCCACTTTGAGTTTATTTGTGTGTATGGTATAAGAGAGTGGTCTGGTTTCACTATTTTGCGTGTGGCTGTCCAGCTTTCCCAACACCATTTATTGAAGAGGCTGTCCTTTCCCCTTTGTATATTCTTGCCTCCTTTACTGTAGATTAATTGATCTGTGTGTCTATTTCTGTAAAGGATTCAAAGAAAATATGCTTTCATTTGGGGAAACATCATTAAACTTCTTCCATTAGCAACCTCATAACAATAGCTTTGGCTTAGAATTATTCACATATGAATATGAATTCCTGGATTTGCTTAATTTCTTAATCTCCAGTACTTCTGAGCCTAGGACACAAAAACAGTAATAATGCTCAAGTATGGCGGTCCCACAGTGCAATTTTCCTATGACCAAATAGGAATACTAACTAAATGCAATTACTCAAAATTATGTATTTTTTCATTATAATGGTCATTGTTATTAAAACTGAGAGTTTAGATTGAGGACTGCAATTTCCACTGTTGAGAAAAGGATAATCTTTGGTTTCCAATACTTGAAACATCAAAAAAGGATGGATATTCCATGACAACATTGAAGTGCTTCTGGGAAGCTTAAGAGAAATTTATTTGAAAATAGAAACAAAATAATCTTGGTGTGTGTATTACTTAATTGTGTTTCCCGCTGTCTAGATCTAACCATTCATGCACTGATAACTTAACATTGGACCCAGGGTATTTTAAGAAGAGTGCCATCAAGATTCCTAATAGGAAACTTTCTTTCCACATATTTTGAAGTACTTTACTGCCATATTTTAAGTAAACATCCTGAGTAAATCATATTGGTGGAACTCTTGTATTTTGTCACCTTTGAAAAATATAATTGCTATTATAAGTCATGATTTCACACATTACAGACATTTACTAAGCAGACGTTAAACAACTAAAAACTTGCATTAATGTGGTTTTTATGTAGTAATACAAAAGACAAATACAGAAGTAAACAACATAGTGGTTGTTAGTTAACTCAAGAATGTGAGGAATTATACTTTCCCAATATTATTATACTGAATTGAGCCTCATGCTGACAAAAAATCTTGCTCTCAGAAACACATTAGAAATTTTTTAAAAATCTCTTAATTTTATATATTTGAAATGGGACATTATGTAATTACTGCTCTTTGTCTTTAACAAACAACTCATCCAATATTAAAGCATGCAGTAGGCACTTAATAAATGTTAGAATTAATGAGTGATATTATTGAATTGCCATTATGGGTGTTTTTGAATGTCATTTTAAATGAATAGCATTATTGAATTGGTGTCATTAATGAATACGAAATGTCATTTAAAGATACCCTTTTTATTGCTAATATGAAGTGGAAAAAATGGTATTGTAATTATGTTAACAACAAAAATCCTTACATGAGACACAGGTCGAAATATAGTTGATCCTCATTATTTGTGGATTCATATTTATGAATTTGCCAGTCACTAAAATGTATTTGTAGCCCCCAAATCAATACTCATGAGTTTTTCCTGATCATTCACAGATATGTACAGAGCAGCACAAACTGAGTTGCTGCTGAACACATTGCCAGCGGAGGCTGAACAAGGTGGCCTCTTGTATCAGTTCTCATACTGTAGATAAGTGTTTTCATGGTCTATTCAGTATCATGTTTTAACATTTTTTTTGCTTTTTTTGGTTATGTTGCTGTTTAAAATGGCCTCTAAGTATCATGGTAATATACTGTCTAGTGATGTGTCTTATGGAGAAAATATGGACCTTAGGTAAACTTCTTCCAGGCGTGAGCGACAGTGTTGTTGGCCATGAGTTCAATGTAAATAAATCAATATATATTTGGTGTCTTTATACAGAAATACAAATAAAACAAGGTTATTATTGACTAATTGTAAAAAATATGACCAGAGGCTCACAGGAATCTAATTCTATTCCCCTAGAGCAGTGGTTCAGTATTTGCTAATTCGATGTTTATGATAAATTTATGGAACATAAGTACCCAGAAAAATGGGAATTAACTGTATTAAGTGATGAGGTGATGAAGTGATCTGGGTTTGCTTAAAATAATTCAGGGAGTCACAGGGAATTAGGTTGGAGCATAAGTTGAAACACACTGGCAACGAGTTGAAAATTGGTGAAGCTGCATAATAGGTACCTGGGGACTCATTAAACTATTTTTGTATAGGTTTGGCATTTTCCAAGATAAAAATTTGTCTTTAAAAATCCCATTATAAGTACTTAAGGACTTTAATGCTAAATATTTTCATGAACAATTGTTGCTCCCAATCAATTTCTGCACTTGATTCAGAGTTTCCTAATTTTTTTCCTTCCTCTATCATTTGTTTCATTCAGGTTTACCCCATTCATCTGCTGTAGGTAAAAGAAAATGGGAGTTGGAATATAATCTGAGGACTCTGCAAGGAATTTGATTGAATTGTACAGACTCAGAAAAGTTATGTCTTGTAGGGTTCTGTCCACCTCTCCAGAACAGTCCACACAGTAAACAGGTAAGTTGTTGACAGGCTTTTATTTCCATAGCTGTCCCACCTCAAGGACTCATGACATCCTGTGCTTTTTGCTTTCCTGAGAATGAAATCTCCAAGGGGAACCCTCCTAGTAGGGGTTAACCCTTGCCCTCTGAGTGCAGCGATGACTGACTGGGAGAGTTTCTTTGCCTTAAACAGCAGAACATTTTCTTTCTTAGTTTCATGTTGACCCTGACCCTGAGGTATAGAGGACGATCTCAGCACTGGCCTTGATAGATGAAGAATATATAAACTGACCCATGAGGTTGGCTCATGGACAGGGAGGAGAGGCAATGAGCTCTGTTTGTTTGTGTTAATTAAAAACAAAAACAAAAAACAGAAAACAAACCCAGCCAGAACTGAAACAGGAGAAAAATACAGGGAAAACAACATAATTGTAACTTGTGCTTTCCTCGTGTTTCTTGAGTGCTCAAAATATCCTCTAAACATTGACTCAAACATCAGTAGGTCCAAGTTACAGACAGGGCAAACATTATTACCTTCATCTGAAAGACGAGGGTAAGCAGGGCAGAGAGTCGCCAGAGCCAGTGTTGGCACTCAGAACTTGACTGCGGTCGAGCAACCAGCAGAGCTAACTCCAGGCCCCAGCTCTCCCCCCTTCTGGGGCTTTCCTTCCTCACTGTAGTGTAATCCATCCCCTCACCACAGGCCTCTTGTGAGGTCTCTTCCCCATCAGTGAGCCTTCCCCGATGGCCCTGAGCACCCCCTGCTCCCCTGCCCCCCAACAGCCCCCCTGTCTCCGGCTTTCAGACTTCCTTTTGTCCTTATCACCTGGCACATTGTTTATCTCTGGCCTCCCTTTCCTAGGGTGCTCCGTGGGGAAATACTGTATAGGTGTATCTCCAATACCTATTGAGCCCAAAGTGGGTGCTGAGTAATGTTGACTAATTCCCTCCTTATTTGAAACCTGCTTTTAGTTACAATCTGATAAAGTTTTCTCAAGCTGGTTGAGAAGGCTTAGTATAAGACACCTTCTGCAGGTTACTTTGATTGTAAGAGAAGAAAACTTCTGTGATTTGGCCAGGGGAACAAAGCTCTAGCCACAGCAACGAATGGCTTAAAGAAAAAGCTTATTTTGCACAGCAAGGGATCCTTTTGATGATCTCTGACCCTAAGTCAGAGGCCAGGCCTCCCGACAGCTATCAGCTATCATCAGAGACAGAGAGCGAGAGAAGAAAAGCAGATGAGAAACAGACTGCATGACGCACATCATCAGTACTGTTTAAACTGTGGAGACGTAAGCAAAGGATTTTATTTTAACGGAAGTATATTTAATATTAGAGTAAAACTTCTCAGTGCTTTAAAACAACATCTTGTTCTGACCTACATCCTCATTTATGCCAGTTTGTATGACTTTCCTTTTATCTGAATAGATGCTTTCCACCTACACACAAGGAAAGCAGGCCTCACCTCGTCAGTGGAGCAATCAGGGGATGAGTCTTTAGAGGTCCAGACCTTCATCTAACCAAGGATAAAGCAGTGAAAGCCCTTTCCTATAGGCTTGATTACTGATGAAAACTTCATGTAGTTTCCCAGTGGCAATCTTTGAGCAGTTATGAGATATAAAGGGTGAGTTTTCTCACAGAAACTCCTTATCAGGACAAATTGCATTTAGGAGGAAGTCAGGGCACGATCAGACTTCTAGTAGCTTCTAAAAGATGCAAGTGCAGATTAAAAGTTATTTAGATACCTATACTGTGGTTATTCTGTAAGTTTATTTTTATAAAAATATTTTTATAGTGGTTACTTCTAATTCTCAAAAGCTGCATACATTTTGGTATTTTTGTGCTTATTCACTTCCATTTTTACCCAGTCTTGTCCTAAAAAGCACTTAAGGTGGCTTACATATAAAAATATATACAATAAGAAAAAAGAACAATAAAACTTTGTAGAGGAAGAAATCAATATAAAGAGAAAGTGAGATAAGGATAACACCTAAACACGGGTCATTTGTTAGGTGGTAGGCACTGTTTTAAGTACATTGCGTATATGAATTCATTTAATCCTCACAATCCACAAGATTGGTCCTATTATTCTCTGTTTTACAGATGAGGTAACAGGCACAGAGGAGCGATTGAGACCATACAAAACATAAGTGGCAAAGCTCTAGGGCTCAAACCCAGGCACTCTGGCTCCACTATGCCTTACTGATTTAGCAATGAAGCTGGAAATAAAGTTAATGCACAAAGCAGAAATTGTAAGGTCCTGCAGCCATGCTAGAGACCAACCACGAATTTACTTCCAAGATTTTTGGCAGAAAAAATCGAGAAGGAAAAATCATCAGCTACATGATTCACCATGTTTAGGAGATAAAAACAAGCTAGTTGCTCAAGAGTAGCATAATTATTTCTGGTTAGGAGGCCAGGAAGAACCTTCTCTTGTAAATTCTAACCAAGAGGTTACTATGTAATGAAGTGGACACTATTCTCCAGTAAGGCTGTCAGATTTCCATAGGGCTGTTCCTCACAACATCCTTCACTGTGTCATGATGTGTAACCAGCACTAAAGTCAAATTCAGTAAAAAGCAATTCTGCAGAGGTGGGGATTTTAGAAGATGTGGTCAAGTTTGTGGATCTCTGCTACTCTGGCTTAATTTAGGAAAACATTTTAGGCTATTTCGGGGGAAGAATGGACTGTAGATCCTGCAGGCCACTGTCCGTAATTATTATTTCTCTCAATTGAGCTTTTGTGAAACTTTGAGTGGTAGTGAATTTGAGGTTATTTCCTGGCCAGCACCTAGAGTGCAACTCTTCTCTGCTGCTAGTTAAGTATGGGGCTTTAGCTTTAGCAGCCATCTGAGCTGGGTGAAGGACAGAATTTCTTGTAAAAAGCTGAGGAAAAGCAACGATACTGTTTGAATAGAGGGCCACCCAGGTTGTATAGGACCATATTCAATAGAATGCAATGGGGCCTTGACCACCTCCAAAATATATGTAGCCAAAGTGACTCTGTGGACATCAAAAATTTCCCCATAAAGAATTTCAATCTGGAATTCTTAAAAAAATTTTTTTTGAAGAATAGCTGACATATTTTATTAGTTTCAGGTATACAACACAGTGATTTGTATTTATATACATTATATACATTATGAAATGGTCACCACAATAAGTCTGGTTACCATTTGCCACCATACAAAGTTGCATAATATTACTGACTATATTCCCTATGCTGTATGTTACATCCCCATGTCTTATTTATTTTATAACTGGAAGACTGCACCTCTTAATTCCTTTCACCTATTTGATCCATCCCTCCACCTCCTTTTCCTTTGTCAACCATCAGCTTGTTTTGTTTTGTTTTAGATTCCACATATAAGTGAAATCATATAGTATTTGCCTTCCTCTGCCTGACTTGGTTCACATAGCATAAGACCCTGTAGGTCCATCCATGGTGTTGCAAGTAGCAGAATTTCATTCTTTTTTATGGCTGAGTGAAATTTGTGTGTGTGTGTGTGTGTGTGTACACATCACATCTTTACCTATTCATCTTTTGAAGGACATTTACATAGCTTCCATATTTTGGTTATTGTAAGTAATGCTGTGATGAATGTAGAGATTCATATATCTTTTTGAATTAGTGTTTCATTTTCTTTGGATTAATACTCAGGAACCGCTGGATTGATTGGTGGTTCTATTTTTAATTTTTGTGGAATTTCTATACTGTTTTCCATAGTGGCTGCAACAATTTACATCCCCACCAACAGTAAATGAGGGTTCCCTTTTCTCCATATCCTTGACAGCACTTGTTATTTCTTGTCTTTTTGATACTAGTCATTCTCACAAGTGTGAGGTGCTGTCTCATGGTTTTGATTGAAATACCTGTGATGGTTAGCATATTTTCATGTGTCTGTTGGCTATCTGTATGCCTTCAGAAAAATGTTTGTTCATATCCTGTGCCCACTTTTAACTGGATTCTTTGGTTTTTGGTGTTGAGTTGCATGAGTTCTGTATATATTTTGGATGTTAACTTCTTATCGGATATATAATTTGTGAATATCTTCTGCTATTCCTTAGGTTGACTTTTAATTTTGTTAATGGTTTCCTTTGATATGAAAAAGCTTCTTAGTTTTATGTAGTCCTATTCATTTTTGCTTTTGTTGTCCTTGCCTGAGAAGACAGATTCAAAAAATTATCACCAGGGCCAATGTCAAATTGCTTGCTGCTTATGTTTTCTTCTATGAGTTCTATGGTTTTAGGTCTTATATTAAAGTCTTTAATCCATTTTGAGTTTATTTTTATGTGTGGTGTTAAGAAAGGTGTCCAGTTTCATCCTTTTGCTTGTAGCTGTCCAATTTTCTCAATACCATTTATTGAAAACACTGTCTTTTCCCCATCCTGTATTCTTGCTTCCTTTGTTGTAGATTAATTGACCATATAAGCATGGGTTTATTTCTGAGCTCTGTGTTCTGTTCCACTGATCTATGAGTCTGTTCTTGTGCCAGTACCATACTGTTTTGATTACTATCGATTTGTAGCACAGTTTGAAACCCAGGAGCATGATACCTCCAACTTTGTTGTTCTTTCTCAAGATTGCTTTGGCTATTTGGGGTTTTTCTGTGGTTCCATACACACTTTAGTATTATTTGTTGTACTTCTGTCTGCACTAAATCTGTAGATTGCTTTGGGTAGCATGGATATTTTAACAATATTCTTCCATTCTATGAGCCTGTTATCTTTCCATTTATTTGTGTTGTCTTCAATTTCTTTCATCAATGTTTGGTAGTTTTCAGAATACAGGTCTTACACCTTGGTTAAGTTTATTCCTAGGTCATTTTATTCTTTTTGATACAATTGTCAATAGGATTTTACTGATGTATAATTGATATACAATCTTACATTGATTTCAAGTATACAACACATTGGTTCAACAGCTACCCATATTACTAAGTCCTCACCCCAATTAGTGCAGTTACTATTTGTTCACATAGGAAGATGTTACAGAATCATTGTCCACATTCTTAAGGCTATACTACCATTCACATAACCATCATATTATTATTGAGAATTTTTGTGCCCATTTATCCCCCTCACCCTCTCCATCCACCCTTGTCTTAGTTTCTCTCAGTGATAATTCATATTAGTGTATAATAATGCAACTGATTTGTTTTTATCCTGCAACTTTACTGAATTCATTTATCAGTTCTAAAAGTTTTTGGGTGGAGGCTGTAGGATTTTCTATACATAGCATTTTCTACATATCATGTCATCTGTAAATAGAAACAGCTTTACTTGGTCTGTTCCAATTTGGATACCTCTTATATCTTGCCTAATTGCTGTGGCTAGGACTTCCAATACTGCATTGAACAAGCAAGAGTGGGCATCCTTGTCTTGTCCCTTATCTTAGAGTAAAAGCTTTCAACTTTTTACTGTTGAGTGTAATGTTAGCTGGGGGTTTGTTATATCTGAGCTTTATGATGTTGAGGTACGTTCCCTCCATACTCACTTTACTGAGAGTTTTTATCATAAATGGATGTTGAATTTTGTCAAAATCAGATCATTTTTATCCTTCATTTTGTTAATGTAGCATGTCACATCGATTTTGTGGGTGCTGAACCATCCTTGCGTTCCTGGAAAAAATTCGCATTCCAATTTGAGGTTTTACTCTTATTTTTGTTCACTTAATTTTTTGAATATGTAGAATAGTTACATGATTCTGAAAGTTCAAAAGGTGTTTATTTAGGGAAGTGTTGCTTTCTTCTCTATTCTTGCTTCCCCATTTTACCATACCCCTTGTAGCTCTCCATTTTATTAATTTCTAATTTATTCTTTTTGTATTTGTTTATTTTTGCAAAAATAAGCAAACATGTATATTATTTTCCCTCCTTTCTTAGACAAAGGCACCATATTAGATATTCTTTTGAACTTTGCATTGTTCACTTTACAATATATCCTAGAAATCACCCCATATCAGTTTATATAGATCTTCCTCTTAAGAAAAACTTACATATTTTTTCACAACTACCTAGTACTTTACTGTGTTTGTATACTATAGTTTGTAAAACTAATCTCCTATGTATGAGCATTTAGGTTATTTAAAATATTTTGCAATATTACAGTATTTTGTAATTACAAAAATGACAAACTGTAAATATGTATTTTCATATTTTACCCACAGCGTAGATTTTCCAGAAGTAGGGCTGCTGGATAAAAGAAAAACACAGAAGTCATTTTTTAATATATTGCAACATTCATTTTTTATTATCTTTTTTAGTTCTCATATATTTAATATGCTTATAGTGCTTTAAAAAATATATTAATTTAGTCATTGGCATTTGCTTTCCTATTACGACAAGCAAGGATTTAGCACACTTACACCTCTTCTTTTTCTCTTTCTTGCCAAGTTTTATCTCTGCTCCCCAGCATTGGTGCCTAGGACTGTCTGGGAGAAAGGAACTTTAGCTCTCACGATGTCTCCTAACCCCCACCTGAAATAGACACAAATCGTATACTTGTAATACCAGTGCAACTTAAGACAAGCCCCTTCGCTCAACTTCAGTAGATGGCCCTGCTGTGTTCTAAAGCTGCTGCCACTCTGCTTGTCTACTAGTCAACTCCGAACCTTCAATCACCGTATTTCATTTTCCTGTCCATTTGCTACAGCAATGACACAAACTGGAAGCCCAAGGCTGGACCTGGCATTGTTTGGCCCTCATAATATTTTAAAATAGAACAAGTAGTTCTAATATTTGAAATATTTTTTATAAAAAAATCCTGATTCTGGTCTTTTTTGGTAATTTGAATCTCTGGATCTCTGTTTCTTAATGACAATCTTTTGAAGCTGAGGAACTGCTGCCCTGTTTAGATAGGATGCTGTTAACTGCCTTCATTTACTTTGCCTACCAGATTGTGTGAGTTTACAACTGCTGAACTACAGAGTCTGTCTTCTCTCTGGAAGGTAAGGGCATTAGTGTTCTTACCCTTCCCTTTATCTAGGTCAGTGTGTTTTTATTTTTATGTTGTTAAGCTGAAAAACAATGAAGTATTTGCATTTTTATGAAAAATTAATTTTATTTCAATGTTTAAGAATATAGCTCATTGAGAAGCCATTTAATAGGTTAGAATTACATTTCTTACTCTGTAGGTTTAATGTTACAGATTACTCAAAGGAGAGGGTCTGAATGCATTTTTCATTTCCACACTCTGCTAACTGTTCCTACATACTCAAGTGCTTCCCAAATCCACAGACCCTGATGTGCGCTAGTACCTCCGCCTTCCTCCTCAGAGACTTCTTTCTTGGGGCCTCAGAGCTCCCACCTGACCTGGGTCATCTTTAGCCTTCTTGCCCAACTGCTGTCCCGTCATTTTGCTTCACTGCTCTATTGGCTTGGAGCCATTGCTTCCTCGATCTCATGCATTTTTGTGTACGTCTTCATTTAGTGGAAGCATACCATCAACTACCTACCTTATATAAAAGAATATAAAAACAAAAGGATATATAAAAATGTCCTAATTATCTGTTACTTGTGTCTGGATAGGTGAGTATAGAATTCTAAGTTGAAAATATTTTCCCCTCAAAACCATGGAAGGCTGTTCTCCACAGCACCTATTTTTTTCTTTCATTAGTTTATTTTCCAAATACGTATCAAATGCTGAGCCAATGGGGTCAAAAGTGAACAAGATACAGTCCACATCTTCAATGATCATGCTGTCTGGGGCAGGGAAACAGACAAACAGGCCTAAACTTAAAGGGTGAATGTTAGAATCCAATATTCTGATTTTCTAGAATATTATTTAGTGTTAATTTAAAATTTGTATCTTTACCACTTTGTAAAATGCAAAATATCATTTTCAAACACTTCAAATGTTGTTAGAATGAGATGCACTTGACTTTTAAATGTCTATTTCATACCCATAGTTAAACTATGATACTAAAAATTCTAACTAGAAATCTTATTACCTATTATAATGACTAAATTCTTGTATTGGAAGTGTCTTATGCACATTACATTTGAGTATCTAGAAATATTGTGTACAGTTTGTATGCCTGGATGCTGTATTTATTAAGCAAAAAAGAAATGAGGCAGAATAATCATTATTGTAGTTGGGTTTCACTTGTCAAGGAAAATTTCATGGAGGAGTCAGTTTGAAGAGTATCTTGAGTTCATGGAATTGAAGCCAGTTTGGCCAATATTCTGCTATCAGCTCATCACTGTGAACAAATCTATTTTCCCCAGCACAGGGTCAGGACACACATTGACTTCTAGCTGGGGTGAGCTTTTAAAGTTTAAGACATTTATGTTTTTAAATTTTCACTTGACAGCAACTCATTTGACACTAATTTGGCCAAAATGGCATTAAAAATACCGTGTATAAATGGCCACCTGAACACATTTCTCTCTTGAATTCTAACTCTTCAGGCTAGGTGAGGAGTTTTTATGTTAATGTTTATTCACATGAAGGCATGCCAGCTTTTGTTGCTAACAAGTTATGATTCATGAAGTCTGAAAACTAGGTTCTAGAGTTTCTTTAACTGGAGAATTACTGCTTGGCTTCAATTTTTATGGCTTGACCCCATAATGGATGAATTGGCCTACTTCTGAACACTCTTCATGTATGTGGGTATTTATCCACTGGATTTATATAGTGTATATGTTATCTGAAATGAAGAATGTTAACAATTAGTTCCTCGAAAATAAGTCATGAAGTTTAAATACTAGCATAGTGGACAAGGAGAGAAAGAATAAGGATAGTTGGACAGGAGGGGAGAAAGGAATATGATTACCTGGGAGAAGAGGAGAGGGAAAGGTAATGTCAAAACCAAGTCAGCGTAGCAGGCAAAGTAACTGATATGTTAAACAGCTGAAGTTATTTGATTTTTGATGCTGGAAGGCATGATTATTTATGTTGTAATTTAAGAAAAGGGAAAACATGGTTCATTAGATAATGGCTTTTACTTTTGACAATTTGTATTGCAGATTTAAATGCATATAAGTATTCAGCTCTGTAACTCCAGAGTATTTATTTTGAAAACTTCTCAAATTTCACATGCAGAAAGTCATGCAAACTAAATGAACAAGCTACCAAGTATTTAGCATCCTAGAGTACTTCAGAGACTCTTGAAGGTTATAAGTATAAAACAAATTTCATTTGCTCTTGAAGACCTAACAAACTAGTTTGGAAGACAACATGGAATACTGGGGAGAATATTACAGAGATGAATAAAAAGTTATGCTTTCTTATAAACAAATACTAAGTAATAAGGTAGAGGGCAAGATAACTTTTAGAAATTCAGAAATCAATGTGGAAGAAGTCAGCAAAGTCTTCACAGAAGATGGAGTTTGGGTTTAAAGGATGAGGTAAAGAATGAAAAAGGCATCCAGGTGGGAAAATACTGTAAAGCAAGGTGTGAAAATATGAGTCAGCCAACTTCCCATAAAATATTTCGGTATGGAAAAACTAATAACTAAAAAACTCAAAGTGCGAATCAAAACCACAAGGTACCACCTAAATTCATTAAGATGGCTACTATCAAACAGATAATAATAGCAACAGTTGGTGAGGATTTAGAGAAATTGGAACCTTGTGAACTATTGGTGGGAATATAAAATGGTGCAGCCATTTGAGAAAACATGGGATTCCTAAAAAAACTGAAATAGAATTAATGTATGATCCAGAAATTCCACTTCTAGGCATATATCCAAAAGAACTGAAGTTAGGGTGTCAGATACTTGTAAACTCATGTTCACAGCAGCCCTTCTGATAACCAACAGGTGGAAGCAATCCAAGTGTCCCTTGACGGGTGACTGGATAAATACAATGGGCATATACATACAACTGAATATTATTCAGGCTTAAACAGGAAGAAAATTCTGCTACATTTATAGGTGAACCTTAAATATATGATGCTAAGTGAAATAAGCCAGTCACAAAGACAACTATTATATGATTCCACTTAAATGACATTATCTGGAGTAGCTGAATCCCCAGAAATGGCAGATATAGAATGGTGGTTGCCAGGGCTGGGGGCAGAGGAAAATGGGGAGTTGTTTAATGAGTGTAGAGTTTCAGTTTTGTAAGATGAAAAAGTTCCAGAGATTGGTTGCACAACCAGGTGAATATGCTTAACACTATTTAAATGTACACTCGAAAATGATTAAGACAGTATATTTTATGTTATGTGTATTTTACCACAATTTAAAAAACTACAAGGAATTTAGAGTTCTAAGACACAAAATGACCTTTATTAATTTGAAACCTCCCTCCTTTCAAAGATAAAGCCTAGATATAGTTGATATTCTCACCATAGAGTCAGTAGATACTTCCCTAAAATAGTTTATAATAGTCCTCATCTCCTTGTTATATGGGAAATCAAATCACTAACTGTAAGGGATCATGAAGTTCCAGCCCTTTAAGGCCATTTTAGAAGAGTTCTAAATGTTTTGTTTTTCGATTTTCTCAGAAAATCAATTTTCTACCCTTTGATTTTCTCAGAAAGGAAGTTACCGGGCTTTCTTCCGAGTTAAATGGCAGTCCTTTCGAGGAAGCTTGCTTACTTTTGTCCTCCAAGACTAGAGAACAGATATGACCATTACTTGTAAGAGGACTTATTACTATTACCCATTGCTAACATTAATCTGTCTGGGATATTTCAACTTTCCATCCTTACTTTCGAGATATTTTTCAACTTTTAATTCTTGTTATTTACCTTTCTTATTTTTAGTCGTTTTCTCTCGTTTTTCTTAGTGACTCTTTAAAATATTTGTCACACTTATTTCTGAGAGTATAGTGGGAAAGCGTATGTCTTAGTTTTCTTCTAGTCATTACTTCAACTTAGAGGCATCCTAAAACTTGTTTTGCCTATTAAATCTTGTATGACTATACCTACATTCCTGTATTTATTTTGACTAAGTTAGATCTCTTTTTTCCAATTGGTTTGAAACTGAAACTACTCATTGCCAAGTATATAAGCCTTCAGCAGTGGTCTTGTATAGGAAGACCTAAACCTAGAGTCTGGTTTTGCCGGCAATTTTTGTCATAACTCATGGACTTTTTGGTAGTAGTTCATAGGTCTGCCTGAACTTCTTGAACAGCCGAACCTGTAAACTATTTAGAAATACAAATACCATAAAAACTGTGCATAAAGGAGGCCCACATTATTTTCTCCCTCAATTCCCAAAGCTAAGAAGCAGAGGCCTCAGGGACTAGTTGGTGATGTGTCCCTTGCTGCCTGAAGTCTGACTCAGTATGGAAAGCAGTGGTAACAGCCACGACTATGGATTATCCCCTCTGGTGTTCATGTGACCAGTGGGGCAACACTTGATTTGCATGTAGGACTTGCAGTTGTAGAAAACACTAAAGGGTTAGGCTAAGGCTGGTGCTTAGGTGAAATGTCCCCTAGCTCATCCCAGTCAACATGTTCTTTCAATGAAGGTGAGATTTTTTAAAAAATTAATTTTGTTTCAAACTGAACCTCACCATATCCATCAACTTCCACTCCACTTTAGTTTTTTGTATCAGTATTGTAAAAGGGGACAGGTGATCATCATCAAATTACCACTCTCTCATTCCTTCAGATTTCCAAGCCGCTGCTCTGTCGCAGAACCCCTCCCATTCTCTCTCTTTCATCTCCACTGTTTCCACCAGGGCTCATCTCCTGATTTGAGCTGCACTTTCTCTATTCATAGTCTCTCAAAATAATTATTCATAGACTTGTGAAATCTGAAAACAACACTCTAGCAAAAGTTTAGGTGCTTGTGTTCTTCTCAGTCGTCTCTCAAACCAAGTGAATTTCCTTCTTGAAAGCTACTAAACTTAATAGGATCGAATCTGTGTCTCCACCATGGGGCACTATGGCTTACCTGAGAATGTTTCTGGGCCCAGTGTGCGTATATGCGTCTATTCCTCAGAGCTGGGACACGCAGAGTATCTTGAGAGTTGGTCCTAGGTTCCCTAGAAAACTGAATTCAGGTAACATCAAGAGAAATGATAGGCTGTACTCGGTAAGGAAGACTGTGTACTCTGAGGAATATGGAAGCATGTCCAAAGCCAGAGTAAGTCCGCCCTGCCCTAGGACACAGGATTTGAGCAGGTAGGGGCAGTAAATTCCCGATTCTAATCCATGTGAGTCCACTTCACTCATGAATTATACAATTATTTACTGTTCTATTTATTGCAGTTTAGGTATATTTTTTAAATGTTCGTTAAAAATCTTCAGAATCACCTGTGATAGATGTGGCACAATGAACAAGACTCTTAAAGAGCTGTTTATAGGGAAAGAATCTAGTTTCTTATAAAAAGTTTTTGTATAGAAGCACTACTGAAAGAGTAACATTGAGCTGCAAAGAGACAAAGATAGATGGATTCAGGGTAGGAAAGATTTAGTTCAGGAAAGAGCACCCTGAGAGGGGCAACCACTGAGAGTTGGCTGTTCGAAGCTGTGGTGTCCATCGGGGCACGGGCCAGGGGCTGCCAGCCAAGGAAATGGCCCTTGAGACCAGGAGAGGAGGCCACTTTAGGAAGATGATGCCCTCTGTGCTTTCAGGCCGGTTCAGTCAGCTCACCCTTGCACAGTGAGACCTCTGTGTGTTATTACTCAGTCTTCAGTTTTGTTAGATTGACTTAACTACACAATCTCTAGTCAATTCTTTCTGTTGGAGAATTCAGTCTTAGGACCCGAGTAAGGACACAGGATGAAGCATTCTAGCCAAGGAAATGACCCTTGAGACCAGGAGAGGAGGCCACTTTAGGAAGATGATGCCCTCTGTGCTTTCAGGCCGGTTCAGTCAGCTCACCCTTGCACAGTGAGACCTCTGTGTGTTATTACTCAGTCTTCAGTTTTGTTAGATTGACTTAACTACACAATCTCTAGTCGGGAAGCATTCTAATAGCTTGAGCCAGTTACATAGGCTCTCCTAATTCAGTAAACTAATTTCTCTGGCAAACAGATGATTATTAATTTGTCACTTGGGGTTTTGCATAAAATTTCAGTATTTCAGTTATAAAGACATTTTGCTTTTTAAAAATTAAACTTAGCTATTAAAAAACTTTATGGAAATTTTCAAATAGAAAAAATGGGACAGTGTGATCAACACCTGTCTATCTATTATTCAGCTGTAATACTTTAATAAGATACAATCTTATTAACAACCAACTCTAGCCCCTAGATTCTGCCAAACGCCCACCCCCTCAACCCCTACCCACCCCCGGCCTTTTTTTCCCTCCCACATCCTGGTCACTGGATTATTTTAAAGCAAATCCTAGACATTGTTACCATCTTGTAAATACCATTAGCACACCTGAACATTACAACTTCCCCTCCCCCAAACAATACTTGGTTAATATCAAATATGCAGTCAGTGTTCTAAATATCCCCAAATGTTTCATAAATATTTTACAGTCTGTCTGTTCAAATCAAAATCCAAATAAAGTCCAAACATTGCCTTTGGCAGATAGGATAAAAAAAGCCTTGCTTTATCTTTTAATCTATAGGTTATCCTTCCCTCTCTTTTTTCTTGCTTTTTTAAAGAAACCATGTCCCTTGTCCTACATTTCTCACATTCTTGATTTTTGTTGCTTGCATGTTTTTTTTTTAAACACGTTATCTCATTTTATCTACCTGATGAAGTAGAAGAGAGATCTTAGCGATTTAGCAAATGAATTAATCAGGGTACAGAGCGATAAAGCCAGCAGTTTGTCCAAACTTAGTAAGTAGTCGAACCAGGGCTAGAATCTTGGAAACCCACTTATTAGATCAGAGGGATCCTTTCACCCAAACTGTGGGTCTCTTATTTCATAAATTAAAACAATACTAAAAACATTAAAAATAGTGAGGAGACTTTTGAATAAAAATTAAGCTATTAGTATAATAAATGTTTTATCATTTCTTAAAAGTAATTCCCGTACATGATCTAGGCATCATTTTTCACCCGTGGGTATCAATGGGGTCTCAGTCTCTGTCTCTGTCTCTTGTCTCTCTCTCTATATATACTGACATGTCTAAAGTAGCATATATGCCAATATGACTTTCTTGAATTTACTATTTCAGATCATTCACTCATTTGAATATTTCATTGTCTTATTTGCTATATTAGATTGTAAACTTCTGGATTCAAATAGTGTTAGTTTCTTTGCAATTTCTTATAGTCGAATTTATGTGACTGATATTCAGGATCTTAGTGAACAACAAAGCAAACCAGGCCGTGTGAGTTCTCATTCAGTACTGAGGAAGAACTAGTATTTTCTAAGAGTAATGAATGATCTCTGTCTCTGCTTATTTTTTACTGCCATCTACTGGTGCCTTATGTTTCTGATTAAATCCAGGGAAGTCTTACCATAAGGATTCATGACTTCATCATTCTTTGATAAAATTCCTTTCAAAGGAATAGGTACTTTTTTGTTTTTGAGTGTGTGTTATAATTGTTTTTTATGGAAGTAGATACATATACATGTTTTTTATGGTTGATACACAATCTTATTCCAAGTATACAACCCAGTGGTTTAAGTTATTAAATCCTCACCCCCATTAGCGCAGTCATTATCTGTCAACATAGGAACATGTTATAGAACCATTGGCTTTATTCTCCATACTGTATTAACATCTCTGTGACCAACTTATGATTGAGAATTTTTGTGCCTCTTTATCCTCCTCACCTCCCCACCTACTCATCCCAACCCCTCCCCCATAGTAACCACTAGTCACGTCTCAGTGTCTGTGAGTCTATTGCTATTTTGTTCATTTTGCTTTGTTTCTAGATTTGACGAATAAGTGAAATCATATGGTATTTGTCTTTCTCTGCCTGGCTTATTTCACTTAGCATAATAATAGTGCTTTTTTGATGGGTAAAGCTCCCTTAAGTGTACAATAATTACTAACTTCTAAAAGATTTTCCATAATACTTACTACAGTGCCCACTGAGCATTATAAGGGTTATTAAATAAAATTACAGACCCATAGCTACACCTTTTAAGGCATAACATAATTATAACTTCTAGCCAACAATTGTCATGGTTGAATTATTCAAAAATTAATTTTAAGGAGATTTTAACCATATAGTACAATACTTCTGGTTAGAATATACATTGTACACATATGTGCTAGGTTATGAAAACAGAACAGAACATAAGAAAGCCATGGCTTCTATTCTGAGAAGATAATTGTAAATATTGGGAGGAGGAGGTAGAAAAAATTTCTTATCATTTAGGTTTTTCTAAGTTTATACAAAACACATCAAGATGAATTCTAAAATTAATCTCTGTAGTAAAATAGCTCTTTTTTATATTTTTAATTTATTGTTATAGTTAATATATATGAAATTTACTTTCCAAAGCTTAATATGGTAATTTGAGTCTTGTGTTCTTTGGTGACCACTGAGAGAGAATGAATTGCTGAGGTATTTTTTAAAAGTGCACTATAGTTGACCTAGTAATACCCTCAGTTTTTATAGTGAATCATAGTTGCTGTTCCAGCGATGTGAAATATTTATTATATAAATACACATCATTTTTACAAATTATTTAAAAAATTTATCTCCCTTATAACAAAACAGAAAGTAAAGATATTTAAAACAGAGCTAAGGAAAGCACTACATTAGAGACTAGTTAGGATAAATCTAAATTTACTCAAAAATAAAGGAAAGATGATACAGACTTGTATTACAGACTTTCTTGTATTACCAACCATTGAATTTTATTAAAGCCATTAAACTATTTTCTTGAATTTCAATTTGTAATGTCTCCTGTTACATATGTGCACACACACACACTATATATATATATATGAAATACATATTTAGTGTCAAACACTTCACCTAATGATCTGCAACAGACAGTTCAAAGCTTAGGTGGGGTGGGGCTCTTTCCCTGGTTAACTGGCTTAAGAATCATGTTTTTTATTAGCCTGAGTTTTACCATTTGGTAATATAAATAGTTGCTAAGAATTTGAGTTTTCTAACTTTCCGATTTTTTAAAAAAAACTAAATCCTATTCATTTTTTTTAGATATGATGCCATATAACATTATATTAGGAGTACATTATGTTTATATGCAGTGTACATTATAAGAATTATATGACATTATTTTATATAATCAATAACCTTAACATCTATTATCACACAGTTACAATTTTTTAAAATTTTGACGAGAACTCTTAAGATTTACTCTTACCAACTTTCAAATATACAGTAAATATTGTTAACTGTGCACAGTCACCATGCTGTACGTTACATCCCCGGGACTTATAACTGGAATTTTGTACCATAACCCATTTTGCTCCTGCCCGCCTTCCCCTGCTGGCCTCTGGCAACCAACCACCAATCTGTTTTCTGTATGAGTTTTGTTTCAATTGAATAAACTTGACATATAACATTGTGTAAAATTAAGGGGTACAACGTGTTACTCTGATACATTATGATTGTCATTGTAGTGCTATATAGTACATTACCATAGTACAAATTATTTTCTATATTCATTCTACTGTGCATTAGATCTCTATGGTTTCTTTACCACTTATTCCAAGTTTGTATCCTTAAACACTATCTTCTCCTTCCAACCCATCCTCTGGTAACTACCATTTTACTGTTTTTTAGATTCCATATATAAGAGATATAATACTTGTGTTTCTGTCTGCCTTTCTTTTTGTAGCACTTACCATAATGTACTCAAAATCCATTCCTGTTATTTAAAACGGCAGGATGTCCTCCTTTCTCATGGCCAAATATTATTTTACTATGTGTATAAGTACCATATTGTTTTTATCCATTCATCTGTTGAGCATTTAGGCTGTTTCTAAATCTTGGCTGCGGTGAACAGTGCTGTAATAAATATGGGAGTGCGTATAACTCTGAAATCCTCTTTTCATTTCCTTTGGGTTTATACCCATAACTGGAATTGATGGATCATATGGTAGATCTCTTTTTAATTTTTTCGAAAACCTTCATATTGTTTTCCATAGTGGATGGACCAATTTGCACCCTTAGCAAGAGTGTATAAGGGTTTCCTATTCGCATCCTCACCAGCAACAGTTGTCTTTTTGATGATAGCATTCTAACAGGTATGAATTGATATCACATTGTGGTTTTGATTGGCATTTTCCTGGTGATTAATAATGTTGAGCATCTTTTCATGTGTCTGATGGCTATTTTGACGTCCTCTTTGGAAAAATATCTATTTAGTTAGTTCTTACAATTTTTAAATCAGATTTTTGTTGTTTTTAAGTTGTATGAGTTCTTTTATATTTTTTATATATACATATAAATCTGATAGTTTAGGCATAGTTTCCAAATTTCTCTCCCATTGTATAGCCTGTCTTTTCACTTAATTGTTTCCTTTGCTGTGCAGAAGCTTTTGAGTTTGAAATAGTCCCATTTGTTGACTTTTGCTTTTGTTATTTTGTGCTTCTGAGGAGCTGCTTCTCTACATTTTTTTCTAGTTTTATGTGATCAGGTCTTATGCTTAAGTCTCTGACCTATTTTGAGTTAATTTTTTGCTAGTGGTGTGAAATAGGGGTCCAGAGTCATTGTTTTGAACATGTTTCCTCAGTTTTCTAATCACCGTTGTTTGAAAAGAGTACCCTTTTCCCCATTGGGTGTTCTGGCTCCCTTGTCAGATATTGGTTGACTGTATATGCGAGGACTTAATTCTTGGCTCTCCAGTGTGTTCACTTGGCCTACGTGTCTACTTTTGTACCAGTGTCATACTATTTTTATTACTAGTTTTGTAGAATATGTGGAAATCAGGAAGGGTGATTCCTCTGGCTTTGTTCTTTTATCTCAGGATTGCTTTAGATATTTGGGGTCTTTTGCAGTTCCATACAAATTTTAGGGTTGTTTCTTCTATTTCTGCAAAGAATGCCTTTGGTATTTTGATGGGGAGGCATTGAATCTATAGATGGCTTTGGGTAACATGCACATTTTATTCTTTCAATTCATGAACATAGGATATCTTTCTATTTATTTTCGTCTTTATTTCAAAAAAGTCTTGTAGTTTTCATTGTACAGATTTTTTTCACTGCCTTGGTTAAATTTACTCCTAAGTATTTTACTGTTCTTGATGTTATTGTGAATGGGATAGTTTTTACCTTTTACAGACATTTCACCATTAATGTAAAGGAATGTAACTGGTATCGTATGTTGTTTCCATATGCTGTATTTTACTGAAATCATTGATTAATTTCAGTGATTCTTGATAGACTCTGGTATTTTCTGTATGTAAGATCTCATCTGCAAATAGTGACAATTTTGTCTTTCTTCCTGATTTGGATGACTTTAATTTCTTTGTCTTGCCTAATTGTTCTAGTTCACTGAAAATACTTGTTGAGAATTTTTGTATTTATGTTAATCAGGGATATGGTATATATATATATATATATATTTTTTTTTACAGTGGCCATTAACTTCAATATATTGTGTACTTTAACACAATTATTTCTGGTGGTAAGTGCCAGTCTTAAGATGTGCAATGATCCTTCACACATTACTTTATGAATCTGTGCAATTGTATCTCGAAGCATTTTTATAGCCTGGGAAGTTTTCTTGAGATAGTCCTGCAATTCATGTTAAGAGGTCATTAC
The DNA here is from genome assembly GCF_040802235.1 of Manis javanica. NCBI lineage: Eukaryota > Metazoa > Chordata > Mammalia > Pholidota > Manidae > Manis > Manis javanica. The sequence goes on from NC_133167.1 coordinate 51,611,786, forward strand.
ATGAAAACATGTTTCTGAATCTTGAAGAGAGATCTGGTGAGCAATATTTACTTTTACAATATCCAGATAATGGCTCAGCTTTTCTTGTAGTAACTTTGAGGAAGATCATCACAATTTCCTTTTCCACCAGCAGCATTAAAATGAGCCCATGGTAAAACTGAATTAAAATTTTAGCAATCATCCAAGGCAAAATCTGGTTTCATAAAAATCACATCTGTTTGGGCACTAAATCATACCCATTTTATTTCCTTAATATTGTTTGAATCCTTTCTCTCCTCTATCTCCACAGCAATTTCACCAGTGCAGCTCTTCATTATATCTGGATTACAGTAACTAGCTATTAACTCGGATATGGTATTCTCATCTGGTTTTGGTATCAGGGTAATGCTATCTTCCTAGAATGAGTTTGAAAGTGCTCCCTCCTCCTTGATGTTTTGGAAGTATTTGAAAGCACCGGTGTTAGTTATTTTTTAAATGTTTAGTAGAACTTACTCATGAAGCTCTTTGGTCCTGGAATGTTCTGTTAGGAGTTTTGGTTACTGATTAAACCTCTTTACTCATTGGTCTGCTCAGGTTTTCTATTCATGTTTCAGTTGGTAGGTTGCATGTTTCTATAAATGTATTCATTTCTTCTAGGTTACGTAATTTGTTGGTATACAGTTCTTCATAGGAGTCTCTTGTGATCCTTGTATGTATTTCTGTCATATCAGTCATAATGTTTCTTTCATTTCTAATTTTATGTCTTTTTTTTTCTTAGTTTAGCTTGAAGTTTGTCAACCTTGCTTATTTTTTTGAGGACATCTTTGAGTTTTGTTTTTCCTTTCCATTAGTTTTCTGGTATCTATTTCATTTATTTATGCTCTCTTTATGATATCCTGCACTGTGCTTACAGCTTAATTCATTCTTTTTCTAGTTTCCAATGTGTAAAGTTAGGTTATTTCAGATCTAATTTCTTTATATACATTTATTGTTATAACTTTCCTCTCAGACTGCTTTTAACAGTTGTAAACATATCAGTACAAGTCATCAATTCACAAAGGAAGGCAGCAAGAGAGGAAGAAAAAGGGAAACATGAAACAGCTAGTTTTGTGCGTTGTGCAAAACTTGATGTTTTCTATTTCCGTTTTCATTCATTTATTTCCCTTTGGATATCTTCTTTGATCTCACTGGTTGTTTAGGAGGGAATCATTTAATTTGCACGTATTTGTATATCTTCTCACTTTTTCCTTACTGATTTCTGGTTTCCTACCATTGTGGTCAGCAAGATAGGTGGCATAATTTCAATCTTCATAAACTTGTAAATACCTGCTTTCTGACCTATCATCTATCCTGGAGAATGTTCTATGTGTACGTGAGAATGTGCATGCTGCTATTTTTGGATGGAATCTTCTGTATATATGTTAGGTTCATCTTGACTAATGTATTGTTTATGGATAGTTTCCTTTTTGATTTTGTTTGAGCTATCCATTCATGTAAATAGGGGTGTGAAAAATCCCTGCTATTATTGCATTACTGTCAATTCCCCCCTTTTTGTCTGTTAGTATTTATTTTGTATATTTAGGTGCTCTTATGTTGGGTGCATAATTTTTGCAATGGTTATTTCCTCTTGTTAAATTGACCTGTTTCATTATGTCCTTTTTCTCTTGCTACAGTCTTCGTTTTTAAAGTCTATTTTGTCTGATCTAAGTATTGCTACCCATTTCCTTTTCACTTCCATTTGCATGTATTACAAAGGTAGTACCTCCACCCTTTGACTTCCAGTCTGTGTGTGTCTAAGTCTGAAGTGAGTCTTTTCTAGGTAGCATAGAATTGGGACTGTTTTTCCTTAAAATCCATCCAGCTATTCTGTCTTTTGATTGGAGAATTAAACTCATTTAAATTAATAGATAGGTAAGGGCTTACTAACTAATACCATCTTGCTTTCTGGCTGTTTCATGTTTCCCTTTTTCTTTTCTTCCTCTCTTGCGGCCTTCCTTTGTGAATTGATGACTTTTTGTAGAGATGTGCTTTGATTCCCTTCATCTTTTTTTGAATCTACTATAGGTTTTTGCTTTGAGGTTACCATTGGGTTTGCACAACACATCTTTAGAACTATCTATTTTGCACTAATTTAAATTTAGTTGCCCACAAAAATTCCCATTTCTGCATTTGATGTTACAACTTAAATCTTATCATATCAAGATTATTGTATTTTCACTACTTTTGAGTTAATACTAGATTTATGTGATTAACCTACCAACATTATGAGTATTTTGAATCTACCTTTACCAGTGAGATTTATACTGTCACATTTTCTGGTTACTAATTAATACCCTTTTTTCAGCTTAAAGAAGTCCCTTAACATTTCTTGTCAGGTCCCTCTAGTGGTGATGAACTCCTTCAGCTTTTGTGTGGAAAACTTTCTCTTTCAATTCTGGACAACTTTGTGGGGGTATAGTATTCTTGGTTGGCTATTTTCTTTTCTTTTAGTGCTTTTAATGTATTGTGCCATTCCCTTCTGGCTTGCGAAGTTTTGCTGAAAAAAAATATAGTGTTAGAGGGATCCCTTGTACATAGCAAGTTGTTTTTCTCTTGCTTCTCTTAAGTTCTCTCCTTGTCCTTAATTGTTGAAAGTTTAATTACAGTGTGTCTTGGTTTGGGTCTTTTTAGATTCTTATTTGGAACTCTCTGAGCTTCCTGGATCCAGATGTCTGTTTCTTTTCCCAGGTTAGGGAAGTTTACAGCCTTTATTTCTTCAATTTTTCTATCCCTTTCTGTCTTCTCTTTTTTGGGACCCCTATAATGCAAATATTGGTCTGCTTGATGGTGTCCTATAAGTTATCTTCACTCTTTATCATCTTTTTTCTTTTTGCTGCTCTGATCAAATTTTACTTCCCTGTGTTCAAGTTTGCTGATCCTTTGATTGTTTCATCTATACTACTATTGAATTTTTCAGTTTTTTTATTCTTCAGCTCTGTGATATTAGTACCTCTTATATTTTATGTGAGAAATTGTCCTTCTATTCATGCATTTTGAAATCTGACATCAGTATCTTTATGACCATATTTGAACTCATGAACAGGTAAAACACCTCTACCTCATTAAGTTCGTTTTCTGACTTTTATCTTGTTCCTTTATTTGTAACTTATTCCTGTGTCATTTTCTTCTACTCTTTGTATTGGTTTCCATGTCTTAGATAAAACAGCCATCCCTTTCAGTCTTGAAGGCTTGGTCTCATGTAGGAGAATAAACTTATTAATCAGGCCCACACTAGTTCTCAACTCTCTCAATCCTTTGGGATTATCCAAGCAAACTTCATTCTTAATGGCTCTCAGTAGCTGTGAGTGTGCAAGACTTGTCAGTGTCCCAAAAGGGATGATGTCAGCACTTAGATGCAGGCTGATTAGAAGCCTTGGGCAGCAGCTTTTAAAGTATGCAAATATACCTCTTTCATGGGAAGAGTGAGAGATAGGCATTTCTATCTGTTCCCTCTGCACTGAGTCCTGGGGTGACAGAGACTAAGAACTTTGCTATAATACTGTGTATTTGAAAATGTAAAGCCACCAGAGCCAGGTGATCAAGGGTTGTCCCCTGGGTGGCAACCACAAGCAGGGGTGCCAGATGTGTATACAACCTCCTTTTTGGGAGGTATTGGCAACCTGGAGTGAGGAAGAGAGTAAAGATGGTAAATGCCAGCCTCTGTGGTCTCTGGAGAATCCTGCATTTGGCCTCTAGGTGTGTTAAACTAAATGCTTGTTCCTCAGGCTGAAGCATTTAAAAGAAGTAAATAGGCTTCTTTCACTGAAAGGCTGAAAGCGGTTCTGTATACTGACTATATGCTGGACCTTGAAGAGTTAGCCATGGTGAGTCCACGTGAGCCTGTCAAGAACATTTTCTTAGGTTGCTATAGCATCATGGGTCTCATGGATGCAAGACGTATCTCTTCAAAGCTATGTTTTGTGGGCCCACCTCTCAGGTTGAAATCCTAAAAATTGGGGCACCAGATCTTCCACTCTTCATGGAGAAACTGGGCATTATGAGTTCCCCTCCTGGTTGTGTCTGCACCCAGGGTGGGTTTATGGTAAGACTATCACAGCCTGTTACCATTTTGACATGGATATTCTTCCTTCATCCGATGCATAGGAGTCATTCAGCTAGTGTCTAGATTTCTCACAGAGGGAGTTGTTCAGTATGGAGCTGTACATAGGGGTGTGTCCATAGGAGGAGGTGAGTTTAGGAGACTCCTGTGACGTTATATTGTACCAAATCTCTTCATTTTTCTTACAAAAATATCTTATCTCCTCCAGTAAAATGTTTGGGATATCAGTTTAATGTTTAATGAAGAGTTCTGTATCAGTAGTTAACATGGACTTTAGCACACTTTTGAATATTATTAATTCTCAAGGCAACAGACTACTAAGTTAATGTACACATGACTAGATAGTGCAATCAAGTAATCAAGACACTGCATTCCTAGATTCAATATTGATACAAACCTTTAAAGATGGTCTATGTACTAATGTGGCCATTAAAACCTTTAATTATTCCAGCTGTCTTTGAAATACCCAATGACACTCATATGATTACAGAAAATAGCCTCCTGATACATATTACTTTTGACATAAATTACTTGACTCCCAGGTGGCCCTAGCTTTAGAGCTGATTCCACAGGCACATACTTAGACCAAGCTAGAAGATATATAATATTTACTATTTTGTTTACTGCATAAGATGTTTTTAAACTAGTAAGTTTGAAATTATAGGTAGTAGTACAGGAACCTATAAACTTGTGGGTTTGGCTTCAGAACTGTGAATTAGACACTTGAGAGACAGGGCCCATGCCTTGGATTTCTTTTGTATACTCCTCACTGTCCAGCACAATGATAGTCACATAACTGGCACACTAATTCAGTAAATACCGAGGTGTTCTTAGGTATTGCATTTTGGATTTCTTGTAGAAAAACAAGCCAATTCTGAAAACTTCCAGCTTTGAAAATTTAATAAAAGGCACTTGTTATTACTGATCACAATTCAAAAAAGTGTTAAATTAAGGTTAGAAGTGGTGATCATTCTATATGTGCTCACATGGGTAAAGTAGAATCCAAGATAAGGACTTAAGGATACACTAGCAACAATATGGGAGAGACTATGAAGAACAGGGTTAGACTTAAAAATGAAAAACTTACTTTATAGCTACAGTTTATATAAAAATTAACAACCTTTATAAGGAAATACTGGGGAAGGGGGTAAAGTGATATTAAAAAAAACAAAGGCAAAATAACCATTTCCAATAAAATAAAGCATAATCCAGTAAGTTTTTGGGGAAACTGAAGTTGTTTTTAAATTTGTTGACCTCTTCTCATCAACTGGGAAATTTTTACCATTCTATACACTTTCAATTACAACTAAACAACTACAAGTTACATGTTTCGTTAAGATGCAAGGAAAAAAATTTTGGATTCTTTTGAGTCTAAACAACTAAGAAACCTAAAAGACTGCATCCTTAGATTTATATGCTTTTCTTACAAAAACAACTTCAGTTAGTATGCCAAATGTTTATCTGAAAATGGCAGCCTTCAGTAGTAAACTAATTGGAATAACCACAGTACCATTATGAGATACAGTGAAACAAACCTGCAGTTATTTTTCATATTTGAATAATGAAGAGATAGAACAAGAGTGAAACACAACTATGAAGAAATAAAGGCAAGTGTAAAGAAAATCTGCATATCAAAACAAAAGTCCAGAAGGCAAAAACATAAATATTAGATGCTTCAAAAGTCTATTACTATCACAGGGGAAACTTTTATGAAAGCTATCTGGAAAATAAATGAACACATATCTTTAAAATATATAACTCTACATAGTCAATATATTTAAGGGCATTCTAGAATGCCCAGGCAATTGCTATAAATATTTTTTCCTCAGGTATTTCCAGATGTTGCAGAAATTTGTATGATTTACCTTTTGTTACAAAATTTTTTTTTTAATTGTGAAAAATTAACATCAGTTATTCAACCTTTAGAAAGGGAAGTGAGGAATCTCTTCACTGTACTATAGCACGGAAATAGGATATCTGTTTATTTTGCCACATTGTGTTTTTTAAATGAAACATGGTCAGAGAATCATTTTGAGACTATTTTTAGGTGACTGAAAACCAAGTTAACCAACCATGGAACATCAAGTGCCAGTCTACTTTGTCTAACTTATACATGTTATGTAGATTACAGCACAGAAGGCTCACCAGTTTAAACCTCATTTTCAGGTATCAGCAATCTATGGTTCATGAACTGTGGCTTACTGAATTTTTGTACATGGCCCTGACCTAAGGACAATTTTTACATTTTATAAAGGGTTGTAAACAAAACCAAACCAAAAAGAATGTGACAACTATAGATAGTATGGTTTACAAAACCTAAAATATTTCCAATCTGGCTTTTTACAGAAAAGATATGCACACCCTTCATTTATACTAATGTTGTACAGAATTCAGACTTGCAATTACAGGTCCAAGATAATGTTCATTTATTCCCATCATGATGCAGTAACATTCTAAAAAAATATCTTCTGATATCACTTGTCAGAATTTCTTTTTGATTTTTTCTTCATCTTCATCATTAAAGCTCATCCTACAATAATATGAAAATGATTGAAAGAAAAAGAGTTTATATCTTTTCAAAAATAATTACTCACTACTCTTATTTAATGGATCACACATGAAATATGCCTTGCCTAACTATAATAATGGAAAATTGGAAAAGGATATCTCAAAGTTCTTAACTACTTATGGCAGATACTACCAATTATAGTCTTATACACTTTCAATGTCATATTTTGGTATGCTCTTTAACTTAATTTCACTTATCCTGGTTTATGACTGTTTTCTATTTCAAATATTTAACATGAAATAACAATCACAATTTAAAAATAAAACACTTGAGAAAATGAACATAGCCAAAACATCAGAAAATCTTTTGTGCACTGCAACCAAAAAAATAAAGATTCATAGCTATCTCTTATCTTTTAGATTTGGATAAAATACAATTCTCAAAGCGGGCTATAAGGCTTTTTACATCCGGGCCTGTGGCTCCAACATGGAACTTCAGCCAGACATCTCAAGCCCTCTCCAGAGGCTGCCTCCTGATAGGGAATCAATTCAAGAAACCTCATACATGGTTGAATGAAATTCCATCCAGGAAGCACTACAGCATTCATGGACCCTTTGGTCTGTTTCTAAGTATGTTCCTGAATGACAATGATTTATGTAGGAAAAAGGGATGGAAAAAGATCTTCCATGAAATGAAAAAAAAAAAAGCTGTGGAGTAATACTTATATCAGACAAAGCAGACTTTAAAACAAAAGACTAAAGACAAAGAAGGGCAATACATAATGATAAATGGATCAATCCAGCAAGAAGATACAACAATTGTAAATATCTATGTACTCAATAGTAGGAGCACCTAAAATACAGAAAGCAAATATTAACAGACATGAAGAAATTGACAGTAATATAGTAATAGTAGGGGACTTTAACACCCCACTTACATCAATGGATAGATCATCTGGATGGAAAATTAGTAAGGTTAACAGTAGCTCTGAATGACACATTAAACCAGATGGACTTAACATATATGGAACATTTCATCATAAAATAGCAGAATTCACAATCTTTTCAGGTGCACATCAACATTCTCCAAGACAGATCACATTAGACCACAAAATGTTTCAATAAATTTAAGACTGCAATGGTATCATCTTTTTCTAATCACAACAGTATGAAACTTGAATCAAGAAAAAAACTGGAAAAAACAAACACATGGAGGCTAAACAATATGCTATTAAACGACCAAAGGGTCAATAAAGAAATCAAAGAGAAAACTAAAAACAAACAAAATCTTAAGACAAATGAAAATAAAAACAGTGGTTCAAGATCTTTGTGCAGCAAAAGCAGTTCTAAGAAGTAAGTTTAAGCGATACAGGCCTACCTCAAGAAACAAGGAAAATCTCAATCTAACCATACACTTTAAGAAATAAGAAAAATAAAGCCCAAAGTTAGGAAAAGGAAGGAAATAATAAATTTCAGAGCAGAAATAAATGAAATAGAGACCAAGAAGAAGAAAAGATCAATGAAACTAGGAGCCAATTTTTTGAAAAGGTAAACTGATTTATCTTTAGCCAGACTCATCAAGAAAAAGAGAGGACTAAAAAAAAATCAGAAATGAAAGAGAAGTTACAACCGATACCAGTTATGTGTGCATTATATAGGATTATAAGATTACTATAAAAAAATTACATCCAATAAATTGGACAACCTAAAAGAAATGGCTTAAGTCCTAGAAACACAATCTTTCAAGACTGAAGCAGGAAGAAATAGGAAAACTGAACAGACCAATTACTAGCAATGGAATTTAACAGGTATTCAAAAACCTCCACAAAAAAAAGTCTAGGACCAGGTGGCTTCATAAATTAATTCTACCACACATTTAAAGAGAAGTTAATACCTATCTGTTTCAAACTACTTCAAAAAATAGAAAAGGAATGAATGTTAGGACTGTTCCCAAATTCACTCTCTGAGGCCAGCATTACTGTGATATCAAAACCAAAGACACTGCAAAGAAAGAAAACTATACACTAATATTCCTGATGAATTGAAATGCAGAATTCCTTAAAATGTTAGCAAACTGAATTCAACAAATTTGACATTATCATTCACCACAACCAACTGGGGTTTATACCAGGGATGCAAGGCTGGTTCAACATCTGCAAATCAATCAGTGTCATATACTATATTAACAGGAAGATAAAAACCACATGATCATCTCAACAGATACAGAAGAAACATTAGATAAAATTCAGCTTCCATTTGTGATGAAAACTCAACAAAGTGGATATAGAGGGAACATACCCCAACATAATAAAGGCATTACAAACCCACAGCTAACATCATACTCAATGGTACAAAGCTGAAAGCTTTTCTACTAAGATCAGGAACAAGACAGGATGTCTACTCTTAGCATTTTTATTCAACATAGTACTGGGAAGTACACACAAGAAAATGAAATTAAACTGGCATCCAAATTGGTAAAGAAGAAGTTAAACTGTTACTATTTGCAGATGACACGATACTTTATATAGAAGACCACAAATGTTAGAATAAATGAATTGCAGGACACAAAATCAATATACAAAAATATGCTGCATTTCCTTATACAAACAAAATATCACAAAGAAGAAATTAAAACAATCTTATTTACAATTGCATCAAAAATAATAATAAAATACCTAGGTATAAACTGAACCAAGGAGGTGAAAGAGGTTTATTGTGAAAACTATAAGCCACTGATGAAAGAAATTGGTGATGACATAAATAAATGGAAAGCTGTTTCATGCTCACAGATTCAAAGAATACTGTCAAATGTCCGTATCACCCAAAGCCATCTACAGAATTAAGGCAAACCTTATCAAAATACCAACTGCATTTTTTCACAGAACTATAACAAATAATCCTAAATTTGTATGGAACCATGAAAGAACCCAAATAGCCAAAGCAATCTTGAGAAAGAACAACAAAGCTGGAGGTATCATGCTCCTGGATTTAAACTATACTAGAAAGCTACAGTGATCAAAATAGTATTGTACTGGCAAAAAAACAGACAGATTGATCAGTGGAACAGAACAGAGTACAGAAATAAACCCATGCATATATGGTCAGTCCACAACAAAGAAGGCAAGAATATAAAATGGGGAAAAGACAGTTTCTTCAATAAATGGTGTTGGGAAAACTGTACAGCTACATTCAACACAATGAAACTGGACCACTTTCTTATACCATAATACACAAAAACTCTAAATGGATTGAAGACCTAAATATAAGACCTGAAACCATAAAATTCCTACAAGAAAACATAGGCAATAAACTCTCAGAAATTGGAATTAGCGATTTTTTTCTAGATATGTCTCCTCAGGCTTGGGAAGCAAAAGCAAAAACAAACAAGTGGAATTATATAAAACTAAAAAGCTTTTAGGAAAAAGCAAAGGAAAGCCATCAACAAAATGCAAAGTTAACCTACTGAATGGGAGAATATATTTGCAAATGATATATCTGATAAGAGGTTAATATCTAAAACATATAAGAACTGATACAACATCAAAAAAAATACAATTAAAAAATGGGCAGTGGCACTGAATAGACATTATTCCAAAGAAGGCATACAGACGGCCAAGACACATGAAAAGACGCTCAACATCACATCATCAGGGAAATGCAAATCAAAGCCACAATGAGGTTATCACCTCACACCAGCCAGGATGACCGGTGTCAAAAAGATAAGAGGTAACAAGTGTTGGTGAAGATGTAGAGAAAAGGGAACCTGTGCACTGTTTGTGGGAATGTAAACTGGTGGAGCCACTTGGAAGACATGGAGGATCCTTAAAAAATCAAAAATAGAAATAATTGTAAGACCTAGTAATTCCATTTCTGCCATGTTCCTGAACAAAAACACTAATTTGAAAAGATACATGCACCCTAATGGTTACTGCAGCATTATTTACAATAGCCAAGATATGGAAGCTACCTTAGTATCCACTGAATGATGAATGGATAAAGATGTAGTACACACACACACACACACACACACACGATGCAAACTTACTCAGCCATAGACAATGAATCTTGCATTCACAACAATGAATGGATCTAGAGGGGACCAGGCTAAGTGAAATAAGTCAGAGAAACATAGCCACCATATGATTTCACTTACCTACGGAATCTTAAAAAAAAAAAAAAAGGAATGAACAAATAGATGCATAAATACAAAGAACAAACTAGGGGTTGACACAGGGAAGGGGGATGGACAAAACAGATGAAGTGGATAAATAGGTATAACATCCCAACAATAAAATAAAGTCACATGGATGAAGGAAAAAAAAGATAATGAACAGCCCTTTTGAAGAATAGCAGGAAAAGGAGCCAAGATGAATGTGGGCTTTAGCACATCCTGACTACACTAAAGAAAATTTGCTATCTAAAATGTATATGAGGCTCCAGTATATTTATTCCTAACAAGTTGATTCTTTATTTACATTTGAAGTGAATTTAAATGATTTATTGCCATAGTTAAATTTCTAAACATTTCAGTATCTAGAGGCTACGTTCTGATTGTATTTTCCTTACTATTCTTTGAAGCTTCATTTAATCTGTTTATTGAGAGATATAATGCAGAGTAAGAATAAGTTTAGATAATTGTTTACCAAAGTCAGCTCTACACTTAGTACTTACCTTATTTCTCTTTCCATGATTTTGGAGATTTTCTAGTTTTTCATATATTAAGGTAGCAATCTCTTTTGCATCTCTGGCATCTATTTGCTCTCCCCAAGTATTTCTCTAAAATTAAAAACATTTTTCTTACAATCTTTTGAGTTTCTAATCAAAACATGACATTTCTAAGAAAATGGGTTAAATATTCCTTAAATTTCCAAGTGTCTGAAACTCCAATTTCTTCAAGGGATTAGTGCTGCAAAAATATAGTTGATCATCCATAATTTACCTGAAATAAATACTAAAAATACTGTTACGTGAATATGTAAAATAATTCCTTGTGAAAAATGAACTGCTAACTCCAAATGCCTCAGAACATTTAAATTGTAAAGAAAAGATATCCCCAGAGGACTCAAATCATTCTTATACAATCTTCAGCACAGACACAATCTTCACAAATGACAGTGGAAAGCAATGTGTGTTTCCTGGTTCTCATTTGCCTACCGCAGGAAGGTGACTGAAAAGGAGGAATGGAACAGGTCAATATACCCAGGCTTGCTTCTTTTGGATCTGGACCCAACTGTTTATTTTTTTCTGGTGGGAACCCCACACTACATGCTAGGATTTTGTTTTTGTGTGTAACTGTCCACCTGGTTTGTATTTCTGTTTATTCCAATCATTATTCTGCTTTGGCCTTTTCATCTGGCCAGGCCTTCTGGACAGCATCCCTGTCTTTCGATTTGGACAGGGATATTTTGGGTCTTGATCTTGTCCTTTGGACTTCTCTGAATGCATTAGGTAACAGTATCTTTTCAAACAGCTCCCTCTGTGGTGTGGATAATTCTGTGACAGCTAATTATACTGATATTGCCTACAACACTTATTTATGCCATCTATTTCTCAGCTGTTCTGAGAATTGGAAAAGTAGTGCTAGTGATTCTAAAGCAAAGATTCAGACTCCGGTATAAGTTCCTTTACTCTCACTGAGTTCTGCTTTCCCCAGGCTAGTTTTGGTAGTAGAGTTAGCCTCTTGAGCAAATCAAAGTCCTTAACTGAAAAATCTAAGTGTCTGATAACTCTAGATTTCTGAAATTCATCATCTGATTTCTTTATTAAGCTCTATTTTTTAAAATTTTTATTGAAGTGTTAATATACAATCATATGTTGGTTTCAAATGTACATCACAGGGTTCAACAGTCCCTGTGATCAACTTATAATTGCGAATTATTGTGCCCTTTTATCCCCCCAACCCTTGATCAAGCACCCACCCCAACCCCTTCCCCTTGGTCACCACTAGTCATTTCTCAGTGTCTATGAGTCTAATGCTGTTTTGTTCCTTTTGTTTTGTTTTTTTTTTATATTTCACAAATAAGTGAAATCACATGGTATTTGTCATTCTCTGCCTGTACTTAGCACTATTTCAAAATGTTTTATAATTGCTAATAAATGAGATCTTAATCTGATGCTTTTTCAAAAAGTATTAAAACATTTGAAATTACTTATTTCAAATGTTTTAACAGAAAAGAAGAACACATAGCAAATATTTATTATATTACAGTCCTATTGTCAAAAATGTCATTCTTTTAGTTGGGAAGACAGCAAAAAAGGTCGAGCTCTTTCAATTAGCAATTATACTGGCTAAAAGACACATGCTTTCTTATTAATGATCAGAGAGGTTATCACCTGAATTTTAAGACTCACTGGTAGATGTCTAGTTTTCCTGTTGGAAAGAAAAGCATATTGTCAGTGGCCCAAACAAAGGAGTTACGACTGAACCACAGAATCTTAATTCTGTAGTGTACAAAATCCTTCATATTGTCGTGTAAATCACTAATAAATATTCCTCAAGATAAAAGCTCTGGTATTAAGGCTCTTATACAGGTGGTATGATAGTATTATCTCAATTTTTCTTCTTTTCCTGGAAAAAATAACAAAAATTCTAAAGCAGGAAATGTAAAACTTCACAGGAAATATTTATTTTGAATCCTACCACAATTATTAATATTTTGTTATGTTTCCTTAATAGTTTTCCTATTCATGAGTATAACAATTTTAAGGCAATGGAGATCAAAATTGTGAAAAAGAAAAATCTTTTACAAGCACTTGGTGTATACGGAAACAGATAGCTTCAGTAATAAGCAATAAAATAAACAATGACAAAGGGAGAAAAAAATAGAAAAAAGCATTACTCAGTCTAAAAACACATTTTCTGAGCTTAGGCTGCTAAAGGAAGGAACCACAGAGGACGCCCTGTACATACCTTTGCTCTTTCATAGGGATAAAATTTAACAGTTGGATAGGCTCTGATACCAGCCTTCTGGCAAGTCTGAGCATGAGCCTGACAGTCTACTTTGCCAGCTTTCACTTTTCCTTTAATCATCTGAAAAGAGAAAAATATGGTTTGCTATTCTGTTTGTCATAGACTATTTTGGCGACCACAAAGCGGTATGATACTAATAATTTCAAAGTTTTATAAACTTACGGATTTGTTATTTTAAAAAATTAGTTTTAATCCTTTCCATTTTCCATTCAAACAGGAAATTCTTACTGGCTCTATTTACCCAACATCACCTCCCCAATAGCAAATACATTCTCCTTTACCCTGAGCCACCTGCTGGCACCCACACCCTGTGTGTCACACCACAAACATCTCAGATCCTGTCTTTGCCCTTCCTCCCTTCTCTGGTGCCCTGGGCCGAGGCTCCTTGCCTGTGGAAGGCTGTCTACTCCACCCACAGCCTCCAGTGCCTCCCTGTCAGATCTCTTACTTGTACTCTTCAGCATATATTCTTGTGATGAAGAAAGGATCCTTAGTTAACTCCCTGTTTCCACTATCAGCCTGCTTCTCTCTTTGAGCAGTTACTCTCTCACTTCTCCCACACCATCTACTTACTTTTCCGCAGCTTTTACTCTAGCTTCTGTTCTTACTGTCCCTCCACTGAAACTGCTGTAAGTTCATCAATGACCTGTATATGGATCAAATGAATGGACACCTCACCTTGCTGACCACTCCTTTCTTTTCTCTCTTGGCCTTTATCACTATTCACTGTTGGCCTTCCTGCCCCTCTGGCAGTACCTCCTCCCTTCCGGCATGGGAACTCCTACACCTGCCCCTCACACTGTAATATCCAATCACACTTCTGTCTCTGGTCAGCAGTCTTTTCACTGTGAACAATCTCCCCAAATACCTGTATGCTACTAAGCCCAACCTCTCCCCTCATTTTCACATATACTGGCTCTTTAGCTAAATAAGCACCTTAAATACAACATTCTAAAATGAATCCTTTCCCCTTAACCTACTCTTCCTTCTATTCCCTATTCTACTATTTACCCAGTTCAAGCCAGTAACTACGGTCATTCCAGACTTCTCTCCCACATTTATCACAATCAACTGAACACTAAATCCTAATCTTCTTTTGTCCCATTCTTTTTATCACCACCACCCTAATCATGGTTCAGGTTATAATCTCTCACTTCAGGACAATTAAAATAACTTTGCTGCCTCTAGTTTTGTCCTCAAGCTGGGGAAGGCACTAGGTAGACTGAGTCGTGTTAGGGCACGAGCAAAGGTGCTGCAGAAGCACGTATGCACACATATGAACACACTCACGTGGAGGTCAGAGAAATCTAGAATGTTACTTTAAATTAAGCTTTATGTCATTTCTAAAGTTTATTTTACGTATTAGTTAACTTCGGATTCACAATTACTTTAGGAGGACACCACATTGTTTTTGGTGCTCTAAATTGCTTTCTCTGACCTTCTTGGCCAGTATTCAATCCATTCAATGTGACTTTTCTAAAATGTGAAATGGATCCTGCCATACCGACAGTTCTCCTCTAATGCTTATATACAGAACACATTCTGAACAATATGAAATCACTGAGCAAGAGCACACAATGTCAACAGTGTGAGGAAGGAGACCAAATCTCCTACTTCTTAATCTAGTTTTTACAATTCTCCTTGGTCTTATATTCTGGTAATGCTGGACCAACAGTGGAGATCCCTGAACATGACCCACTTTCTTGTGTCCCTGCATCTCCACAAATAATTGCTTTCTCTGCTTAGAGTAGTCTCTAGCCAATCCAGTTGTGCCAAACTCCTAGTCACATTGTAATTCTCATCTCAAATAATGAAGTTTTCTGTGAAGCCTTGTCTCCTGGCATGACTGACATTCTTCTTTGCATGTTTTTGCTTCACTCTAATTTAACTACAGCAACGATCCTGTTGTATTATATACATTTATTTGCAGTTTATCTTCCCACTAGAATATCTTCTTAAAGATATGGAACTTTTATCTTTGTATTTTTGTAGCTCCAGTATTTAGCATAATGTTTTTCACCAGGCACTTAGGATTTGAATGATCTTTTTCAGGTTTACTAATTTTCTGCTGTATTCATGATATAGCTGCCTTACAAAATATATTTTTAGTACATGAGGGATGAGAGAGTAAAACAGAATTATTGGAAAAAAAGAATGTGTAAGAGAAAAAGACACAATAATTGGGAAAAAGATGAATAACCTCTTATTTGAAGGACAAGTCAATAGCTAAAATAATCTTTTATGACTTGCAAAACCTTTGAAATACCTTTGCTAAAAAATTGTCATGACTTGGATTATTCAGCTTTTGTTTCAGACTGATAGAACTGGGGCTTTCTCATTCTAATGAATGTTTTGCAATCCATGGCAACGTTTTTGGATTATACAGGCAAGGAAGCTGACAATCCAATCAGGTCACTAATAGGGCTGTTATGACAGAAACAACAGAAACTTAGATTGCATTCAGTTTATGTATTCAGTTTAATTTTAAAAGTATTTACTGAGTTAGATATGGTAGGTATCAAGATAGACAAGACATGTACCTCACCCTCAAGAAGCTCATAGTCTTATGGATGACACAGATTATCTAACAGGTAAAAAATTAACATGCATTACCTAAGTGTGGTGGTGTAGCTTAAGATAATTAAGATGACACTGATTAATTGAGAAGTGCAGAGAACACAGAAGTGCCCCTGGAGCAGGGTTCTGTAGGTAGGGAGAAAAGATCCAGATGATCAAGGCAAGGGAAAGGTTAGTATTTTAGAGAGAGAACAGCATGTACATAGGGGTACTTGTTCATCAATTTGGAATACTTTGTTGTATCTGGAGTGTAAGGTGTGGAATGGGGGACAGAGATAAAGCTGAAGAGGTAGGAAGGGTCAGATCACAGACCTTAGTCAAGGATGCAAGTTAAGAAACAAGTTAACAGGAAGCCTGAGAAGGTAAACATTTTAGAAAGCTCATCAGGCAGACCTGAAGAAGGCAGACTGGCAATATGAGACTACTTAAAAGGCATGTGTGAGAAGTCGAGGTGAGAGATGATGAAGGCTTGAACAAAGGCTAACGGAGGAGATGGATAGGAGGTGACAGATAGGAAAGGCATTTAGATAGAACTGACAGGATGTAGTGATTGTCTGGAGGGCAGCAGAATAATGGTGGATGGGGGGGAAGAAAGAGGGAATGAGCTGCAGAAGTGAGGTTTCTGGCTATTATGGTTAGGTAGATGATGTCCTCAACCAAGAGAGTGATGCTAGCTAAAAGCTTTCATCAAGAAAGATACGCGGAGATTATAGTCATAGATATGGAACAGAGTTTTTAAAAAATTCACAAACTTTAAAGAAAAAAATTATATTTAAAATGCTTTATCTAATTGTAAAAACATGCATGCAACAACAACTTATTCAAGTATACAGGACTCACCCTGGCCAAGAGCTCAAACTCTGGAGCAAAATTTTGGCAAGGTCCACACCAAGGAGCATAAAAATCAATGACCCAATGATTTTTTCCTTGAAAAACTTTTTCACTGTAAGTCTGAGGTGTTAGGTCTATGGATGCTTGAGGCAAAAATCTGTGGTAAGGGATCAAAATTATTTTTCATTACACAAAACCAAAGCAAACATTTAAAACATAACATTGCAAAGCTTTCTAAGTTAAAAATGAACTTTGAAGTTAAAAATGACTTCAAAGTTAAATGACTTTCTAAGTTAAAAATGACTTCAAAAAGTGACAACATAATAAAGCACATCTTATCTTGATAAATTATAATTCTTTACTGAGTACATTAAATGCTAGAAGCTTAACTCATAGTAAATATAACTACATACATGAGAAAAGGGTACCTAGCAAGGAGTCTATCTTATACAGTGATACAGATTTGAATTACTCACCCTAAACCCCAGATTCTTAGGGAATAAGCATCCCTATTCCAACCATTGTAACTACTGGAAGAAAAAATAAGTAAGTTGTTAATAGTACTATTATTGGCTATGTTCCGAAGACAATTTAATTGTAGCAATTTAAAAGAAAAGTTTAGTTGATTAACTTTATCCAGCATCTGTGTTCTCAGTGATACCTAGCTACAAATATGGCTTACATGGCTTCCCAAATATATTTTTCTCTAGTCTTGAGGTCTGTTTGTGCTCCAGATAGGCCTGAATGTTTAGCTGCCTACTGGTAATGTCCTAGACCCATGGGGATGGCAAAACTCAAAATGTCTGAGGCTTTGGCTTCTGAACCTTTACTTCAGTTATTACTGTCAAATTCCTACCCACATTTTAAGACCTATGTCAAAAGCCACTCTATAAATACAGCCTTTTGTGATTTCCTCTGAGTTTTTACCTCTTCCTCTTTTGAAATCCATGTTTTATTTTTACTTTTTAAAAAGTATTATATTCTGCTTTGCACGAGTCTTCTACATGAAGTACCATGTGCTGCTGTGGAAATAGGATGGGCACTGAGACAGGCCTGGGTCAAACCCCACGTTCAAGCCATAGCATCCGTGTGACCTGGGAAAGTTATCAAGGTCTGTGAATCAGTCTACTTATCTATAATAGTAAGAAGGGAAAAATTCTTACTTCTCAGGCTCTGAGACTAGTGGAAATAATATGAGCAAAGGATCTGACACCGAGTGGGACTTAAGTGTCGATTCTTCCTCTCCCTATTTCCTTTACTAGACTGTCAGCTTCATGAGCAGTGGGACTGTTCGATTTTCTTTTCATCTTCTCAAGTTCTCCTTAATACATTATCTTAACATGGTAGGCTCCCCTAAAATATTTGTTTGGCTTAACTTTTATTTAGTTAGGATAACTTTAAAATTTTAACTGTATAAATAAGTGATTATAATAAATGCCTTAAAATCTTAGGCAACACTTACTGATACTGATAAGCTTTATTTGAGTTTTGGGGAAAAAATCTTATCTCAGGGTATTTCCGAACATTTTCTTGGGCACAAAAAGAATGATACTGTTGGCAGTCTATACTGCCCACATTGATCAGTCCAGTTAATGTCTAAAAAGAAAAAAAAAGGGATTAGTAGAGCAAAGTGATTAAAATAAAATTACCTCCATAACTACTTTATATATGTTTATGATGGAGAAATCAAAACTGAAATGGTACATCATTTATCAGTGATTTTCACCAAAATAAAAATGGGTAAGGACTTAAAACATAATAGAACATTTATAGTAATGAACTGGAAATCTAATTTTTGTACAGAACGTTCTACAATTATTGCTGACTTAAACAATTTCATTCACCTTCACCTATTAAATGGGGAAAAATTATGTATTTCTAAATTTCAGAGTGTTAGAAACCACGAATGAATGAAGGTCTTCCCAATTGTATTTTAAAGAATTATTTTTTCAAATGGAGACATGGTTGCAGGTAGCATATTAACTCACACCTGAATTTCAAAGTTTTATTGCAAAGAGCACAAAATTGTATTATCTTAAATGTTAAGATACTAAAAGTCACTTTAACTCTTAGGTTTGTTCATTTTTTATGTTGGAATATAAACCAGTAATTGCATTTTCCATTCTGGCATTTAAGTAATTTGTTTCCAGTCTTTTACAATTTATAATAGTCTGTATGTAGGAAATTAAAAAAATCCAAATGTTTTAATGACCAAGGCTATTTTTTCTTACTCTAAAGTTCTATAATATTGTGAAGAAATGTTATCTTTAAGCTCTAAAAATAAAGGAGTATTAAAAGTTTTAATAGAAAATAAAGGGGATCTTTGGGTTGATGGCAGAAATTTGGTCAAATATGTACCAAATAAATGACAGAAAAAAAGGGTTGATTATTCTCTACCATTCACATACCAGACAGGAAAAGCTTGAAATCAACGTGGTATGACCAGAACTGTTATTAAGTGATAATCTACAGGTGGGTTCATTCATCTTAGTTTCAAAATTATTCTGTTAAACAAGCATGTTTAGTTAAATGTTAATATTTAAAGTAAACTATTTTATTATACCCGGGCCATTCGTTTCCATTCTGGCATTAAGACTTGACACGGATGACACCATGGAGAATAGAAATCAACCATCCAGACTTCATCATGTTTTCTTTGTTTAACTAGCTCACTGAAAGTGGTGGGTGTCAGGGAGATCACTGAAGGATTCATAAGGTCCTAAAGAGAATACAGTTTTCATTATAACAGATATAAAAAAGGATTGTTCATATATACTTGGCAAATTATTGGCATATGTCATTTAGAAAAGTTTGTTTCCCAAAAATCAAAATATACTTAAGGATATTCTGAAGAGAATTCATAGTGAATTATTTTAAAAAGGAAGAAATGATCCTTAATTTATTTTTTAAGTTTGGATTTTGCCCATCAGTCTTAAATTAATGTATATTGTCTCTTTTCTATGTATCACTAAAATCACCTTAGGTAGGGAAGGGAAGTAACTTTACTTAGGGTTCTAGGCAGATGAGACAAGAGTTCCAAGAGCTGCCCAGGCATCTACATAGGCCTCACAGTTCTGTGTTAGAACCAACTGTTGGTTTGCAAATGACCCTTTAATGATTAACGGACAACCTACTTTTTAATTTCTCTGACATTCTGACTGGAGGTAGATACTGCACAATCTCTCTATAGATTCTTGTTCCAAATGCTGTTATGACAAAGCTGTAGCATACCATGTTTGGATTAATACCAACGACAATGTTAGCTTCACGGGGGAAATCATCAAAGTCACACAAAACCAAAAACTATTACTCTGGAGGATGAGTAGGACAGAACAGAATGGTCCCAATATGGATACCGAGGTAGTTTTTCATGTCTTTCTTAGGAGGCACCTGTAATTATTTTAGTCAATCAAGCCAATTAGTGAGAAAAAAAAGGAGGAGATGCTTCAGATGTAGGGAACTCCTGTGCTAATAACACGGGCTTAGCATGAGGTGCCCAGGCTTTGACAGGTCCTCCTCTGGGAATGTGGGGCAAGACTACTCTACCCACATGTTTCCTGGATAATATTGGGTTTACTCCTATCTCATTTATGTAGGACCTAAAAGAAACAATCTGTGGGGGTTCTAGAAAAAATAGGGTTGGGGGTGACAAGGCTTTATGTAAAAGTATAATTTCATATATGTATTCAACAAATAGTTGTGTCCACTAAGTATAAGGCACCATACCAGGTAACATACAAAACATAAGACTTATATTCTCAGAGTTTATAGTAAGTATAAAATAAGAGTAAAACATCATAAAAATCTAGAAAATTAATTTTATCAGGAAATGTTTTGGCATGAAAATAAATACTGTTATTTAACAGTACTCAAAGTATTATACATTATACAAAATATACAGACTCAGAAGGATTATAGTCATACATTTAAAATGAATTCCTCTATAATTTATAATACTATAGGTTAAATTAATTTAAAATACCTCTATGAACTCCAAGATCTGTTCAGCAGAGTGATGTCCTTCATATTCATGAATGTTGGACTGGTTGAATACCACTGTTGTTGGATAAGCTTGAATATTATACTGTTAGGAGTAAGAATACAAATTATATATTTTACCTATTTGTTTCAAATTTATAACCCATTTGCCTTTATTTATATAACAACAACAACATTTAAAAAACCCATTGTTAAATTGCTGATGACTGAAAAATTTTAGCCTGGCCAAATTTAGCGAAGAAAATGAATTCATAGCTGTATTGATGAACACCTGACCCTTATTTATAGCTACTCATTAGCCATAAAATCCATAGGCATCGAGACACTGAGAGGTGAGCTTGGGTAGTCTTGAGTTAGGTCCCTTTTTTCTCTCCTGAACCAAGATTAGTAACACTGTAAGAGCCCAAGACGAGTAACACTGTAAGAGCAGACTAGAGCTTAAGTCTTCTTTGAAGCCATAATAAATACTTCATATTGTCTAAAGTATACAAAAATGGAGGAAATAAAGTAACAAGAATGAAGAAATTAACTAATAATTAAATGTATACACAACCATGTTTTAGAATTAGGAATCATGCTCAAAGAATGTGGTCAATTTTACTCTTTATGCAAGATAGTTTTTATGGTATGAAATAAACTATAACTGCCTCCTGAGAATTAACATGAACAGTAGCCCAGGAAGCATTTAAAGTTTTAATTTTAATTTTTAAAAAAGTTGTCAGGAGATCTGTTTATTTGTGGCAGCTGAGTTTTGCATCCTTAAAGTTGACAAGCAGTCATTTAGCAAGTTGGAATCTTTAACTAGCATTCAAAAAAAAAAAAGGGTACATTTTTCCAAACTTTTGTAAAATGAGTGCAAATTCAATTAACTTACTTCACGGTTCACAAGTGCTTAGAATGTGTCAAGCACCTTTTTAGCACTTGAACTTGTAGTTCCTAATCTATTCCTCACAATTCTATTCAAGAGGCTAAAATTACTGAGTCAACTTTACGGATGAGGAAACTGAGGCACTGAAAGGTTAAGTGACTAGGTCAAGGTCCCCCAACTAGTGAGTAGTGAAAACTGGCCTCTCCCCCAAGTTGAGTTGTATGTTACTACAGTTTAAATCCTTACTTTTTCAATTATTTATGGAATATTTAACAGTTGAGATAAAAAGCAGAAAAACTAAAGGATTTTAATTAAGATAATTATTATTTATCACATTAATTTTGTATCTTTGCTTAGCATCTTTTCAAAGCATACATTCAAAACCAAAGGCCTTATTTATTCCATTTTTAAACTGATTTTAATGAAATTTCAAACATAATGAAAAGGTGAGAAAATAATCTTAGCAAATATCCACTTGTACCTCCCCTATATTTAAGGAAGATCAACTTTTTTTTGCCACACTGGCAGATTGTTGGAAGGTCCTGATCCCATCTCCTTCCTTCCCTGACACTAGGAGCAACCAGTTCTGTGAAATAAGTGTGTATCCAATTGATGGATGTTTTTATACTTTTGCTATGTACACAGGATCCATAAGCAGTATATTGTAATGTTTGGGCATTTAAAAACTTTATGCAATTTTATTTTATTCTATAAACTATTCTACAACCTGCTTTTTTCACATGACATGGTATTTTTGAAATTTTCCATGCTGGCATAGATAGATATAGTATTTTCCCAAGAATATTAAATGCTTTATGGTACTCCACTGTATGACTGGATTATTTATGTATTCATATACTTGTTATTGTCAGATTTCTAAATTTTTGTTAATTTGATGGACAGGGAGGGTATGATTATTGTTGTAATCTGTACTTTCTAGTGAAGTTGAACACTTTTCATATTTACTGGATGCCCTCTTTCATGAAATGTGTGTAAACTTTCTAATTTTTCTACTTAAAAAAAATTGATTTGTATTCTGGACATTAAAATTTTGTCAATTATACACACTGCAAATATTTCCTCCCTCAGTCTGTTGTTTGCCTTTATAGTATCTCTCTTTGGCAATAGTTGTAACATTTAATGTAGTCAAATTCATTCATATTCATTAGTTTTTATTGTGTGTGTGTATGTGTGCAGTGAGAAATTATTGTTCACACAGATGCCATAAAGATTGTACCCTACTTTACTTCTATCATGTTTTAGAAACATAATGCTTGCTTTTTTTCCACTTATTTTTCCCTTCCTTTCTTCTACATTTATCTTTTAAAAAGTTTTAGTTTTTATGAAATTTAAAACATACACACAAAAGCAGAGTAATGACATCTCATGTACTCTTATAGAGTCACCCATCATCTGCTCATGGCTACTCTTTCATCTATACTCCCTTCCCATTCTACTCCTACCCCAAGCTTAAAGCAAATTGCAGATAATTTATCACTTCATCCGTAAGTATTTCAGTATATTTAAAACATAAGGACTTTCCCACAAATATAACCACACTATCCTCTTCACACCTAAAAATGAACCATAACTCCTGAAAATCACCAGATATCCTATCAGTATTCAAATTTCCCATTACCCCTCTCTCATTTTTGTGCACCTTGTTTGTTTGAACTGCATCCAAAGAAAACCTAAACATTGCATTTGAATATGTGTTTTAAGTTTCTTTAATCTCCTTTTCTCCTCTTTCAATACAATAAACTGGGTGTTGGTCCTGTAAAATTTTTTATGTGCTGGGATTTGCAGATTGCATGCCCCATGGTGTCACTTAACATGCTCCTGTCACTGTATTTCCTATACACTGAGAGATTTGGAGGCTTGTTCGATTTAGGTTTGATTTGCTTTTTCCAGGAATATTTTAGAAGTGGTATTACATACTTTCATCATGAGGTATGATTTCTAACTTTTTCTTGGAACTGAGAGTGAATTTTAATAAGAAAATATTAACTATACTTTAAAGATAATCATGAGGAAAGACAAAGAGAAAAAACGATAAACTACCAAAAAATACTATTAAGTAAAAAAAAAAAAAACAGATGCTAAATAATTGAAAAATTATGTAGATACCTTATCAAGTCAATTAAATATTTTCCTGAGTTAGATAAAACCAATCTACACATATAATCTATTAATGTTTTAATCCAATCATAGCTTTGTATCGTTTTGTTGAATTTAATAGTCTAAATGTACATATACATTTGAAAAAGCTATCTTATTAATAATTTAGACTGCCAAAGGCCTTTATTTTACAAAAATATTAGAGTATGTTTTTTATATACGATGCCTTACCATGTTACATAGTCCCTCATGAACTGTGCAATCTAGTGTACCAAACTTGAGCTGACCATAAAGATGCTTTGATGCTTTTCGCAGCTCTGGCAATAAAGCTCGACATGGTGGACACCACTATGAAAGAAAAAATATCTGTAAGCACTGAGCCAAATGAAATAAAAAAACATGTTATTTTTGCAACAAGCAATATGCTAAGAAAGAGAAATGTACACTGGCACATGCTTAGATGCAATATGTGTTAGTGATCAAAACTGAGTAACACAATTCTTAGTACTCATGGTTCAAGATTAATTAGAAAATGTTTTCTATGATAAAATCTAACAATATTGAAATTTTACAGTTGAAAATTACTTACAGGGGCAAAAAAATCAACAAGCCATGGTTCTTTGTCATCAGCAGGAAAATTCTGAGGTCCAAGTGTGGTAACATGAGAATTAACACTTTCTTTGGCAAAGGCGAGTATATCATATAGAATCTTCTTTCCTTTGAAATTGAATATAAACATCTCAAAGCTTCTATACTTAAAATATTAAAGAAAGGAAGATAAACTTATTGAACATCTTGATTTTGGTGAGGATTTTGTGTTCTGTATACTACATATGCATAGGTTTGCCCTGCCAGGAGGACCCACTCCTTCACTCTTGTTTCCTGGATGACCGTAATAGCTGCAAATCAAAGCTATTTTCCAAACTCGCTCCTTTTCTCACCTTTCCTTTCTTGCCAATGCCATAATTATCTACTAGGTGCCTAAATATGATTTCTCAGAGGGATTCTTGCCTTCTTTCTTTGTCCTTGTACTGTAACTCCACTCATGCTCTCTCTTACCACCTCCAAACCCTAAATTCAGTCTGGTACAATAACTAACCAGATCTTTTTGCCCCATCTTCCTGAACTAATCCATTTTGTATGTTGCTACCATAGTAATTTTACAAAAACATTAATCTGTCCAAGTTGTACCCTTGTTTAAGGAAAGGCCTCTGGTGATTTGCCATTGCCTAAAGAATATACTTGGTTTGGCAAACAGTCCATTTTTCCATGTGCCCTTTGACATATTCACTCAAGAGTCAGTATTAAGTCAAGCACCTATTATGAGTCAGCCTGTTTTAAATGCCATAGGGCAGGCAAAAATGAAAAAAGATACCATCCTCTTTAAAGAACTCACAGTCCAGTAGAAGAGAGAAACATTTTCACAAATATGTAAGTATAGTGATAAATGATACCACATTCTCCTGCTTTTTTCTTACTCTTTAGCTGCTGTTGCATGAATTACTTCACGTATTCCTTTAGCTTTCACCATCCCCGAAGAGTAATCTTTAGGGTCCTGTTCTTGTCCTTCTCTTTACTCTCAGACATATTCATCCTTGCCAAGGCTTTCATTACCATAATATGGTTATTTATATCTAAATTTTCAGCCCAAACTCCTCTCCTGAGACCCAGGCCTACATCTGGTTGTGAACTGGGGTGTGTATTCTGTATCAGCTCCTCCCCTAAGTGTTCTCATCCTCACTGAATGGTACAGTCATTCACTTGCTAGTTTACCAAGTCAGAAACTTGAGCTTCTTTCTGCTATTCCCCCATAGGAAACAAATCATCAGGTTTGATTTTATATTCTTCATATTTAAAAAATCTGTTCACTTCTTTTCACTCATATCACGATAAGGCAGCCATATTATCTTACTTAAATGACTGCATGAGGCACTCCCTTCCTCCAACCTTGCTTCCACCCATTCTTGGCAGCCAGTCACCTCTCTAACAGTAAAACTAGTTAAGTCCTATCACTGCTTAAATGGATGAATGTCTTCAGGATAAAGTTCAAATTCCTTTACCTGACAGATGAAACACTTAATTTGGACCCCTGGTGACCTCTGTAGCTTCAAGTCTCATTCCTTTCCAACACTCAGCATTCCACTATTCTGAAATTCTTTCTTTCTAAAATGAATGATGCTTTATCTCAAAGTTCATGAATACATTTGCTGTTTCCTGTGCTTGGCATGTGTTTGCTACCTCTTCTTTTGGGTAACCATTACCTACATTGTAGATCTCAACAAAAAGATTCCTTGATCTAACCTCAGAAGACTGTTCCTTCTAAGTGTTATTCCTAAGTGTAACCCTTGCTTATTTCTTGTGATTGTCAGTCTCCAAGTCTCCTTAATGATCCCTACTTCATGTACTTACACCACTGCTGTACCAGGGCTGTGTATATGTGACCCACAGAATATGGTGGCTGTGATGCTTGTTTTGTGTCATTATATAGAAGACATTTTGTTTTTGTGCATGCATGTGTCTGTGTCTAATCATTCACTTTGAGAAAAGCCAGTTGCCGTGTTATAGCAGCTGTATAGAGAGGTCCATGTGCTGAGGAGTTGAGGCTTCTGACCAACAGTCAGCAAGAAACTAAGGCCTGCAGACTAGTCCATGAATCAGCCTGGACCAAATCCTGCAGCTACAGGCTACCCTTCAGGTGACCTTATGTCTTAGCCTACCGTCACTGCAACCTTATGAGAAAACCCAAGTCAGAACCATTAGCTAAGCTGTTCTCAGATTCCTAAACACCAGAAACTGTGTGAGTTAATAAATGTTTGTTGATTTAAGCTGCTAAGTTTTAGGGCAATTAATTTACTACTCAAAAATAGATAATATGCCTCACGTTAGACATTTTAAAATTTGCCCATTTACTTCTTTGTTTTCTCTACTAGTCCATAATGTTAAGGCAGAGATTAAAAACAATTCACCAAATTCTCCTATTCCCTAGTACTGTATCTGCACATGTAGAGGCCAAAGAAACAACACAAGTTATGCTATGAATTTAGTGATAGCATATAAAAGGAAGTACTGGGAAATTCATGGTATATGCATAATGCTTTAAGGTAAACACTGAAGAGCAATTTGACATTTGCTAAATATTTTTAGGGACAGAAAGTAATGACTGCAATGCAAGAGGAAGAAAATCTTGTGTGAAGGCAGAGAAGTGAAAGAACATGCTGTTTTCAAGGATTTACAAGTAGATGGAGCTAAGATAATTTGGAGGGGCAGAGTTGGGAGAAGAGGCTGAAAACAAGCAGAATCAGACTGTGAATGTGCCCTATTAATTTAAGAACTACTTACTGAGTTCCTGCTACGTGCACCAGGCATCCTTCTAGGTGCTGGAGATAAGAGTAGCAAACAAACCCAGACAAAGTCACTGCTCCTATACTATGGAACCTGAAGTTCACTCTGAAGGAAGTTAGAAGATGGAGTGTCCTTGGCCAGGACTGGTGTCCCCCACAAAACTGCTCCTGGCAGGCGAGCAGCCCGACACA
Organism: Manis javanica; assembly: GCF_040802235.1. Lineage (NCBI taxonomy): Eukaryota > Metazoa > Chordata > Mammalia > Pholidota > Manidae > Manis > Manis javanica. The sequence continues at coordinate 51,639,268 of NC_133167.1, forward strand.
CCAGCACATGACAGTTATGTGCAGGACTTACAGCCAGCTATACTAGAGGCTAGTGAAACCCGTTAGTGAGCCCACAGTAGCCTTACCTCTCGGCCAGCTGGACTGGGAGCCATTTATGCCCAACAGCAGGCCTGCAAGCAGTTGCAGCCCAGCATGACAGAAAAGCACATGCAACACACACAAGGGATTCCCCTGGAGCGCCTGGTTCTGCTGACTAGGACACTGCATTTCAGAGCCCCACAGGACACCTTCTACATAAAGCCACTCCTTTAAGAGTGGGAGATGTATCTGATCTATTTAATACATAGAAACAACAGAGAATCAGGCAAAATGAGCAGAGAAATATGTTCCAAATCAAAGAACAAGTGAGAAATAGAACTAAACAGAGATGAATAGTTCAAAGTAATGGTCATAAAGATGCTTACTGAATTCAGAAGAATGGATGAACACAGTGAAAACCTCAACAGAGAAAATGCAAAAGAGAACCAATTAGAGCTGAAGAATACAATAACTGAAAGGAAAAATACCCTAGAAGGAATCAACAACAGATCAGATGTGCAGTAGAGGGGATCAGTGATCTGGAAGACAGGGTAATGGAAATCACCCGAGCAAAAAGGAAAAAGAAAAAACAAAAACAGCATAGTTTAAGGAACCTCTGGAAGAACACTGTGCTAATGCTTGAATTATAGGGGTCCCAGAAGGAGAAAATAGGTAGAAAGGGGAAGAAAACTTATTGATAAGAAATAACAGACAAAACCTTCCCTAACCTGGGGAAGGAGACAGACATCTAGGTCCAGGAAGCACAGAGAGCCCCAAACAAGACAAACCCAAAGAAGTCCACACCAAGATACATTATAATTAAAATGTAAAAAATATTAAAGATGAAGAAAGAATCTTAAAGCAGCAAGAGAAAAGCAGTTACATACAAGAGAACCCCCATAAGAATATCAGCTGATTTTCAGGTGAACGCATTGCAGGCCAGAAGGGAGTAGCATGATATATTCAAAGTGCTGAAAGGAAAAAAATTCCTACAACCAAGAATACTCTCTCTGCTTAGCAAGATTACCATTCAGAACTGAAGGAGATAAAGAATTCCCTAGATAGACAAAAGTTAAAGCAGTTGATCACCAGTAAACTGATCTTACAAGAAATATTAAAGGAATTTAAGTGGAAAAGAAAAAGCGATCACTAGAAAATTATGAAAGAAAAAAATCTCACTGGTTAAAGAAAACACATAGTAAAGGTAGTAGGATCAGTCACTTCTAAAGCTAGTATCACGGTGAAAAGACAAAAGCAGTCATCAACTATATCTGCAATAGTTAAGGGATACAGAAAATATAAAATGTGCTGTTAAAAACATAAAATGTTGGAGGGGAGTGAAAGTGTAGTGCTTTTAGAATACGTTTGAACTTAGGCGGCGACTATCAACTTAAAAACCTATGTACACAGCTGATTTTATATATGAACCTCTTAGTAACCACAACCCAAAAACCAATAATACTCAAAAAATAAAGACGAACCCAAAGCTACTACTACTAAAAGATGTCATTAAATCACAAGGGAAGTGAATAGGGAAGGAGGAAAGGAACAAAAAAGAACTAGGAAAACAACGAAAAAGCAACTGACAAAATGCCAGTAAGTACATGCCTACCTAAATGAAAATGGACTGAACACTCTAATCAAAAAGACACAGAGGAGCTGAATGGGGGAAAAAGGAGACCCATCTCTATGCTGCCTACAAGAGACTCACTTTAGATCTAAAGACACACAGACTGAAAGAGAAAGGATGGGGAAAGATAATCCACACAAATGCAAACTAAAAGAAAGCTGGGGTAGCAATACCTACAAAATAGATTTTAAAACAAAGACTGTAACTAGAGATGAAAGGCATTATAAAATGATAAAAGGTCAATCTACCAAGAGGAAATAATTATAAGTATCTATGCACCCAACACAGGAGAACCTGAATATATAAAGCAAGCATTAACAGATGCAAAGGGAAAAACTGACAGAAATACAGTAACAGTAGGAAACTGTTAACAGCCCACTTACATCAATGGATAGATCATCTAGACAGAAAATCAATTAGGAAACAGTGACCTTAGACAACAATTAGACTAGATGGACTTAGTATATAGAGAACATTCCATTCCAAACCAGTAGAATACACATTTTATACCTTGACTGGTTACTGGTTGTTTGGGCAAGTTTATTACCCTTTCTGAATCTGTTTTATCTTTTGCTGGGCTTTTATGAAGATAAAAATGGAAATGCAAAAGTAGGCAAAGCCTTTAGAAAAGTGCCTAACTTATAGAAAGTACTAAATAAAAAAACCAGGAATTACTGTTAGGTTTATCTTGCCAAGCCTTTGCTCACATAGTTCCTTCAGCCTAGAGGGCCTCACTTGTTTTTCTGTATTTGCTTTGGTAAATTGGACATTCAATGCTCAATTCAAATTATCACCTCCTGACCTATCCTATGCAGAAGTCTCTTAATTTGATCTTGTGATTTATACATAATGGCCATTAGTGTTTTCCACTATTTTCTTATAGCTCTCCCTTCTGTCTCCCCTACTAGATGATACTTGAAACTTCCTGAGAGCAGAGTCCATGTCTTACAACTTTGCATTCCTAACACCTAAGACAGTGCTTGTCACATAACAGGCATTATATCAATATATGTTATTCACTTGTACTAAAGTTAGTAGTTTGTGTGCTTCTTTTGCTATACTTGACTTTTTTCAGGATAGGCACTGTAATGTATCCCAAATCCTAGAAATTGTAACTGTACTTACATGAACACAGAGCTAAAGTCCCAAAGAAGCTCAAATGCAAAAATATAATTATAAATTCAGGACAGGTAAAGAGTTATGGAGATGTTCGGTAGTCTAATGAAAGAAAAAATCCAGAAGTATGTCCGACAATTGCCCCTAGTGGCTGAAATGTGATGTTTAGCACACTGGAATGGAAGGTTGCTTACTGCTGCCAACAGGCAAGATCCCTAAATTCTGCACTGACCTGATTAACATGATACTAATGTTCTTGCTGAAATACTGATAAAAATATTGAGTAGGAAAAGTTTTTAAAAGGGTGAGTTGAGAAAATAACTATATATAATTCAAAATACCTTTCTCCCCAAGAAACAAATTTACTACTAAATGACAGCAAAGCTATTTATAGTATATTCACACAAAGCAAAAGTACAATTTAAAAAAAGATTACTATTTAAAAAAAAAGGTACATTATTATTTTGTCTCTTCTTACCATGATGAATTTCATATTCTTTGGTTCCTTGTCCTTTAAATACTGCTAGACATGGCTGAAAAACATAGAGATGACTACAGATGTCTGGTGCAGAGGAACAGTCAAACTTGCCAACCTTAAGTGGGAAGAGAAAGTTCAATTTGATGAAAACAAAATCTTATCCACTCAATCTTTAAATAGTCATAGAGGAATGTCATTTCTGAATTATCTTTAACAACAAATTTTAAACAGAAATTAATGGACACTGAAAGTAAGAGATAAAAATAATTAATTTACATGTAACACAGAATTTCAATTTAGTTAAAAAAAAAGCCACTGGAGTTAAAAAACCTGAGAGGAAATTTTCAGGAATATATGAAGTCGTTAAAAAAAAATGTACACTTCTAAAAATGTAGAGGACATTCATATAATCTTGGGTATGTGTGGGGGGTAGTAATTTTTTGAGTAAGACCCCAGGGCAGATACAATAAAGAAAAAGACTGACATTTTCATACAGTGTACAAGAAAACAGCATAAACTAACAGGCAAATGATAAACCAGAAAAAATATTTGCAGAAGTAAGAAATAAAAAATAACATCCTATCAAGAGAAAGAAAATGGACCAGAGACATACAGAGAAAATAGAATAGAATTATGACTCATTAGTAATCACAAGAAACTTTTTCAACCCCATTAGAAAGCAAATAAAATGAGTATATTAACATGTCATTTTTGGCCTACTGGAATAGTCATAGTTGTAAAGAATGATAATGCCATGGCTGACATAGGTGTAGGGAAATGGTTACTCACATGCTATTTGTAAGAATAGAAACTGATTTAAACTTTTGGGAGGACTTTGATAATGAGGATATTTTAATATACAACCTTGGCTCAAGAAAATTCCTCATACTGCATTTTTGCCTTTGACTTAACAAATAATGGTAACAGCATAAAGTTGTAAGAGATGATTTATAAAACAATTTGGTTAACTATATAGTGAAATACATCATTAGGGATGATCATACATACATATATATATAATATATATATTAGCATGAAAAAGTTAATGATATTGTTGCATGGAAAATTCTGTAGGAGAATACAGTAGTCCCTTCCTTATCTCTGGTTATGCTTTCTGAGGTTTCATTTACTTGTGGTCAATCACTGTCCAGATAAGCAGATATCCTCTTAAAGTACTGTAAGAAAAGTCAATAAAACATATGCTATGTCACAATGCATGTGTCACTCCCCCTCATCATGTTGGCAGTCTGTCATATCACAAGAAGAAGAGGGAGTACAGTACAATAAGATATTTTGAGTGACAGCACATTCATGTAACTTTTATTACAGCACATTATAATTGCTCTATTTCATTATTAGTTATTGTTGTTCATCTCTGTGCCTAGCTTATAAAGTTTATCATAGGTATGTATGCATAGGAAAAGCAGTACATATAGGGTTTGGTTCTATCTACTGTTTCAGGTATCCACTGGGGGTCTTGGAATGGATCCCCCCATGGGTAAAGAGGACTACTGTATCATGAAACCATTTTGATTAAAAAGTATTCATATGAAATTACGTGTGTGTGTTTATTACAATGGCCATTACAATAGGTATGTGCCACATACATACACTCACAAAAAGTTTGAAGGTTACACAGAAAATTCTTAGTAGAATTTACTAAGTGAAAATTAACAGTGGTGAGAATATATGGTAATTTTTAGTTTATAATTCATCTTTGTGCTTATTTCTATCTTCTATTTTACACAAAGAGCATGATTAAAGAAATAAGAATTTTAAAAAAAGGAAAGATCCTCTATCATATATATTCCAGAAAAATTATGATACAAATTTATCACATGCCAACTAAATGGAAGTTAGCCACTTTAAAAACCACATCTATTTATAAAATAAAACAACAGAAAACAAAAGCACTTATGGTTTTCTTAGCCTAGAATTTCAAATAAACATTTTTATGTTTTTAAAATATAATTTATGTGTTAAGTAAATAAGAATGCAAACTTGTAGAAGGCTAGGGAGAATATTTTTCTTACTTGAATATGTTCATTTTTAAGAAGAGTCTTCAGTTTTTTCAACTCAGGATCATTTGAATTTTCATTTTTGCCAAAATGAAAAAATAAGAGCCATCGGTGATGAGCCAAACGGTCCTTAAAGGTGATTAAAAAAAAGAAATGTCAGAGTTGGGAAAGTTTAAGGGTTCTAACGTTTGTTTCTTTGGCTTAAAGTTAATTTTAGCTATTGTACCCATTACTTCAAAACATCGTCTAAACTCATACTTACTTTGTAGTTTACTTGAATAATGCTAAGTAAATCAATTATATTATATCCTAGAAGGATAAGAATCATTAAATTATAAAAGCTTAAAGCAGACAATCGTGCCAAGATAAAAATATTGTGTTAAACAAAATATAGCTAAAAAAATGCAGGGTAGAGAAGCCAGCTTTTTTCAGGTTTAACAAAAACATTTGGTAAGGATATAGACTTACAAAGCTCTGTGATCAGTAAGTATAAAAAAATAATTGATTCTATTACAAACTGAATATTTCTAAAGAATCAAGTAGTTTCTAAAGAATTAAGAAGAGCTTCTTAATTCTCAGTAAACAATATAAGCAGTTCTGTAAGTAAGAGCATAAGTTCCAAATGAGATCCAAAATTGCTTTGTGATCAAAATCTTGCCTTTTCTGACATTCCTCCTGAAGCGCACATTCAGAACTGGTTAGGTTTTCTGTAACTACAGATCTACCCTGAAGTTACAACCCCAGCAATTGATAGTGTAACCTATAATTCACTGACTACTCAGTTGACCCTTGAACAGCATGAGTTTGAACTGCAGGGCTCCACTTAACTGCAGTGGGATTTTTTTCCCCAGTAAACATATTGAAAAAAATTTTGGGGAGCTATGTGACAATTTGAAAAAATATTTTTTCTCTAGCTCACTTTATTGTAAGAATATATTATATTAATACATATAACATATAAAACGTGTTAATTGACTGTTTGTGGTTCATGTTATTGGTAAGGCTCCAGTTGATAGTAGAGTATCAGTAGTAAAGATTTTGGGGAGTCAAAAGTTACATGTGGATTTTTGACTACATGGGCAGGGGCGCTAGTGCCCCTAGTCCCCATATTGTTTAAAGGTCAACTATATACCTAGTCCTTTGAAACTTTCTAACGACGGATAAAACAAATGCTGATTTTAAAATGTTAAGACTTGTAATGTTTCCAACATTAATTACTATTTATCATTATTGAGAAAAATATTACCTCTAGTGTGTTTGCTGAAAGTAGTTCAAAATCTGGAAGATTATGCATTATTTCCAAATATATTTCTTTAGCATCCAATGAATTAAGAAACTAGAATAAGAGAATTACATTGTAATTTGTTTAATCAATATCCACTTATTATAGTCTTTGTTTTCTTTCAGTTTCCATAGAAGAACTTTTAAGAAAAAAAATCACAGAAGTTAAAAATAGTTTTAAAGCTATTTATTCTAAATGTTTTCTTTCTCCAAAAAAAAAACCAACCAACCGTATTTTGGCAATCATTTAAAGACCATTTAACTGAACTGTTTCTTAAAACAGTGATGTAAAACAAATTCTATCAGTAGGTTTTGTTGGAATTTTCTATTAACTATGCTATGCATCCTATGATAATAATCATAATAGCCTGGAGTGATCTCTGAATTACTAGGAAAAAACTATTACGTTCAGTTTAATTTAATGCTAATCATGTTTTACAGAATGCTAATGCTTTAGAAGTTCTTTAAGAACTGTTTTTGATGATCTAAGACACTTCACACTCCAAGTAATTTAAAGAAATTAAGAACTTAAAACTGGAACACTGGAATGGATCTTACTGTTTACTATAGTGGTTTTCAGAAATGAAGTCCTAAAACCTAACCACCTAGAAGTTTTGCAGAGTAAAATTTACTAATAAAGATCTTAAATATGTTTTAGATCTAGGTCTCCTATTTAAAACACAAATAAGTGAAAAAGGCACACCTCCCCTCTAACAAATTTCCTGTACTTCCCTATAGTTTATCCTCAGCATATTTTTCTCACAGCATTCTTTCTGTTGATCAATACTACAAAGAATGCAGAAATGGTTACATCAAGAAAATGTGTATGGGGGTTGATAAAGTGGTTTAATATTTATCTTTAATTATGAACCATCAATGTTTGGCAATTAAATTATTATTTGAAAGATCTAAAGCTCCATTAAAAATTTGTAGGATTACTAAGGTGCTTAGCATAAGAATAACCATATGGATAAAAACAGCAGATATAACATATGAATAGAAAACTCAGTTTTTACTAAGTTTCTTAAAACTTGTGTCTGTTTAAAAAAAATTATATTTATAACATAAATATCTAAAAGCTACATGAAATATTTTCTGTTATCAAAGGGCTTAAAAGGCCAAAACAGAAATGTTTCATGTCTCAGTACTCCAACTCATTCACTTTCATGCTGAAAATTTTACTAAAAATATTCCTTTAGCTGCTTATAGTAAACTTGGTAGTTACACCTATAAAGGATATTGTCCAACTTCTGAATTTCACCTTTCAAAAATATTTAGCTGGCATAAGATTTTATATTTTTTAAATCTTGAATTCAGAAAGGAGAAGAACTGCTTAATTCATTACTCTGTTATTACATTTCCAGTATCATTCATTTATGTTTCCTAAGATTACATCTGAGCTTACAGTATTATATCAAAAAGCTGAAAGATCTCATTAATATATGATTATAGTACTGAAGGCAGGAGCTTATATTAAGTGTTGGCCAGAGTATAGGCAATCCTTGTGAATGGATGGCACAGAGTAAACCAAATTTTCTGTGGGACAATCTGAATTGAATTTAAAATTGTGGCAGCTACCTCATTCTAAATAGATAACTGAAGGAGTATATAAAGATAAAAAGACTGCCATTAAAACATTGCTTATAATCATGAAGAAGTAGAAACAACTTAAGTATCAAGAAAGGACTGATTAAGTATGTCCTATTGACTCAATGGACTGACAACTATTCAGGGATTGTTGATTTAGTTACCTGGTGCATAGTATACATAATATATAAAGGCACTATATATATAGTATCTACTTATGTGGCCAATGCTTTTCTAGAGATTTGAAATATATCAGTGAAAAATCCAAACTTAGAAAAGTACTGCATGAGAAAAACAATACAAATAAAAAAGTAACACTGTATGTATTATAATGTGATCAAGTGTTCTGGTAGTACTGGGGGTGGATTATGGAAAGATTTAAAAGACAAAGCCACATATTTTCCTGAAGAACCAGTTATAAGGTATGAGAAAAAGGAGTCCAGAAGGACTCCAAGGTACTTGGGCCTGAATGATAAAGAATGGCGTTTTTATCAACCGAGATGGGGAAAACTGTGAGTGGAGCAGATTTGTGGGAGTGTATTAGGAGTATAGTTACAGACATCTAAGTTTGAGAGATCAAGTAATGCCCTTGGGGAGATGTTGTATAGGCAGTAAGATGTACGTGTCTGGAGTAGAGGTAGGTAGTAGTCTGGGCCTCGAGAGCTGTCACCATGAAGTCGTAATTGCAGATACGTACATAGTGCGTTTACGACGATTTGATGGTGCTTGTTTATGGGTGATTTGGTTTTAGTGAATTTTGCATCTTTCATTACACATTTCTATACTATACATTAATTTCTGTAATGAGTATGTTTATTCCATCAGAAAAAGAACTAAAATATACAAACAAAAACTAAAGTTTCTTTTGAGGTTTCCTAGGAGCCCATCCAATATCTCATTCTCTCTCAACTCCTTGACAACTAGCCTGAACCGCAGTCTCCTCAGTCATAAAAATTAGGGAGGTGAACTATACCAGTAGCTCTCTAAACTGAGTTCATACCAGAATCTGACAGGGTGCTTTAAAAAAACAGATACTGGGTTCCAGTCAAACCTACCAATAATCTATATTTTAATACTAGAAAATACACAAATAAATGGAAAACAATGAAAAATTTATATAATCTAAGAATGTATCCCATACCTTTGGAATTTAAAAGTGTAATGGCTTGTATAAAAATAATCCTCGCAGCCTTCACCGACTGAAGTATGTATTATATAGAATTCCCAAAATTATTTGTTTTAAATAATAAAGTATTCCATAATCAGATGACATAGATTCATTTCCTTGCTCATTGTTTACAAAATGAAGTATCATGTTTGAATGTGTGCCCAATTATATGCAAGGAAATTAAAGTGATTCATACCAAAATACTGCTTTTCTCTTTGTTATTTAAAGTGGCTCCAGGAGGAAAATAGGCAGTAGTACTTGTTGTAATATCCAAACTTTTACAAAGGTTGTCCTGGGTGGCACAGTCCATCCATCCCACATTAACAAGACCATCCTAAAATGGAAAGGAACAAAAAATAGGTTGTGTGGTAAGTGGAAGAAAAAAATTAAAGGGATTAGCTTCACTGAGAAAACTTAAACTTTTCTATTGGAAATTAACTAAAACTTTTCTTAAAAGAGCACTAAAAAAATAAATGATGCAGATTTGAGTAATATGATTAATAAAGTTGGTCTAATAATGGAAAAATTATGCCTAACATACACGGAAAACATTTTTTTGAGGACACATATAACTTTCACAATTTCATAACTGAAAAACTCCCAGGACAAAGGGAGCTTCAATAGTGTTAAATTATCAAAAACACAGACTATATTCCCCAACCATAATATGATGACAGCTAAATAAGCAATAAAATAACAGCAAAGAAAAACAACAAAAACTAAAGTTTGGAAATGACACACACATAATGTATAACTCTTCAGCTAAAGAAGAATTCCTGACTAAATTACAGGATACTTAGAAGTGAATGACAATGAAAGTACCATATGTCAAAATTAGAGATCTAATTATAAACTTTTATAGCTATTAACACATTTATCAGAAATCAACATAGATTACAAATAAGTGAGTTAGTATTTGAGAAACTACTAAAGAAATACTTGAAATAATTTTTAAAGTGCTTCTTAACATGGTGATACAGTTCTAAAAAATCACTGATACTTACCAACATGCCACTAAGCCTTAGACGTGTCTGTGATGTCAAACAGTCTAAGGGGAAAAGAAACTTACAAGGTAATTTTAGTTTTATTATATCTATACTTTCCTTTGCCTTTCCTCCAATCTATGTTGATGCTGAGGCAATTAACTGGGCTCTACTGGTAAATATTGAAACTTTTATTTACTAGGTAGATACTGAAAACAAAGCCTCATTCTACAATGCACGCGTGCATGCAAGCATTCTCTCTCACTCCTTTTTTCATTCCCTCCCTTTATTTCTCTCAAGCATCTCTTTAGGGTCTTATTCTCCAATCTCTGCTCCTATCAACAATCCTCTATATTCAAGAGATCTCATGATCTGGGAGAAATATAATATAATGCATCTATCTGATAAAGACATGGAAAGAATCTTTTAAATACAATGCAATCTTAAAACAACTTCTTCATTATTTTCGTGAAAGTTCTGTTAAATATGAATGCTAGAATAAAACAAGATAAATTTAGAAGAAAGGCAACTGTAACATCACAGAGCATATAAAGACAGGCAATTCAATCTACCTGGGGTGAAAATAAAACAATGTCAGAAAGTTTTAAAAGTTCTTTTCATGGGCGGAATGGACAGAAACCTTTGGGCATTAGGCCCAAATGAGACAAAATCCCTAGATGATAGACAAAGTTTCAGGGTGATTTTTGTTGCAAGGCAATACCTTCCTGATAGGCATACAGGAAGGGGTGAGTAGCTGAATTTAGTTGCAAGGCAATCCTTTCTTGACACAGCAGCATAAAAGCTGAGAGATGAAGTGTGGGAAAAGATCCATGTGGGGATTAACATATGAAAATGTACTAATGGATCAGGATATTCTGTAATACTGGGGCCAATTTTTAACCAATCTCATTGTTTGAATAGAGTTTATAGTTTGTGATTTGGAATGTAAGATATTAAAATTTCAGTTTAATTTACCGCAGGAAAGGTTCCCAGAACTGCAAAGCTGTCATCTTCAAATACATAATTTTATGAAGCATGTATACATATGTATACACATGTACAGTTTTGATATGCCTAAGGATGAGGCCAAGTCCATTAATTCAAAAAAATTATTATTTTGTGAGGGTCTTACCTATCAACAACTAATCTGACAAACTGCTAAATACATCTGTGGCTATTAGAAGATATAATTTATCATGACTTATAATTAAGCTGAAAAACTTGTTCACCAAACATAAAACCATAATGAGTTCTTCAAGAAATTAGTAATTTTATAATCTCTTATGTGTAAAATGAAAAAAGGTAAAAAATTCATTCAATAAAAAATTGTAATTCAATTCAAAATGGTAGTTTGAAGTATTATATAGTCAATTACGGTAGCATACTTAAGACTATCACCTGGTCAAAGGTACAAACTTCTAGTTATAAGCTTACCAAGTTTGGGGATCTGATATACAGCATGGTGATTATAGTTAATAATATTATATCATATACTTGAAAGTTGCTAAGAGAGTAGATCTTAAATGTTCTCACCACAAAAAAGAAATGGTAATTATGTGAGGAGATGGAGTTGTTAGTTAACATTACAGAGGTAATCACTTTTCAACGTATTATTTATCAAGTCATTATGCTGTACACCTTAAAGTTACACAGTGTCATATGGCAATTATATCTCAATAAACTGGAAAACAAAGACTGTCACCTAAAAATTAAATGTCATGGTCTCTTCACTGTAACAAAGTAACAAATAAAATTACCTCCTCCTTTGGAACAAAAAGTAATCAGCCAGCCAGTACCAGCAGCAAAAGCAGTTTGTATGGCGTTAACAAAATTTCCTTTAAAGAAAATAAAGCAAATTTCTGATCACCTATTACTTGATTATGGAAACAGTTTTCTAGATGTTTTTCCCTTCTAGTCTCATCCTCTCTTTTCCAATCCATTCTGAGTAGTATTCAAGAATTCCTAAAAATCTTCAGTCATGCCGAATTCCTTGATTGGCTCCCCATTTTTTTCATCACATGAAATCGAAGTTCATTATTTTATTGAGAAACTCAAATTGGCAAGTAAGATCCCTATGATCGGAGCTTTGTCTACCCATTCAGCCAGCCACATTTTTCCCCATACCACTCCACCTCAATGTCCATCTTTTTGTTAGATTTATGATGAAGTATTGCCAGTTTCCCAAAAATACAGTCATCTTTGAAGGCTTCTTCTTCATTTGCAAGTTAGACTGGGTTTGACCTCATTCAAGAAGCATTTTCTAACCCTTCATCTTTTCCCCATCTGAGTTATTTGGTATTTTTCTTATGTCCCTAAACTTGTCCCTATTATAATCGTTACTACATTGAATTTTAATGATTTACTAGTGTCTTTCTCACTAAAATAATCAAGTCCCTGATTCTCACTAAAATAATCAAGTCCCTGAAGGCAGCAATTATGTTTTATTACTGCAGCCCTAGTACTTAACATAGCTTCAGAGACATAACTTGTATTCAATGAATGATATGAACATGCCATTATGTGTGAATACCATCATTTCATGGGTAGTACAAATGATTCACTTTAAGTCACCTGATGAATTAAAAGCTGAAGATTTAAAGTTTTTTAAACTTTAAAATTAAACCAGATAGGCATAATTTTACTATCTGATATTTATGAAAGCAATAAAACTTGGTTTACTAAACATTTAGCTGTACTGTGAAAGTTGCCTTTTTACCTAGCCCCCATCTCATATCCATCTCCCACATTTTAATTGTTAAAGTTTCGGCAAAAATATGATTCGTTTTGAGCCTGCTATTTAGAAGTCCAAACAAATGACACAACTTCTTCTAAGATATTTTAAAATTTCAATATTATGATCAAAATGGTAACACTGCCACTGAAAAATTTAAAATACCAATTTCAAAGTATCTGCGAACACCAAGCAAATTGAGAAAATAAAATTACCTGTCCATAATTCTGTAACTGTGCTTCTAACGTGTTGCATGGCGAAACTCACTAAACTTTCCTTTGATCTATCACCATGATATTTTACTGCAGCCTATTTTTTTAATAAAGAGAAACATCATTTACTTTTCTTTTTAAAATTCACTAAAATTAATACAAAATACTTTTGATTCTACATTATTTTGAAAAATACAGCAAGATCTCTGTACAGATTGCATAGGAGATGTCCTAATAATACTATTTAGAATAGTTTTAGTTTCAGGTTTATCACTAAAATAAACCCAAAAAAACACTTCACATTGAGAAAATACCTGTATTTTATAACCTACAAAATACAATATGTATAATGATTAAATTATATTCTTTAAGACAGAAACTGATGGCAAACATTTAATTCTGAAATACAGCAAAGTCAGAGTAATGGCATCTAAAAGTATATTCAGAATATAATCTAAACTGTTTATTATGACTACAGCCCAGTTAGGTGGCACCTAAAATAGGACTTAAAAATCCAAACATTCTACAGATTAACATATTATGTTTTCTCAAAGTTATTTCCCTTGTTATAAAGTTCCAAGTATTAAAAATACTAACTTTACCCCTTACCATTCCAGACCTAAAAATGAAGAGGCTGGGATAACTGTTGACTCCTTTCATTCGGCAAAGCATCCTATCATCGCCACAATTAACAGCACCAATTCGAAGTAAGCCATCCACCTCTTTAGCAAAGTCTCTCCACTATGAGAGAAAAAGAACATATTAAGTATTTCTCTGGTAAGAGAAATTTTCTTCTCTTGAGCACTCTTTATATATTCCTAAATGAAAATACTTTTATCAAATAAAACCATACATATCTGAAAGTATTTGATAGTTACCATTTCTATTAATTTAAAAATCCTATTAAAAAAAGAAACACACTCAAATAACAGGTCCATTAGAAATAGTAAAACTTTAATAATTAGGATGTACAAAATACATACTGTGGGAGCTAGATCATGGCAGTGTGAACATCTAGGGGAATAAAAGTTCACAAACCACAGCTCTCCAGAATTCACAGCAGCATCTAAAAGTACATAAAATCAAAACAAGTTAGAATTATTTAACTAAATGTACACATTTTAGGTAAATTTTGAAGTTTCTTTGTTGCTGAAATAAGAATAGAAAAAATAGTTCATGATGAAGTATTGCCAGTTTCCCAAAAATACAGTCATCTTTGAAGGCTTCCTCTTCATTTTCATGACAGATTGGGTTCAACCTCATTCAAGAAGTATTTTCTAACCCTTCATCTTTTCCTCATCTGAGTTATTTGGTATTTTTCTTGCATCCCTAACTTTACCCCTATTATAATGGTTACTACATTGAATTCTACATTTAATTTCCACTCCCTTTGTCCTTTTCTGTATAGTTTTTTCTATAAGAAAACTTATTATTTCAACTCTCAAACTAACTGTACCTTAAAAAAAACAAGAGTCTTCTAAGCCCATACTTGAATAAGGAGCAGCCTTGAACTGCAAGATACATGTCACCAAGAAGCTGTGAAAAGAGGCGGCACAAAGAAGAAACAGCCAAACTTCATGTAAGAGTCTGTGTGGCTGAAAGATATGAAGGAGAAAAAGCAAGAGAGATGGAGATTTTTTTATCAGTAGCATGGGTTAAATACATGGTCAGTCAAGTCTGACAGCTACTTCAAATTATAAAAGAATGAAATAAGAGACCTATACAATATAGTAAGGACTATGAGGATTAAATGTAATCTTTGAACTTAAATAAGACATGCACCTTGGAAGAGTGTGTTATTTGATCAACTGAATACATGAACACATTTGCTAAAATAATGGACTCAACACCACTTGTCTAGCCAAACAGTATACATTATATCAGGTAAGATGACCTGATATAAGGAAACCAAATGTGTTCATTTAAAAATTTTAATATTGTTAAGGATGCATTCAACATAAAAAGGTAAAGACAATTTGTTTTTGGTTAAAGTGATTCCATGTAATTCCATATCATAATCAGTTATTTGTAATTTTTAAATAGAATTTTCATACATTATTTTAAGTAAATTATAGCATGACATCAGAATATACATACTATTCTAAATATGTATAACTGATTCAGATTAGAAACATGCACAGGACAAAATGTTCACTTTCTTTCAATTATAAGACACATGGATCTGTGGAAAAAGTTTATTCATACATTTGAGGCAAAGTGTAGGATTTGGATTTTATCACCTGTTCTTTGGCAATGTTTAGAAAGTCTGACAAACAGACCACTCTGTCTAGGTGGCATGTTGACTTAAACCACCAATTGGTAATAATTTAGTAAAATCTTAATAAGCTCAGTGCAAACTTTTAATAGAAGTGGATTATTTCATTAGCTGTAAACAAATAATGTGGTGGACATTTACATATTAAAAGGAAGTTCTAATTAGAAAATAAGAACTTATATAGTTAGTAAGTTTTAAATAGAAATATGATGTACAACAAATTTGAATGGCATTTTACAAAAAACCTTGTTCAGTGAAAAAATGTCTCTTAGTATTTTGTTTTCATAGAGGACTTCTAACGTATTTGCCCAGTTCCCACTGTTGCTGAATGACTAGGGCTAAAATGTCTTTAATACTGTATTTTAGTACTGTATTATCAAAGCTCAATGGGATGTTTTTGCATAACCCAGTGACTCAGAACAGAATGAGCATATTTCAAAATGCAATTTTCAGTTTCTGAATTACCTAACTACATTAATGTCCTTTAGCCTATACTATAGCTAACAGCTTCAGTTGGCCTAGAAAAATGAAAAAATAAGTGGAGGTTACAAAGACAAGAAATAACAGTGATATAAGAGTGAAAAATATATTACTAAGTGGTTAGAAGAAATCTAAATGTACAAGTATAGGCTAGAGAAGGGTGAAGCACACACTGATGAATAACTTTAGTGCTAAGAGCTTTACTTCCTTTAAGAAAAAAAGAGCAGCACAAGCATGGAACTTGAGGTTCAGTCCATGTCCTGCCTTTGGTACTGTGTCAGGCAGGTAAGACTATGCTATGGTAGCAAATGATCCCTATTATCAGTGGCTGGCAATGAAGGTTTATTTCTAGCACACATTACACTTCCATACTGAGTTGGCTGCAACCCTGTTCCACATCATTTCACCACTGAGTCCCGGATGGTGGAACAGGCTCTATTTTGAACTTTCCTAGTTCTCTCATGACAGAAACACATGCTGGCTGTTAAAGCTTCTGCTTGGAAGTGCCATACAGTACTTCTTTCCACATTTCACTGGCCCAAGCAAGTCATGTGGTCATACCTGAGTTCTACAAGGTGGAATATATAACTCTCTGTCACATAGAAGCACCTCAAGGAGAAAACACTGGAGATAGCTGAACATAATGAAATATACCACAGATACCTATTAACTGAATGTAGGTAAGTAATTTAACAGCCTTTTCTCCTGAAATGCAGTTTGTAATTTGTGAAAAAAACTAGTAATACCAACACTGAGGATTGTTGTAAGGATTCAACATGATGAATATTAATTGCCTGTAATAGGAAGTGATGTTCACAAATTGTAGTGATGTTTTATTATTCTCTTCCATTTACCTACAAAACATTCTTATAATGTGACCACATATTACTTGACAGAACTTTGTTATACCACAAATACCTATTAACTGAACTTAGGCATGCCTCACACAGAGGCAGCACAACACTTTGACATAACACTTGTGAAATCAATAGCTCCAATGAAATTGCATTATTTTTGACAATTTACATTAAAAAAATTTTTGACACAACTTTTCCTTTTAGAATGAAGCCTGTGGAGAGAAGGCTTATTGATTGATTACTTCACTGTGTTTATTGGGAAATAATTCATTCACTGATGGGAGATTCATGGGAAAAAACTAGAAAATTCAGGATGTTACTTAAATGTAGTTGGTGTGATCATTTCTAATGGTAAAATTTCATCATTCTTTGACTAAGAAAAATGGCACCAAAAATAATCTAAACCAATGGGAAGCAATTCAGTATACACATTACTGAGATTACCCCAACCATAAGGAGCCTATTATTGCACATGGTCCAGCAAATATGGCCCAGAATATCCAGGAAATTCACTTTTGATGGCCTGTGATAGCCACTGTTTTTCAACACTGAATGGGAAGTTCTGCTAGATGCCCTTATCGCTGTGTTAACTGAAGTATATCTGGTTCATAATGATCCAAGTCCTCAAAAAGAATACTTAACTAATCCCCAAAGTAGATATTCCTGATAAACTCTAAATGAACAAAATCCTAGATTTTACTTTTGTTAGGTGGTAGAGATTTATAAATCAAACAAACAAAAAGGCAGATGTGCTTTGAGCTCCTCTTTAACTTCTTGAGCTTATCTTCACAAGGATGCCTGTACTATATGCAGAATGACAAGCAGAATTATGAGATGTTCTCTGCTTTTGCAGACACTATCTAGAGCGTGTTTATAATGACTAACATAATACTTTCCTGTGGCATGTAAAAAGATACTATGCACATGTTTAATGGTAAATGATGATAATTTTGAAACTTTCAAAGCGGAATTTGTTAGTCCCATTTTCTCTTCTGTATTATAGAGCTGAAAAGTCTGAAGTTCACTCCTAATAAAAGTGAACTATGTACACATACACATACAAACACAGAGATGTACTTAGTAACATCTCACAGCATTTCTAATATACAGATGGGGAAAGACTAGATGAGATGACCTTTAAGGACTCTTCCAGCTCTAAAATTCAAAGTCTGTAACCAGGACCTTAATATAATTATGCAAATGTTTTAATACAAACCTCTTACATTTTATTGTCATTATAGTTTTTAACACAGAGTTTTCAGAGAACCTTTTGAAAAGTGTTTCAGAGCTCAAAACCCTGGCCCAAACCACATTTTGAAACTTTTTATTTTTCAGTTCTTTCATTACTACTGAGCTCAAAATTTTGATACTCCTAACTTAATTTTTAAAGGCCCCTTTAATGAGGCTGCAAGCAAAAATAGATAGATACTACCTGGAGGATCCCAAGAAATGTCAAATCTCTAGGCAGGTTATTTCAATCCCCATTTTGTAAGGATTTCTGAAGGTGAAGCTATGTAAATCTGAATCAAGTGAGAAGATGGCATATGATTGAAGAAGCTCAAAAAAAATCTAGGCAAAGCTTTCTTCCCTAGTGGTGGAGATGAAAAGCCATGTGGATTAGGAAGCTACTATGGAACAGTAGATGGTCCAGTCCCATTCTTCAGTGTACAGTCCAAACCCAGAGAAAAATATGAGGCATCTGGAAAGAATTTATACACAAACCCAGGAAAGAAAGGAACCGGATATGGCTATGCAAATATTACCACTGGTAAATAATTTTCACACTCTCCTGATTTCTATGATGTACCAAAATTAAATTATAAGGAAGAGAATGAAGAACACATTTGTTTACTTAAAGGGACACCTTTCAAGTTAAATCTTTACCCACGGGAATATTTTGATGCCAATCCTTACTTGTCTGAGAAGCCTCTTACCACCAAGTTAGAAAAGAAGAGAATGAAGAATTACTTACACTCTCTTTCAAGCCCTCCTTTCCTGGTAAAAAGGCTGGTGGAATGAAAGCAGGAATATTTGAACCTTACCCTTCACACTCTGCTGACCCTTAGATGGTTAAATTGGCAAAGCAGGTTTCCAGCAAAAGTGTTAAGATTTTCCATCCATCAAATGGACAAAAAAGCAGACCAACTAAAAGTATAATGACTTTGAATGTTGAAAGGACACTAAATATGAAGAACTACAAGACTGCTTCAGTAGTCCTATTGGCATCTGGAAGACAAGTAGCTTTCTAGATCCCAACTACCAATAATTCATTATCAAGTGCTAATTATTTGAAAAAACATAAGATATTGTGGAACAGACAGCTAACTCAAGCATTTAAAAGAAATTTAAGCCTGAAATTCTAATTCTCTTCCTTATTTTAGTACTTTTATTTAATAAATAGTATTTGTTAGTAAAAAAGAAAAATGAACTACATAACTTAGATGGACTCTCCCATTACAACTGCAAAAACTGGACAAATCATTAAGACTTCTGTTGTTCCTAAGTCTTAAATAGAAATATGACATACAACAAATTTGAAGTGATTTGACATAAAACCTTGTTCATAGTGAAAAAATGTCGCTTAGTACTTTGTTTTCATAGGGGACTTCTAACATATTTGCCCAGTTCCCACTGTTGCTGAATGAGAAAAGGGTTAAAATGTCATTAATACTGTATTTTAATACTGTATTATCAAAGCTATGATTATCAATCACAGAATCACCAACATAATGAATAATAGAGGACAAAGGCATGGGAGGAGGAGGAAATCAGAGAGCCAATGTTTACTGCCTCTAAGAGGAGGTAATTGATAGACAAGAAACTCAGAACTTTCAATAGATTCAAGAGGCTTGAGAAACAAAATGGGCACATCTAAGAAAATATCCTGTAAATAAAGATGAACTGGAAATTAACCAGTCTTCTCAAAGTCCAAAGCTTAGCTTTTGAGTCATTTCAGTCTCTTGCTTGAATAAAGCTGTTAGTGACCCTAGCCAAAAGAAAACACAACTCCTCTCTGGAGGAAGAGAACATACATAACTTTAGTTATCTCTATATAATTATTTATGTAGTTATACAAAGACAAGACTAAGTATCCTAAACCAATAGAAACAACTGATAATAGAAAGAGATCCATAACCCTGTAGGCTAATGTGATATTTAGTTAGACAAGTACAGATTGATACTACTATCCACGCTTGCCATTTTCCCTCATCTTCTTCAACTAAAACATCAGGATCAGCTTGTCTTAGCCTAGTAATACAGATAGTACTAGAGATCAGATGGAATGGTGGCAACTATGCATTGAACCTATCATAATTATTTATGAAAAATTATCCCTAAGGTTTTGTGCTATAATTTATTTTTAACTCCTACATAGGGTTCTATATGAATAATCGGCAATTATTAATCTTTTCTCCAGTGACACATCTGAAAAAATATGAACCGTTGTGCAACTTAACCACCAGGAAAGTTTCTCATGCTGGGTGCACTCATGGATTAGTCATCTTGCAGGTTTTGCTCAGTTCCTCCAATTCTAACTCTAATTCCAAAGTTTTCTGCCCCATTGGTCCATAAAGCACTTACTGACAGACTAGGAGATGAGAGGCAGTAATAGTCACACAAGGAAAGCTTTAGGTCCATATGTCTATATGCAGTAGTTAAGCTAGAGACATGGGTATCAGTTCCAAAAGAATAAAATTCTCCAAATCCAAAAGAATCAAATTTTCTTTCATTTCTTTTGTAGGGAACATATGTTTTCTATTCAAGAGCTCATGTGAAAGAGCATAATAAAGTAATGTACTGAGTAGCTCCTTTTAGGACTGGGCTCACTAACAGGATATAGGAAGTTAAGAATAAATTACAATTTTTGGCTGGAAGGAACTGTTCAAAACCAACTGACTTTAATACATTTTTTATAATAATATATGAGAAACGGTATATAATATATATTTTTGCAGCTAGGATGCTATTTTAGTTTTCTAAATTGAATGAGATTATAATAGAGCAAGATAAAATTGAAATTTGATGTGAGGTAAAACGTGTTGGTCTGTAGTAGAAAAGAAGAATAAATCTATTTTTAGTATACCTGTATGAAGTCTGAAAGTGTAAGAATCTAATACAATATTTAATATTTTCTAAAATGCAATGGAAAATGCAGAACTGTACTTTTATAACCATTTTCACACAAATCATAGATCAAATTAAATCTAGTTCCAAAATAACCACATACTTACCCAAAACACTGAAATCCAAAAGCTATGAAACTGTAAGATTTTTTGAAAGTTTGCAGCAAGCTCACCTGGCATCTGAACTGATATGGGGCTATGTATTATTCTTACTTCTTTAATTTAGTATTCATATTTATGCATTTCTCTGCAGAATCTCCCAAATTTCTAAATTCCAAATACATTTGTTTGTCCTTAAGAGTTTTAGATAAAAAATTGGTTTTGAACTAGTTTTAAAAAATTAATAGGCCCACAAACTTACCAAATTCTCTTCTATCCAATGTTATGATTTCAGGATCATCATCATAAATACCTAATTTTAAAAGTACAAAGAAGTTATAAAAATAAAACATCATAAAAAGCCACATAAAAATAGATTATTTGTTTTAATCAGCAAAAATCAGATTATTGTATTAAGTCTCAAAGTTGAAAAACACACAACAAACTAAGAGATAAGCTAGGAGTAAATAATACTATTGGTGATAAAGCTAAAGATTTAAAGATTAATTCCCTGATGTGGACTGTCATAGGTGTCTGTGTGTAGTTCCTAGTATTCATGCAATTTTCATCTCCACAGTAAATTTCCATTATTGTGTTTTTAAACTTTTTATTATGAACTTATAACTCGTAAGTACTTGTAAAAATAGAACAGACTTCCATATACCTTTCACCCAGCTTCCCCTAATACTAACATGTAATTTGAGTACAATATCAAAACTAAGAAATTGGCACCAATACATAATGGTTAACTAGACTGCAGACTTCACTTCCTTTTCAGATTATGTTTTTCTATAAGTGGTATCACTTTAAATATTTTTACTGCTTAAAGTCTTATGATTTGACTATTTGCAGAAGTAGAGACAAACTTATTTAATAAATATAAATTTTATATATTATAATAATTAAAAACAATGTGAGAAAATTCCTCATTATTATATAAAATATCCAAATAATGTTAGTGATGGATATATACCAGGGGCCAGGGGTCAGCAAACTTTTTCTGTAGAGGCCAGTTAGTATATAATTCAGCCAGAAACATACATGGTTTCTGTCACAACTACTCAACTCTGCCCCTGAAGTATGAAAGGAACTATAGATAATATGCAAATAAATGAGTATAACTTTATTCTAAATAAAACTTTATTTACAAAAATATGTGGCAGACCAGATTTAGTCTGTGATATTCATATAGATTGCTGACAGCTGACAAGATTATCAAGCTGCAGTGAACATACTTAAAAAACTATCTTAGAAAGTCAGTCTTGACAAATACTCCAGATATCAATTTAAAATATTTTATGTAGTTTAATATAAAAGCATACCTTAGTTCTTAGAATTTGAGGCTAATTAATGAGAAGTATTAGGTAACTCAACACCTCCTTTTGCCTTGGTATCTGTGTTCACTTTGCCTTTCCCTTGCTTTCTTTACCTTGTTTCCTCACTCTACTCTTGCCTTACTTCTATTCCTGTCAACACTTTAAGCCATTTTTAATAAGGGTTCTCATACATACGAGAAGGATGACACTTCTACTGAAGTGACCATCAAAACAGGTTGCTCTAAAAATACTGAAAGGCTTCAATATTTAACTTCTAATGCAAATGTTTTATAATTAAATAGCAATCTTCATTTTAAAGTATGTAACAAGATAAAGATGAAAATAACCTTCATATCTGTGTAGATACTATCTACATGCCATCTGACTATCATTTTGAATTCTTTTCCTGTACATTAAAAAAGAGTCAAGGTGACACATATTGACTACATAAGCCAAGTGGCGAAACAAAATTGATTTTCTAAATTTACTTAAAAAGCAAGAATTTCATAATGAATAAATATATCACCTTACCAAAATCATAACGATAATAATTCCAACTTTCATACTGGCCTCCTTCTTGATTATCTGCAAGTCCCTTTTCTCCATATTTATCATACTTTTTCCGCAGATCTTCATCTTTGAGTACTTCATATGCTCTATTTATTTTTAAAAAGTCACTATGTGCATTTGGGTTATTCTATTAAAAAATATTAGATAGAACAGATGTTTCAGATACACAATCAAATACTTTCAAAATCTATATATGCAGATTTAATTTAATCCTGAGATTTCTGGGAGAACAGATACCAAAATAAGGTGGTATATAATATGCAATAGGTCATCAAGGGTTGAAATCAAAAAGTATTTTTAAAGAATTATAAATCTTTAAACACAAAATAAGAAAAGTAATAGAGAAATGAGAACTGATGCCTCAAAAGCTGAGAGATACGGTCATACAATGTAAGTCATTCCTTCTAATAACATATGTTAAAAAACTAGTAAACGCCTGGAAATCCTTAACTTTGTAAATATTGTTACCCCAAAACAGCTACAAAGAAATTTGTAGGTTATTTTTCTATTTGAGGCAAAACCATTTATTAACTAAAAACAGTATGCACCCCAAATCCATCAGATAATCAAGAATTAATCAGAGTAATAATGCAAAACTGGATTGGAAATGTTCCTCTTTTGTTACTACTTTGTTGAATTGGTTTTTGAAGAATGCTTTCATGTAAATAACGCCTAATTGTAGGTCCACCATCTTTCACAAGGAAACTCAAAAAATCATTCTGAAATTTTAAAGTAAAATCTCAAAAAATAAAAACCCTAAGGGTAACAGACTATAGATCTCAGGTAAAGATTACCAACTAAATGACTTTTAGAGAAATATTGATGCCATTGGTTCAGCTCTATGCAATCAAAATAATATTTAAAAAATTCTATCTAGAAAATAGGAAATTATGGTATAACCATACCTTTCTCCTTGAAGAGTATCAAATACCATTAAGAAAAAGTTCAAATTATTAAAAGCACTGTAAGAATTAAAGCTAACCTAATTTTCAAAGATTACATTATTGAATATATAATCAAATATTTATGATTGGAATTAACTGGATTTGGCTGCGGTCCAGTTTAATTTATAATTACTTTCTGACTCTGGTCTTGCACTCTTACACAGGAGAAAATAGTGAAAGTTGAAGCATGCTATTATTAGCTATTACTGCCATTTTTAGCAAGACATATCCTCTCAGTTTTAAGGAAGTAATCTTTCTGTTACTGTCCTAAAATACTTGACTACCCTATTTTACTAAGTAAACTACTTCAACTACTTCACAAACATTGTCTGCTTTGGGATTCTGTTAGAGAACTGTTGAAAATCAGTGTTCACATTAAGAGGGAATTGCATTCTTGGTATCACATTCCTTCACACTGTTCTCAACTAGAACATTTGATCTTCAGTGTTCAAGCTAGAACATTGAATGATTTTTGACAAGTGATTTCTTTAACATTTTCAGCACTTACTAAAAATAATTTAAACATCAAAACTTACTACAACATATTAATCAGATATGTTTAAAAAGAAATTTTTACATACCGGGTTTTTATCAGGATGTAGCTTCAATGCCAATTTCTTGAAAGCCTGTCTTATTTCTCTACTGCTTGCAGTTTTGGATATTCCAAGTAAACTGTAAAAGTCCTGCTCTGTGCCCACTAAAATAGCCATATACACTATTAGAAAACAGAGAATGACTCTTTTCCAGTCTCTGACATGGTCATCTTTATTTAACCAGACTCCCATTCTTTTTCTTATACAAGTTCTTATTTAAGAGAACATTAAGATTCCCTGCTGGTTCAAGTTGACATAATATCCAAGTTTGAGAACGTTGGTCCACATTACTCCAAGCGTGAATCAAGCATCACGAAATTGTCTCAAAATGTTAATCTAAAGAGAGGAAACCAGGTAGTTAATACACATAAAACAAACCAGCAATAACACTACTTATTAAATAATAGAGCCCCAGGCTCTATTCTTTGGTGTCCCCTTCACTGCTTCTATATCCAGGTAGCCGTATTTGTGAGGTATCACTCAAAACAGCAGGTAAACGGTAAAAGGTAGAGTGTGGCTGTAACTAGCCAGAACACTTTAAAAATAAACGAACTCAGCAATTTGATCAGCACCAGAACATAAGGGTGGGAAAAAGCTGTTTCCTTCCTTTTTCTGCCCAGCTTAAGCATAGCCCTTTGTAATTCCACTTCCTTTTGGGGGTACTTCTTTAAGGCTATCCCGTTTCATTTTAATCAGATTTCATTTGTAGAAATACCTTTTGGGGAGACTAGAGAGAAGCACAGGGTCCTTTTAAGGGTATTTCATATAATCCTTCCAAAAATGGCAGTGGACTTATATTGTTGTAATAGAATACTTACCTAGTAGACCATTTTCCCGAGTCTTTTCGAAGGTGTTTACATCTAAGCAGAGACTATTTTATATAACTAGCAGGATAATAACCGCAAGTTAAAAGTCTAATTTATTGCAGTTTAATTGGTATAAACAGAAACGGAGAAGCGAATCATTTACACGTGGTCACCTTTGTAGGGTAAGTAAACAATCTCCACTTTATCAGATCACATTTAAACCTGCACACTCTAGTTCTGAAGATCGCATAGTGCCTTGAAAAATGTAACCTTCCTCGCATGCTCAGTTTCTCCTTTCTTCATTTAATCCTAAATGTCTACTTTTAAGATTTTTCTCCTTACCTGTGAATGATTTTGGGCTCTTTTCTAATCCCTTTTCATGCCACCAAAAAACACCTTTCTAAAATATAGTGATGGAGATTAAGTATCCAGACTAGCAACAATAATTAGAAAAATAAAACTGAGAATGTATCTTCAAACACCACTTTGGGCCAAGTGCGGTCCCTGTCTAGAGGCGGTTCTCAGTCAGCGTGGGTGTGGCTGACGTGCTCTGCGCGGAGCTGAGGGGACAGGTGGGCGCTGGAGGTGGATGCAGTGCGAACGCCTTGCTGCCATCAGAACGGGATGCGGGGACAGGGGAAGGATGAAGACACGGGACGAAAGAGACTGTTCAGTGCTGCCGGCATGTGTGCAGTCTCAGCCGCACTAACGGAGAAAGGACACCGAGCAGCCGAGGCTAAAGTGAAAAGCTGGCGCGAGACGCGGGGAACCGCTGAGCCGGGTGAGGGTGGTGGAGGTAACAGAAAGGAAGAGCGAGAACCCAGTAAGCCAGTCGCCGGAGCTGGGGCGCCCAGCAATGTCGCCCCTCCCTGCCTGGAGGGCCCAGGCCGCCGCCGGCTCCGGCAGAGCCCCGGCCCCCGGCCCATGCCCACCTCGGGGTGGCGGGGTCGCCTTCTGCAGCTACTCCCCCATCCTCAGTCCCCGGCGGCGGACACTGCCCGGCCGAACGCAGGCTGTGCGCGCGGGAAGGAAGTACGCACTTTCCGCCGCCGGGTCGCCGCGCTCGGGACGGGGAAACGCTAGCCGCACGGGCGGCGAGGACCCCGGGAAGCTCCGGACGGCTGCTCGTGCGCGGGGCTCCGCGGAGGGCCGGGGCGGGGCCTGGCGCGGGGCATTATGGGAAAGAAGGCGTGGGCCGGGCAGCCGGAACGCGCGCCGCAGTTCTGGAGGCGCGGTGCTGCAGGGTGCGGACGGTGGCGTTGGTTTAGGTTTACGTGGCTGTTCGCGTGAAATCCGGCTCCGGCTCCGGCTCCGGCTCCGGCTGCAACCCGAAGCTGAGGGACACGCCGAACCCGTGAAGCTCGCTTCCCGGCACACGCAGCGGGCGGACGCAGGGCGGCTAAGCCCACCCTTTCCTGCTTCCGTTGTTATGGTGACGGGGAAACCTAGAGGGCGGGTTTAGGCGTGAGTTTCCCGGTGACCCTGTTCTTAAAGGGAGTGCCGGATTATTGAGGACTTTTGCAGGTTGGTGGGCATGTGGGCAAAAAGGGGAAAATTTGCGTTAAAAGGGATACTTGGCTGAAGTGACATTGATTACAGTGTCAGAAGAGGAAGTTGGAAACTTGAGAGAAATAAAAGTATTTGTGTGTGTGTGTGAACAAATTTGAGCATTCTACAGTACTGCCCGGGTCCTAGTTATTCAGTCTAGAAACTGGGGAGTTATCCACTCTTTATATCTAAATGCTCTCGTACAGTAACTGCATTTTTGATCTTCAGCAACATAACCAGAACAATTGACCTAGCTACATTTGCAACCATCCAATTAGAAAACAATGAAGACGATGTCTACTGATGACATCAACCCTAATATGAAATAAGATGTAATTGGTAACAAATCAAATATCAGCTTGTAAAAAAATTGATGACCATACAGGACCCATAGGTAAACCAGCATACTGCAGAAAAGAAGGGGAAGTAACATAAACAATGGCAGAAATATTAGAAGCAGCCTGATACAATAGTAGTTAACATGTGCCAGGAACTGGTCTAAGCACACATTTATTAACTCAGTCCTCCAAACAATCTTAAATAATGGTGACTACGATTCTACCCATTTCATGGTAAATACGTGATAGAGCTGTGATTCACACCTAAGCAGACTGACTCCAGAGACTGTGACGTTATCATGATGCTACACTGTGTGAGCCAACAAAATACTTAGAGAAAATTGAAAAGCAAAGCAGAAAACTGGAGAATCAAGCAGCGACCAGATCACTGTTTTATGTCATGATGAAGACGCATTTTTTTTAGGTGGTGAGGAAACTACTTAAAACTTTTAAGTAAGGGACTGAGATTGTGTTTTAGATTATTCTGGTGGCTACTGGAGACTGAATACAAAGGGAACAAGATGAGAAAGGGAGAGCAGTTGGGAAAGTGTTAGAGAAAGAGTTTGGCAAGATATGGTGATTGGTTGGACATGGGAGATAAATGAGAGGAAGGATCAAAGGTTGACTTCTGACTTAGGTAGCTGAGTACCATCCACTGAATGACGATGTCTGGGCAAAAGATAAAGGGTTCTGACTTGGATATATCTATTTCAAGGTTCCTGGGTTATATCCAAATAAAGATAACCAGTATGAAGCTCATGGGAAATGGTTAGACTGGAGGAAGAAAGGGAATAATCATGAAATCTGTGTAACTGGTCCCATGAATATGAATAAGATTACCCAGAGAAAGTGTGCAAAATAAGGAAAGTGGTGGACCAAGGATAAAATCTTGGGTCATTCTAATACCAACAATGTTGCACAAAGGAGAACAACAAATGAAAGGGCAACCTATGGAACGGGAGGAAATATTTGCAAATCATCTGATAAGAGGTCAATATCCAAAATATATAAAAAACTCATACAATTCAGCAGCAAAACAAGAAAAGAAAAACAGGAACCGCCAGAACTATGAACAAGCAGTCGGAACACTGGGATGTTTGGTGAGAAGCAGCATTTATTACTGCCAGCACTGGCTCAGCGGATTCCTATCCAAAGGCTGAGCCCTGAGTGCAGCAGGGCCATGCCTTTTATACATTCACTACAAGGTTAGGGGGGAGTCAGCGCCCAGAAACCATTGCAGTAGCAGCTATTAAGTCACTATATGTGTGTTAAGGATGCTAGTTATATTTTAATCTTCTGTAAAGGTTACCTGGATACCCTATTATAAACTAACGGGCCTCTATGACTGTGATCAACAAACTGTTTCATACCACTGAGTCCTGGTGGCGGAAATGCACTGTTACATTCTTCAGTCTCTAGCACCCAAGCATCTTGTGATTCCTCTACATTCCTGAAGCCTCTACAGAAACTCTGTCTCTTTGGCTTCCTACCACAATACATTTGTTTGAGGAATTGATTATGTCCTCCACTATCCTACTTAAGGCAGAGTCATGTCTTTGCTTACCACAGTATCTGAAGGACTTAGCCCAGTGGACAACGGTTTGTTGAATAAATGAACTATTTGATCAATCCATCCACCTGTGCCCCTGACTCTGTCCTCTCTCCTATATCTGCAACCTCCCTCTCTTTTGTCTCCTAATCAGCTTCTCAGCAAGTTCTCGTCCTTCCAAGCCTAAACCATTTCCTCTCAAATCAACATCCTTCTCAAGATGCAGGAGAGTTTCTGGACTTCTCTTCTCTCCAAACTTTCAACAGAGTCCTGTATCCTTGCTATTTCCATGTCCTCAGCTCCCACTAAATCTTGGGTCCACAGCAGTGTGGCTTCTGCCCTTATCATCCACCAAAATTTTGCTTGCTATAGTGGCTATAGTCTCCTAACCACTAAGCCCAATTAACAAGTTTCAGCCAATGTCTTACTTGAGTCACTCTTAATAACTTCCTTGAAGTTTAGTTTTCATACATCTGATTTTTTATGAGCCCTTCTTTGTCCCTCATTCCTTAAATTAATTTGTTTCATTCAAAAAATATTCATTTAGTACTTACTATGCCAGGAACACCTGGGGATACTCAGTAATTAAAAATCCCCATCTGCATGGAGCTTACATTCTTTAATTTTTTTTAATTTGTAATTTTTTTATTGAGAGAGAATTGACATAACATTATATTAGTTTCAGATATACAACATAATGATTTGGTATGTCTCTATATTGTAAAATGATCACCACAATAAGTCTAGCTAATATCTGTCCTCTTATAGAATTTTTTTTCTTCTAATGAGAACTTTAAAGATCCACTCTCTTAGCAACTTTCAAATATATAATTACAGTGTCATTAACTATAGTCACCATGCCATACATTTTATCCTCAGGACTTATTTATTTTATAATTAGAAGTTTTTACCTCTTAATCCTCTTCACTCATTTCGCCCACCCCACACCCCTGTCTCTGGCAGACACCAGTCTGTTCTCAATATCTAAGAGTATGGGGTTTAGATTTTGTTTTAGATTCCATACGTAAGTGCGATCATACAGTATTTGTCTTTCCCTGTCTGATTTTGTCTGGCAAGGAATTATGTAATGTTTTAGGCAGAGGGAACAGTGAGTACACAGGCTTTGTATTTCAAAGAGCATGGGTTGCTTGAGGAAGTAAACGAACATCAAGAACATCAATTCAATGAGCTTAAAAAAGAGAGTCAACAAGGTGAGACTGGAAAAGTAGACAGGGACAAGATCATGTGAGGTCTTGTAATTCATTTTGAGGACTTTGGTCTTTTTCTTAAGAGCAATGAGAAGTCACAAGTTTTAAGCAGTGAAATGTGATTATTATTATTACTATTTTACTTAAAAAAACTTGGAAACAATCTCAAAATTACAAAAAAGTTGAAAATACAGTTCAAATAACTTTGTTTTCCTCAACCACTTGAGAGTAAGTTGCTGATATGTTTCCCATTAATCCCCAAA
Source organism: Manis javanica (assembly GCF_040802235.1). Classification (NCBI taxonomy): domain Eukaryota; kingdom Metazoa; phylum Chordata; class Mammalia; order Pholidota; family Manidae; genus Manis; species Manis javanica. The sequence continues at coordinate 51,669,481 of NC_133167.1, forward strand.
ACTGTGGTGTGTATTTTCTACAAATAAGGACATTTTCTTACATATCCACAGCACAATCATTAAACTCAGAAAATTAACATTGATATATTATTACCATCTAGTCTCCATCTAATTCTCACATCCCCCAGGTTTGCCAGTTGTCACAATAATGTCTTTGTAGGATCCAGCGTGGAGCTCCTTGTTTCATTTAGTTGTTTTAACTTCTTAGACTCCTTCAGTTTTTCCTTGACTTTCAAGACCTTGATGCTCATGAAGAACACAGACCAGTTATTTGGTAGATATCTACCTTTTTTGGTTTGTCTGATGTTTCCTTACGATTAGGTTTAGTTTGTGCAACTTGATCAGGAATATAACAGAATTGACACTATGTTCTTTTTATTGAATGTTATAGGTGGCCCGAAATTTTGATCTGTCCTATTATGGGTGGTGTTAACTTGAATCACTTGATTAAAGAGGTGTTTGTGAGGTGTCTCCACTATAAAGTTACATTTTTGTCTTTTTGTAATTAAGAAGTGCTTTGTGGGGAGGTATTACAAAATTCTATGAGTACCCTGTTCTTCATCAAGCTTTCATTTTATTGATAATTTATTATGGATTCACGGATTCCTATTTTATTTGAGGGGTTAAAATCCATTACTGTCATTTATATATATATGCTTATTTGTTCTATCTTTGACCATTTGGAATTCTTTCAAGCTGGCTCCTGTGTCCTTTTGATAATGCCTATTATTTTTTTAGTATGTTTATTTTAGTGCACAATGAGACATTCAAAACATCCATTGCTTCTCCTGCCTCAGCTCTGGTATCAGCTGTTTGTACAGAAAGCCTTGATTCTTTTGGAGAAGGACGTCTAGGTAGCAAGATCTGGACCCTAGGCATGCTCTATGCTTTCGGGATGGTTACTCCTAGCCCTTTTCAGTAGACAGGGGTAGGGCATATATGCATGCACACACACACACACACACACACACACACACACACACTCACTCACAGATACCCAGGTTCACATTTACGTACATAGAAAACTATGAGTTCACAAAAATACTTCCAATTCCAGGGTAACCAAAGTCATCATTCCATTCAGTCCAGTTTTCTCTTTTGTATGTGAGTAGCTCCTTTCCCTGACAATAAGAAACCTGCCCCATTATCTTTGATATATATGTACTTAATGTTCAATTCTCCCATCTATAATCAGTCTCCCAGTGCTGATGCTAGCCTCTTTCCTGTGCAGTTGCCCTCTTCTAGCCCTGGAGGTCCTCATAGTCTAAACTGGGCCACTTTCCTGAGCAGATACTCGACTTACTTTACCCAGCTTCTAACCTAGGCCAGCTGCCCTCCCCCAGGGACACCAGAAAGGGCTCCAATATGCAGTCACTTAGCCTCAACCCCCACCCCATCCCTCCATGCCCATCCAGTGCAGCTACTCTCCTCACTTTGGCCGGGCTTTGACACTGTGCCAGCCCCACCTAATGGCTTTCAGTCTAAATTATTCAGGATGGGGAAGGGCCATGATTATTTTTCAATAATTATTTTAGCTTCAGTTTGAAGAATGTATTGTAGGAGGGCGATAGTAAACACAGGAGCTAGGAGACTATTGCAGTGGCCCAGGTAATGATGTTTTGGGCTATGCTGGACTTAGTGCAGAAATAGAGAAATGAACAGATCCCCCCCAAAAAACATAGCAAGTAATATATATAGGATTTGGTGATGAACTAGCCATGGTGGAAAAGAGAAAGATATCTAAAGGTACATCTCTACTTGAAGTAATTGCCATCAGGATAATTCTCCACTTGCTCCAGGGAAACCGAAGCCTTGACAGCCTCAGTATAAGAAGTCAAAACTTGCTACAACAGCCCCATCATATATACATGAGGTATGCTGTAACAAAGGGACCATTTTGTTTCATATTTTTAGTTCCACTTTCAAGACCCAGTTCACGTTTCTTTTCTGTGAGCAATTCAAGAGTATTTGATCACTCCGTCCTTTATTTATTACATTTATCATACTATATTGTAATTACATTTCACTGGTTAGTCTGCTACAATGAAGCCTTTGAGATCAGGAATCAGATTGTATTTACTTTTTTCCTCAGTGCCTAGATAGAACAGTACTTGGCATCTATTCAATACATGTATTATTACTAATGGAATGAAGAATCAATATTTATTATGTGTGGAGAGGAAAGAATGGTCCTTTGTTCCTAAAGTCATTATTGTCTGGCCTGGGGACAAGGGTATGAAGAACACACATTTACATGTAGTTCTATAATAAATGTTGAATGAGTGACATAAACAATATGTTCCAAAGGGACTCAATTTTGGGCTTAAGTGTCAAGACTCAAGAGTAGAATGGGAGGGCAGAATGGGTGTTTCTAAAAAAAAAAAATTTTAGAACCAGGCAGAATCTTAGAATCTTTGAGGTCATGAAGTTCATTCCTTAAATTCATAGAGGAGGAAACTGAAGCCCAGAGCCAACTAAGTCCCAGGAAGTTTGATGAGAGACACAAAGAGACACAAATCTAATGGATGAAATGGGAATAAAAACTACGGTTCCTATTTCTTAGTGTGAAATGGTAAAGATAATCATAATAACTAAAACTTACATTTGCTTTATATGTCCCAGGCACTCTATCAAGCACTTTACTTATATTAATACATTTAAATGTCACAAGCACTCTGTAAGGTAAGTGCAATCATTATGTCAATTTTACAGATGAGAAAACTGAGGCTAAGAGAGGTTAAGCTACTTGCCCTGTGTGACAGTAAGAGGTAGAGTTTGTATTCCAACCTAGCAGTCTAGATCTGGAGTCTGTAAGGAACACCATGATCAGTCAATTGACATATTTTGATAGCATTTATTTCAGCTAAATAAGGTATTGTTTTCATAGAATTTTTTCATAATAATATAATGACCTATCACAACCTCTTGATTTGGAGGTAAACTGTAATACTTTATTAGATCAAATCTAACTTGTAAAGACAGACTTGGCAGATGTCTTTAAATCACCTACAGCACCTACTATGGAACTGGTATCTAACGTATGCATTTAATTCAGTTGAATATAATTTCATACTTTCATCTCCAATAAACAGGGCCACCTTTCACTGTAACTGACCTTTCTTTTGTGCTTATTTCCCTACATCCCAATTATTTTGACACTATAGTGTTTAGTGTTAAAAAAGTTATGTGGTAATTAAAGGCTTTTATAAAAATCAAAATCAAGCGGATATTAGAACTGTATACACACACATACACAAATGTGTATATATACATACATGTATACATATTTTGTATACATTGGCTTTTCTTGGCACTAATTCCTATACTTGCTGAACTGAATTGAAAGCAACAAAAAGCAAATATGGGTTGACAGTTACAGTGAAATACACTTTCTTTCCATTTTACTCTATAAAAAATAGGGGACCAGGAGATCAGATTATAAATTGATAAAATGTGTCTGCCAGCGTGTCTACACTGCAGATCTTAGAAAGATCTTGAAGTATAGCATGTGCCCTCAATAGGCCAGAAATTTTGAGGAATCCCTGAACTATGGAAGACAGAGGTGTTGAATTGACAGAAGTGATCACTGAGCAAGAGAAGAATGCTGCAAAATGTGAGCATGTCTCTGGATGCTTTTAAGTAAAGAAGAGAATGATGTGAGAATGGAGAACGTGAAGATGTTTGCTAGTTGAGGCACCACGCTGCAGATGGCTATGCAGGTTTGCCCCTGTGTTAGGTGTGTCTAAAATAATCCCTGGGTTTGGTGATTCTCTAGAATGAGCCATCAAACTAAGAAAACAGTTGTACTCATGGCTAAGATTTACTACAGAGAAAGAATACAAAGCAAAATTGCAAAGGGAAATGGTGCATGGGCAGAGAGTCTGGAGGAAAACAGGCATTAGTTTCCAAGAGTCCTCTCCTAGTGTACTCACATAGGACACACACATCCAGAAATAAGTTGTGTCAACATGTGCAAAGGGTTGTGTACAATGAAAGCTCATTAGAGACTAAATGACTAAGGTTTTTAGTGGAAATTGGCCATGTAAGATCTGCTTAGCAGGCACCAAAATTTTAGACCTCCAGAAGGAATGCAGACGTTCAACATAAACCACATTGTTTTTAGAATCCAGGCACAGTGAACCATCTTGTCATTCAAGGAAATTTTTACATCAGGAAATTGCTTACCAGCCAAGTTCTCAGATAACCAGGACTTTCCAAGAATAGCAGTCTCAGGTTTGCTATGTTAACTCTTCTGCACAGTCTCCTTTAATCAGTCTCCTCTAACCAAAGAGTGCACAGTGGAGGCATCTGCTGCCAGACAGGTGTAGTGAGGATATGACAAGGGTAAGCCCTGGTTTATGACAGAAGATGTCATACCCAGAAAATGAATGACTGGCACAATTCTCTCAGTGGTGCATTTTCCCTTTCTTCATGAATGCAATGGAGATTCTATAGCACATAGCAAGAGCATATACGTATAGGCTGTCAAAGAGTTGTGAAAATGAAGAACAGCACAACTAAGAATCACCAAAATTTGAAGAGCTCAGTGAAACTAGCATGAAACTAAGAAACAAAAAACCAAAACAAAAAACACAAAAATATGAAGGTTCCAGAGGCGCCGCGTGCAGGGAGCAGGTGTGTGCGGTGGTTGCGGCTTGTGCGGTTCGGCTTCAGCTCTGGGTGTGGTGTTTCCAGCCTCCCCTGTGCGGTTGTAGCTTGGGCCTTACGGACCCAGCAGGACCATGGCTTCAGCTGCGGAAGAGCTACAGAAGGATCTAGAAGAGGTGAAGGTGTTGCTGGAAAAGGCCACTAGAAAAAGAATACATGATGCCCGTACAGCTGAAAAATCCAAGATTGAGACAGAAATCAAGAACAAGATGCAACAGAAATCACAGAGGAAAGCAGAACCTCTGATAATGAAAAGCCAGCTGCTGTGGTCGCCCCCATTACAACGGAATATAGAGTGAAAATCAGTAATTACAGATGGGATCAGAGAAGTTTGTGAAAATCTATGTCACTCTGACTGGAGTTCATCAAGTCTCTGCTGAGAACGTGCAGGTGCATTTCACAGAGAGGTCATTTGATCTTTTGGTAAAGAATCTAAATGGGATGAGTTATTCCATGATTGTGAACAATCTCTTGAAACCCATCTCTGTGGAAGGCAGTTCAAAAAAAGTCAAGACAGATACAGTTCTTATCTTATGTAGAAAAAAAGCGGAAAACACACTATGGGACTACCTGACTCAGGTTGAGAAGGAATGCCAAGAGAAAGAAAAACCCTCTTATGACAATGAAACAGACCCTAGTGAGGGACTGATGAATGTTCTAAAGAAAATTTATGAAGATGGAGATGATGATATGAAGTGAACCATTAATAAAGCCTGGGTGGAATCAAGAGAGAAGCAAGCCAAAGGAGACACAGAATTTTGAGACTTTAAAGTCTATTTGGGAACTGTGATGCGGAAATATTATGTTTTCAATAAAGAAATTTGGTGAGTTGCACAGATACATCTGACAGATAACCATTTACACAGCCTCCTAAGTAAAGGCAGTAAATTCTCCATTTCATTCTGGAGGATTTATTTAAATAAAATACACTTATTAAACACTTCCTCAAAAAAACCCCACAAAAATAGAACCAACAAAAGAGGAGTTAGTAGCATACGTGGAGTGAACTATGTGCATCCCAGGAGGTACACAGTTAATCTTTTGGGAGTAGGAGCAGGGAAAATATTTTTAACTCTTGAAGTTTACCAAAAAGTAATTTTGAAAACTTTTATTACTAGAATGTCAGGTATGTAGAGTCAGGGAATATTGTCTGTTTTCCCTGTGATATCACCAGACATGTCTGTTAAGAGTAGATTTAAGTATTTGTTGAAGGGCTAGATCAATAAATTTAATATTTGGGTTAAGAGAAGGAATGCTATAGAATTTATAAAGATATATACTAATAAAACCAGACCCCACCTCTGAAAAAATTAGAGACCAGGACAGGCTGTTATAAAAAAGAAGCAAATTTAATGAAAATGGGAATGAAAAATATAATCATTAAAATAGAAATCTCAAAGATGAGTTGAAGAGAGGGATGGATACAGACAACCAGCAAGCCATTAGATCAAAATGGGGAATTCTCTAGGAATACAGTTTAGAAAGATCCACCGATTTGAGAATTTGGGAACTTCAATAGGAATTCCAAGAAGAAATGAGAGAGTAAATGCAGTGTAGGAAATTTCAAAGACATGTTTCCTGTAGTGGGAGACTCAACTTTTCATATTAAAAGGGTACACCGTGCTAAACAGGATGAATGAAAAATATATCGTGTGATAAAACCGGCCAGCGTCACAAGAAGGAAGGAAAAAAATGCTAAATGCTGCCAAGGAGGAAAGATCACATGACATTGAGATTAATAGCAAACTGAGTACAAGAAATGTTTTCTGCAAAGTTGTGAGAGATGATACTGAACCTTATTCCTTGATGTTTTTATAAATTTTATACTTTACATTTCTTTCAAAAATTTATTGTTAACTGTGAGTATACATAACACAATTATTTTTAAGCTTTTAAATCTTATATCCTGCAACATCACTAAATTACTAACAATAGTAGCTTTTTTGTAGATTATATTAGGTTTTCTTTAAAAAAATGTTGTCTGTGAATTAAGACCATTTTATTTTTCCTTTCCAACCAATTCTTTTTAAATCTTTTTCTCACCTTACTGCAGTGACTAGAACCCCTAATGTTGAATACAAGTACTGAGCAGACTGTTCCTAGTCTTAAGGGGAAAGCATTCAGTGTTCCATCATTAGGTATGATATTAGCAGTCGTTTTTTTATAGATGCCTTTTAGCACGTTGAGAAAATTCTCTTCTCTTCCTGGCTTGCTGAGAGGCTTTATTAAGAATGGATATTGGATTTTCTCAAATGATTTGCTTATATTTATTGAGATAATCTCACAGTTGGGTTTTGTTGCCCCCAGTTTGTTAACAATGCTGGATTAAGTTGATTGATTTTTGAATGCTAAACCAACTTTGCGTTCTTTGGATAAATATACTTGGTCATGATATATTTTCTGTTAATATATTGTTGGATTTGATATTTCTGAAATGTGTTTAGAATTTCTGCCTCTCTTTTCATAAGAGATACTGGTTTGTAGTTTACAATGCCTTTAGTTTTGGTATCAGCATAACACTGGGCTCACAGAACAAGTTGGGATGTATTCACACCTTTCAATTTTCTGGAAAAGCTTGAATAGAATTGATATACTTCCTCCTTAATTATTTGATACAACTCACTAGAGAAGTTGTCTGGGTCTAGGATTTTATTTGTTGGAAGGTTTTTAAGTTTGAATTCAATTTAAAAAATACATAGAGCTATTTAGGTTATTTTTTTCTTGTTTGTTTAACTTTTCATTTTAAAATCATTATGGATTCACAAAAATGAAAAAAAGAAGTACAAGGATGTTTTGTGATGCCTCCACTCAATTTTTCCCTGTGGTTATATTCTATGCAATTATGGTACAATATCAAAATAAGAAAATTGACGTTGGTACATTTGTTAATTCTGAGCATTTTTATTCTAAGTATAGACTGGTGTAACCAGCACTACATTCAAGACATAGAACTATTCCACAAAATTCTCCCTTATACTATCCCTTTAGTCATAAGATTACTTCCACATACCTCACCATCCCTAACTCCTGACAACCATGTTTCCATCTTTACAATTTGCTGACTTTAGAATGTTATACATATCAGCATGTGGCATTATGAGATTTGCTTTTCTCACTCAGCATAATACCCTTGATCCACCCAACTTGGGTAGGTGTCATTAGTTTGTTCCATTTGTTTTATTTCTGGACAGTATGCCATCGTATGCATGTACCACAGTGTGTTTAACATTCATCTATTGTAGAACATTTGGGTCATTTCCAGTTTTTGGCTATTGCAAATAAAGCTGCCATGAACATTTGTGTATGGCTTTTTTGTTTTTTGTTTTTGTGGATGTAAATTTTAATTTCTCTGAAATGAATGCCTAGGAGTGTGATTGTTAGGTTGTATGGTAAGTGTACATTTACTTTTTAAAGAACCTGCAATTTTCCAGTGTGACTGTACCATTATGCTTCCCGCCAGCAATGAATGAGAATTTCTGTTAGTAGAACTGTGCTCTCATCACAAAAACAAATGATGGAACTGTATCACCTACTCAAGAGCAAGTGGATTTGCATTCTTGCCTGGGAGTTATGCTGGTAAACAAGCTTCCTAATTTCTGGTAGCAATGCCAAATGGAGTCAACTGCATATGTCTGGAAAGAGGAATATACCACGTTTCTGGAGTAGGTCTCAGAATTGTGCCATCCATGCAGGACAGGAGCCCTGGGATGTGCTGGTCTACCAATCCAGGGCAGGTTCTGGGACATATGCATTTATGAAACAGTACTAGCAGAAGGGGCAAATTTGGGAGAAATCTTCCAAGGAAGATGAATTCCCAACAATTGTAAACCTGCTGCTGATGTGATAAGAGATCACCTATAAGAGGTAAATGAGAAATAGCTTTATTTCTTCTTCTAAAAGACCCAGTTTAAAATATGAGTTGAAGAAGGGTATATGAAAGGAGCCAATACTCTTCTACATCATAATGAGATACACTTATTCCACCATGAGAGGGAGAACCTTATAAATTTTGTTACAGTTAGAAACTTTTTTTTCCTATGAAGGAGCTAATAGATCAAGAAATGGAAGCTGTAACATGAGAGGAAATGGAAGATCTTAGCATTACAAAAAGGACTTTAAATATACATGTTGAAAATGTGTGAAGGAGTAAAGAAGGGTGAAAATTTAGAATAAACTTGTCTAAGACTGATTCTTTGTTGGCTGTCCCCTCAGAACAGCACTTGGCTGTTTGCTGAACTTCCTGGAAATCAGCTGCAGCTGAGGGCTTAAGGAACTCAGTGCTAGAAATCTGAGGTGATAGGTGAAGCCATGGGCCCAATATCTGCAACTACATGGCTTAGATCCAGAACCCCGATCATGTCAGAGAGGAGCTATCATATTATCAATCAAAATCCCTACAGCACTAGGGCCAGGATGCTTTTCTGAGTCTAATGTCTAGTTTAGATGCCTGGGTTCTGTCCCAGGAGAGATGGTCGACGGAGAACTGCACACCTGCTTTCTTTTCAGTTTTATCACAGGTCTGGTGTGTTTGCTGTATGGTCCTTCCACATTGTTTGCTCAATAACTGGCACAAAAAGTAGGGCATCTGGCCCAGCATACTAAGGTACCACAGATCAAAGACCTACTCAGGAAGTGGGAGAAGCTAAAATAAGGCAACATGACTAGTTTCTGGGATTGAGATGCATAATTAGTGGCTGGTTTGAGGAGCTAGTTCTTTGAAGTTCCCAAGTTTCTTAGGCAATAAATTTGCTAAGAATGTCAAGGCCTGAGGAAATACAGATTGCCAGTATTCCATGGCTGTTATTAAGGCCTTAGAGGGAGTTGCAAGGAGGTGAAGCAGAGGTGGAAGGGTGAACTGGAATCAAAGGTGAAACTGTAGGAGCAATGTAGGTTGCCATATAACTAAGGTATATAGTGTTCTGTCCATCTTATGTTGTATGAGACAGAGAATGTTATTAGGTGCTGAAATCAAAATACTAAGTGTGAAGTCCTAAGTGAGTGCATTTATATCAATGAATTTGACTTTATTGAGTCATATATTCTGGACCTTTGGGTCTAAATTTGGGCTGTAGAATTTATTATCCAACATGTTTCCCAGGCTCCTGACAGTATGAATCAGAAGTTATTTTATTTTTTTAATTCTTAAATTTTTTTCTTAAAATTAAAAAATTGGAATAATTCTAGATTTGCAGAAAAGGTACAAAGACAGTATGGAGATTTCCTGTATTCTCTTCACCCAGCTCTCCCAAATGTTAACATCTCATCAAATCATGGGAAATTTATGAAACCAGGGTTTTACATTGGTACCGTGCTCTGAACTCTACTACAGACTTTATTTGGGCTTCACTAGTTTTTCCACTAATAAATGGCAGTTCTTTCAACTCTGTGTGTGCATGCTATTTCTTGCTGTAGTTGGACTTGTACTGCTCAGTCTGTATTATGTTGGAATCCAGCTCTTGTTATGGGCCGAGAATGCATAAGGAGTGGTAGGGATGGATTCTGGGAATATCAGGAACCCAAAAAATCCAATACACAAGGTTAGAAAAAGGACAAGATAGTTACATAAAAATATTGAAACATGTGTAATGGGAAACACACACACACACATATATTGAAATCCTGAGCACATAGCCTATCTTGTTGGATGGAAAAAGCAAAGCAGGAAAAAAAAACCTAGTGCTTACCTCAAAGAATTAGTATGAGGAAGTAAACAGACCACTGTAGAAGTAACATGCTTAGGAACATGCTTGACATATAAGAATTGCTGCTATGCATCAGCTATTACTTTTACTGCCAAATTGACCTTTGGGTTTCCTCATTCTGCATTAAGGAGAAACCTGAATTTTTTCTTACCTTTGCTACCAGAATCTCTGGGACTCAATGAAACCACTTCTTCTTCTTTTATACTCTTGTTACTACCAGTGCGAAATCAGAATGCTTTGGGGGCCCAAGCTTCCCTATACTGCTAACCTGTAACCTGCTAATTACAGGTTAATTACAGGTTCTCTCTAATGAACTCTGTGTGTAAGTGAGAATGACTATTTGTATTTTGCACTTTCACTTGCTTTAGCAGCCATGTTCCCTTTAAAATATTGTAGCTGGAACAAAAACACACAAAAAAGAACATGGATATAGTTTTTTTTTCTTTCTTAAAAAGCCTTGCTGCTTCTTTGATTGTCTTTTCAATCAGAAAAGTTTACTTTGGCCGCTTTGGAATATAGTCCTCATTGTAACCTGCTTGAAGTTCTATGACTCCCTCTTTCCTCGTGAACTTATTTTATACCCAGAGGAATTATCTTTACTAAATTCTGTTTCCAGAGGTTCTTTCTTTTCCCTCCTCAACATTTCAAAACATCAAACAGAATTGAATGTGTCTTTTGCCTGAATTAATATATTCAAAGCTAAGATTAAATAAAAATGTTAAAATTTCAGTTGCATACTAATATGCAAAGACCATTCCTCAGTGTTGAATGGAGGGGCTAAATAAGTAAGACGAGCATTCTCTATCGTTAAATGAGGGAATAGGATGTCAGAGAAGGGAGTAGACCCTGGAAGGCTCTCTGAGATTTTCAAACACTGAACCACTGTTCCTATCTGTGTAGACACACGGCTGACCTGGTGAGGACATCTCTTGGACTTGTTGTATCTGCCACCCAGCCTCTCACTTTTTGATATAGGCTTCTGTCCTGTTCTCCACCGAAAGGTTTTCATTTCTATAATACTCAGACTTTTCAGCAAGAACTTTGTATTAGATTGAACAATTCTGTTGGTATACTTGAGCACAAAAATCTGGTATGTTCCTTCTCAACAGCAGCAGACAATTTAATGCAGTTAATTTCACTTATAAGAAAGCTTTATAGTGTGATAATGAAATCAGCAATACTCTGTAGTTAAATACAATTGTTTCAATTCTATGGTTTTAATTTTTTCATTAGAAGACTTAGTCCTTATCAAGATGAATTTATATCCCAAGCACCTAATTTATTCCTTGTAAAAGTGTTCTTTTGGATGCCTTTCCCTTTATTAATTAGCAATGTTAATTAGCTTAATAACTTGATTTATTTACAAAGCTAAGGGGCAGTTTTCACCAAGCTGATAGCAGCAAACAAACTGTCACTATGACTGTCTCCTCTTGTCTCCATTATTGGTATTGTTCAATTTTTTAAAATGCCACAAAGCCAGTAAAACCTATCACTCACCATCGGATAGCAAAATGAGCTGCGCAAGTACACTGGGGAAGAAAAGTGTCTTTCCAGTCTTCTCTTCATGTAGAATTTTTGTTTGAAAAATTTTTATATACAATATTTGGTCCTTCAGGATACCTGAAGGTTTTCAAGTTTTTCTATATTTTAAAAAGTGAATGCTGAAACTTTTATTTGATTTTTTTCTCCTTTATCAATTTGACAGTTGTAAAAGCAAGAAAACTTGAGGCACTAGGATGCTACATTCTCCAGGACATCTCTGAGAACACAAATCTTTAAATGATCCAGTCAGTCTTTAGGACATGAAGTGTGATTCAGGGACTCATGAGTACTCCCAAACTCTTCCCAGGTATCCGGGAGGTCAAAACAATTTTCATAACAGTAATGAGATGTTGTTTATAACCTGTTGTTTATAATGATAATATGTTAATTGTGTTCTGCTCACTTTCATTCTGTCCTAAGTGTGTGGTGAAGTTTTCCCAGAGGCTACCTGATGTGTCTTTTCACACTAGACTGACTGTAGAAACAGGTATGAAAATCTAGCTCCATTTCATAAAGCCAGACATTGAAGAGATTTACAGAAATGTAAAGTGTTTTCCTCACCCTCATTAATTTTGGGGAGAAATTTTTCATAAACATGCATGTCAATATGTAATGGATTTATTATTTTTTAAATGAATTAATAAATATTTTTAAAAATTGGTCATGGGAATGGTAGTACAGCACGGAGAAAATAGCCAGTGATTCTGTAACACCTTTCTATGCCGACAGATAGTAACTGCACTAGTTGGGGTGAAGATTTTATAATGTGGGTAACTTTTGAACCACTGTGTTGTATACTTGAAACTTATATGATTGTATATCAACTATACTTCAATAAAAAAAGAAGTAAATGAATTAATAAATATTTTTAAATTTCCAGTTTAATTCCTAGTGTGGTACATATCAGTAGACACAAAGGAAATAAACAAAAGCACTTTGAAGTCCTCAATAGTTTTTAAGAGTGTTAAGAGGATCCTGAGACAAGAGTTCTCAAATTGCTGACCAATTGCCAAGAAAACTTCCTACTTTTACCATGCTATCCTGAGAACTTGAATTCTTACCTAACATCCTTATTTATTTTAACGGCTTCAACACCATTTTCAATCCATGTATCTATGCTCCCCTTCATCCTCCAGTTCTAGATTCACTGCCAGATCTATTAGCCTGGATTCTGAATTTTACAGAATTCTGAACACCTGTAGCAACTTGGTGATGAACTGCTTGGGAAGGAATGAGGACGTAAGAGTAGGAATGGTGAGCTTCAAAAACTGAGACTTTCTAGCCAGTGACATTTCTCCTATAAACCCTAGATTCATACAACCAAGGCAACTAGAACTGACCAGAGCTAGAACTTTATCAGTTATATCTGTAAATTGTCAGACATTCTATTCGCTACTTTGTGTCTTTTATTTTTAATCTTAACAGTTTCTTTGGAGGTAGGCATAATTGGCTTATTTCATGGATGAGGAAACCTGAGTTTGGAGAAGTGGAATGATTTGTTCAAGACAATAGAGTCAGTTGGCAAGATTGGGTTTCCCAGCCTGGCCTGATTAGCACCCAGACCGTATGAGCAAGAGGTGCCTTTCAGTTCCTTTTGTGGTGTTTTTACTTTAGATTTTACTCTGGGGAAGAGATGGCCCAGAATAGATGTTTAATAAATACACTTTTGTAGAATGGAGGCATACTACGACCAACCTAGGAGTTGAGTCCTGCTTAGCTGTTTTAGGATTCTTGCTTTTTTCTCTCAGATCATTCTAGCTCTCTGATAAGAATCAGAATTTCTAACAGGTCCCTCTGCCCATAAAAGCATTGTAATCAGAGATCTTTTAGCATGGAGAGTCACTGACCCTTCTTCCATAATGTAAATTGAAATCAGTCTAAGAGGAACCTATAAATTGTCACTAAAGACTGAAGAGTTATTAGAAATAAAAATCAAATCCCAAGTAGGAATTTTTATATAACATGAAATATTTCTCTTGAAATACTTCCCATATCCTCTCCTGAAAAGAAATTCTATCTCATTTTCATTAGTCTATTTAAAACAATTTGCGTGGTTCTGCTCCACTTTAACAATCAACTTAAAGTACTTGGACAGAATCATATCATTAACTTTCATCTCTGTGGGCCATTATAACTTGAAATCTTAAAAAGCAGTGGTCATCCTTTGAGAAGGTAGTTTGTGTGACTTTCCTATTTGAATGATCACAAGGAAGAGAGTGAATAATTCACAAATCCAAACTCACATATTTTAACTGTTTCCTATTTACTCATTTTACTTTTAACTGGAAAAGACTTGAACCAATTAACATCAGTGGTGGTGGAGGAGTAACACTAGCCCCTTTGCCAATAGAGTTTAGACAAATACTAAGCAAAAACTATTAAGGTGGTATTGATAATAAATTAAGAGAAATCTAAATAACTGAGAGTATAGCTTTAAAGAGTTTTGTTGATTTAGTATCAATTCCTTATATGTAACATATCCTTATTCAGGACTTTCTTTTTTATAGCTTTTGTAATTATGAAAAGACAATGAATCTCTATTTTCTTTGACCCTGTCTATTAATTCATTTCACATATTTTATGGTATGCATCACATATAAACTCTTGTATACATTTTTCCTCTTCCTCACCAAAGTGGAAACTCATAAAGACAGAGAACATGCCATTCATCTTTGTGATGCCAGGGTTCTTGTTCAGAGAGTTGAAGAATGAACTTTGCAAACACTCAAAGTAGGAGACCAAGGAAAAGGCTTTTATTTAGAGATAAAGTGAGAGGACAGAGCTCCCGGCTCACACCAGGAGGGGACAAGAGAGTCTGTAGCTGTGCATTGTCTAGAGGTTTTATAGGCAGTTGAGGATTTTTGGAACGTGATAAAGGGCTTGGGTGTGTGGACTTGTTAAGTGGTCTTAGAATCTTCATCCTTGATGAGACATTAAGTCCCTTTTCTCACCAGTCCTCCAGGTAATTCTGCAAAATTAACATAAGAAATTTATTGCAGATTTTCCCCCTCAGAATAACAGCTTTTTGGTCTGGGAGCACATCAATCATCAATCAAGACTGCCTGCCCTGCCCTCATGGTGGGCTGAGTTATTGTCTTTTTGCTAAAGAGTTTAAAAGGCAATCTAAGATGGAGTCTTTCTCAATTTTACTATGTTGTTTATGGCTTGGCTTGCTTGCTATTATTAATTGCCCAGGTTGCAAATCACCTGATCAGGTCTGAAGGAGGAAAAACAGCATATAGGTCTGGGCTTTTAGCATGCTTAAGTGAATCTTACACATGATTACAAATGACTAGCATAGTAAAAACATGGGCTATGCTGAGATACTTTCCTTTATCTGGGGAATATTAACTGATCTCACTGAAGAATGACTTTAGAGCTTAACGTTTAGCATGGAGTTTTGGGAGGGGTTTTCTTTGCATATACTTACATTGCTCTGACTGTACTTATTTTTTCCAGAGGCCTTCAGCTTACTCTCTCTAAGCCCATGGTCCCTGTCTCATTTGCATCCTTCACTATAAGCAGCACAGTGCTTTGCATATTGCAAGTGTCCAATAAATATTCATATGGATAAATTATTATCACATATGCTAAGGTTTCTTTCACAGTTTTAATTTAAAATCCATATTGGTTTCTTTAAGGGACTTAGAATCTAGAGCCTGAAATTTAACTGAATTTTCCTTAGATTCTTATCTGTATTCTTTGAGTTTATTTATTTGTATTCTTTAAATGAGTGTTAACATAAAATGCAAGACTCATCTACACAATTAAAATTAGCCTTGTTAGCATTGTTTCAGTCAGTTATTTTGCTCGAATGAAGTTCTGTTCTTTCATCACCCTGGAGATCATATCTCCTCTGTCATGTCTTTGAGGACAGCCTGGAATCACAAGAGTGAGAATGGATAACTTTCAGACAAACCTACTTCTCTTAGCCACTTGGTTTAAAAGATAAACACACCTTAAGGTGTAGGATGAATTAAAATGTAACTAAAACAGGACAGGAAGTAAACAGAGTATTCATTGTCAGGAAAGAGATATTTTCCTTAATGAAAACTAATCAGGATATACATTTCATGGATTACATTTTTTACAAAGGGGAAAATTCCCCAGAACTAACTTGCCACACATTGTATTTTTGTATTTTTGAAACAGTTAAGCCATGAGAGTAAGATGTCCTCACAATGCAGCCAACTTCAGAGTAAGCCACGAATTTTTATTCTCGAGAAACGTGACCTCCTAGAAAAGTACCTGTGTTGTCCAAAAGAGTGACATGGACAGAGGCAACAAGAAAGTGGTTTTCCTCAGGAGAAGGGAAAGTTGGAGAAGAAGGTCTTGTCCATGTTTTGAGGGGAGAGAACCAGAGCTGGATGACCAGCAGTAATGGCAGAAGCTGGAGTATGATGATCAAGAGGCAGGATCTCAGAAGAATGAGACAGACTAGGGTTTGAATCCAGGCTATGGTTTTAGCCCTGGAAAAATCAGTTAAATGCTTTTCTCCTTATCTATAGATGTCTTAATAATGCTCTCAGAGGACTGTTTTGAAAACCATTAAAGACCATGTTTTAAAAAAGCCTGGGACATAATAAACATTCACAAATGGTAATATAAAAGAAAAAAAATCAAATTTATTCTTTCTACAGATATGTTTTTACAGCAGAGAAAGGAATTTCATTATATTATTTTAGCTTAATTAAAAATTTTTTTTATTGAGGTATGATTGATATACACTCTTATGAAGGTTTCACATGGAAAAAACAATGTGGTTATTACATTTACTCATATTATCAAGTCCCCACACATACCCCAATGCAGCCACTGTCCATCAGTGCAGCAAGATGCCGCAGATTCACTATGTGCCTTCTCGGTGCTACACTGTTCTCCCCATGATCCCCCACACCATGTGTACTAAACATAATATCCCTCAATTCCCTTCTCCCTCCCTCCCCACCCACCTTCCCACAACCCTCCCCTTTGGTAACCACTAGTGCATTCTTGGAGTCTTTGAGTCTGCTGCCATTTTGTTCCTTCAGTTTTGCTTCATTGTTATACTCCACAAATGAGGGAAATCATTTGGCGTTTGTCTTTCTCTGCCTGGATTACTTCACTGAGCATAATGTCCTCCAGCTCCATCCATGTTGTTGCAAATGATAGGATTTGTTTCTTTCTTATGGCTGAATAGTATTCCATTGTGTATATATACCACATCTTTTTTATCCATTCATCTACAGATGGACACTTAGGTCGCTTCCATATCTTGGCTATTGTAAAAAGTGCTGCAATAAACATATGGGTGCATATGTCTTTTTGAATCTGAGAAGTTGTATTCTTTGGGTAAATTCCAAGGAGTGGAATTCCTGGGTCAAATGGTATTTCTATTTTTAGTTTTCTGAGGAACCTCCATATTGCTTTCCACAATGGTTGAACTAGCTTACATTCCCACCAGCTGTGTAGGAGGGTTCCCCTTTCTCTGCATCTTTTAATTGTTGTTCTTAATCTTTTCGATGCTGGCCATCCTTACTGGTGTGAGGTGATATCTCATTGTGGTTTTATTTGCATTTCCCTGATGATTAGTGATGTGGAGCATCTTTCCATGTGTCTGTTGGCCATCTGAATTTCTTCTTTGGAGAACTGTCTCTTCAGCTCCTCTGCCCATTTGTTAATTGGGTTATTTGCTTTGTGGGTGTTGAGGCATGTAAGTTCTTTATATATTTTGGATGTTAACCCCTTGCCAGATATGTCATTTACAAATATATTCTCCCATACTGTAGGATGCCTTTTTGTTCTGTTGATGATGTCCGTTGCTGTACAGAAACTTTTTAGTTTGATGTAGTCCCATGAGTTCATTTTTGCTTTTGTTTCCCTTGCTGGAGGAGATGCATTCAGGAAGAAGTTGCTCATGCTTATATTCAGGAGATGTTTGCCTATGTTCTCTTCTAAGAGTTTTATGGTTTCATGACTTACATTCAAGTCTTTGATCCATTTCAAGTTTACTTTTGTGTATGGGGTTAAACAATAATCCAGTTTCATTCTCTTGCATGTAGCTGTCCAGTTTTGCTAACACCAACTGTTGAAGAGGCCGTGATTTCCCCACTGTATGTCCATGGCTCCTTTATCATATATAGTTGACTATATATGGTTGGGTTTATATCTGGGCTCTCTAGTCTGTTCCATTGGTCTATGGGTCTGTTCTTATGCCAGTACCAAGTTGTCTTGATTACTGTGGCTTTGTAGTAGAGCTTGAAGTTGGGGAGCATAATTCCCCCTGTTTTATTCTTCCTTCTCAGGATTGCTTTGGGCTATTCGAGGTCTTTTGTGGTTCCATGTGAATTTTACAATGATTTTTTCTAGTTTGTTGAAGAATGCTGTTGCTATTTTGATTGGGTTTGCATTGAATCTATAGATTGCTTTTGGCAGGATGGCCATTTTGATAATATTAATTCATCCTATCCATGAGCATGGGATGTGTTTCCATTTATTGGTATCTTCTTTAATTTCTCTCGTGAGTGTCTTGTAGTTTTCAGAGTATAGGTCTTTCACTTCCTTGGTTAGGTTTATTCCTAGGTATTTTATTCTTTCTGATGCAATTGTGAATGGAATTGTTTCCCTGATTTCTCTCTCTGCTAATTCATTGTTAGTGTATAGGAATGCCACAGATTTATGTGTATTTATTTTGTATTCTGTATCCTAAATTGAGATGTTAGATGGAGTGGGTTTCTAATGTACAATATCATGTCATCTGCAAGCAGTGACAGTTTGACTTCTTCCTTGCCAATTTGGATTCCTTTTATTTCTTTGTGTTGTCTGATAGCAATGGCTAGGACCTCCAATATTATGTCGAATAGAAGTGGGGAGAGTGGGCATCCTTGTCTTGTTCCCAGTCTTAAAGGAAAAGCTTTTAGCTTCTTGCTGTTGGCTGTGGGTTTGTCATATATGACCTTTATTATGTTGAGGTACTTGCCTTCTATACCCATTTTGTTGAGAGTTTTTATCATGAATGGATGTTGAATTTTGTTGAATGCTTTTTCAGCATCTATGGAGATGATCGTGTAGTTTTTGTCCTTGTTTTTGTTGATATGGTGGATGATGTTGGTGGATTTTTGAATGTTGTACCATCCTTGTATCCCTGGAATAAATCCTACTTGATCATGATGGATGATCTTTTTGATGCATTTTTGAATTCAGTTTGCTAATATTTTGTTGATTATTTTTGCATCTATGTTAATCAGGGATATTGGTGTGTAATTTTCCTTTTTTTGTGGTGTCTTTGCCTGGTTTTGGTATTAGAGTGATGCTGGCCTCATAGAATGAGTTTGGAAGTATTCACTCCTCTTCTATTTTTGGAAAACCTTAAGGAAAATGGGTATTAGGTCTTCACTACATGTTTGATAAAATTCAGTGGTGAAGCCATCTGGTCCAGGCGTTTTGTTCTTAGGTAGTTTTTAAATCACTAGTTCAATTTCGTTGCTGGTAATTGATCTGTTCAGATTTTCTGTTCTTGGAAGGTTGTATTTTTCTAGAAAGTTGTCCATTTCTTCTAGGTTATCCACTTTGTTAGCATATAATTTTTCATAGTATTCTCTAAGAAGTCTTTGTAATTCTGTGGTGTCCATAGTCATTTTTCCTTTCTCTTTTTTGATTCTGTTTATGTGTATAGACTCTCTTTTTTTCTTGATAAGTCTGGCTAGGGGTTTATCTATTTTGTTTATTTTCTTGGAGTACCAGCTCTTGCTTTCATTGACTCTTTCTATTGTTTTATTCTTCTCAATTTTATTTATTTCTACTCTAATCTTTATTATGTCCCTCCTTTACTGACTGAGCCTCATTTCTTCTTCTTTTTCTAGTTTCATTAATTGTGAGTTTTGACTGCTTATATGGGATTGTTGTTCTTTCCTGAGGTTGGCCTGTATTACAATATACTTTCCTCTTAGCATGGCTTTGGCTACGTCCCACAGATTTTGCAGTGTTGAATTATTGTTGTCATTTGTCTCCATATATTGCTTGATCTCTGTTTTTATTTGGTCATTGATCCATTGATAATTTAGGAGCATGTTGTGAAGCCCCCTTGTGTTTCTGGGATTTTTCATTTTCTTTGTGTAATTTATTTCTAGTTTCATACCTTTGTGGTCTGAGACACTGGTTAGTACAATTTCAATCTTTTTGAATTTACTGAGGCTCTTTTTGTGGCCTGGTATATGATCTAATCTTGAAAATGTTCCATGTGCTCTTGAGAAGAATGTGTATTCTGCTACTTTTGGGTGTAGAGTTATGTAGATGTCTGTTAGGTCCATCTGTTCTAGTGTGTTTTTCAGTGCCTTTGTCACCTTACTTATCTTCTGTCTGCTTGATCTGGCCTTCAGAGTGAGTGGTGTGTTGAGGTTTCCTAGAATGAATGCATTGCATTTTATTTTCCCTTTTAATTCAGTTAGTATTCTTTTCACATATGTAGGTGATCCTGTGTTGGGAACATAGACATTTATAATGGTTATATCTTCTTGTTGGATTGACGCCTTTATCATTATGTAATGTTCTTCTTTGTCTCTTGTGACTTTCTTTGTTTTGAAATCTATTTTGTCTGATACAAGTACTGCAACTCCTGCTTTTTTCTCTCTGTTAGTTGCATGAAATATCTTTTCCTATCCCTTCACTTTTAGTCTGTGTATGTCTTTTGGTTTAAAGTGAGTCTTTTCTAGGCAGCTTATAGATGGGTCTTATTTTTTTATCCATTCAGTGACTCTATTTCTTTTAATTGGTGCATTCAGTCCATTTACATTTAGTGTGATTATTGATAGGTATGTACTTATTGCCATTGCATGCTTTAGATTCATGGTTACCAAAGGTTCAAGGTTAACTTCCTTACTATGTAAGAGTCTAACTTAACTCACTTAATATGCTATTACAAACACAATCTAAAGGTTCTGTTCTTTTTCTCCTCTATTTTCTTCCTCCTCCATTCTTTATATATTAGGTGTCATATTCTGAACTCTTTTGTCTATCCCTTGATTGACTTTGGAAAGAGTTCATTAAATTTTCCATTTGCTTAGCAATTAGCTGTTCTACTTTATTTACTGTGGTTTTATTACCTCTGGTGACAGCTATTCAACCTCAGGAACACTTCCATCTATAGTAGTCCCTCCAAAATACACTGTAGAGATGGTTTGTGGGAGGTAAATTATCTCAGCTTTTGCTTATCTGAAAATTGTTTAATTCCTCCTTCAAATTTAAATGATAATCTTGCCGGATAAAGTAATCTTGGTTCGAGGCCCTTCTGCCTCATTGCATTAAATATATCATGCCACTCCCTTCTGGCCTGTAAGGTTTCTGCTGAGAAGTCTGATATTAACCTGATGGACTTTCCTTCGTATGTGATTTATTTCTCTCTCTGGATGCTTTTAATCATCTGTCCTTATCTTTATTCTTTGCCATTTTAATTAGTATATGTCTTAGTGTTTTCTTCCTTGGGTCCCTTGTGTTGGGAGATCTGTGGATCTCCATGGCCTGAGAGACTATCTCCTTCCCCAGATTGGGGAAGTTTTCAGCAATTACCTCCTCAAAGACACTTTCTATCCCTATCTCTCTCTCTCTCTTCTTCTCCTGCTACCCCTATAATGCGAATATTGTTCTGTTTGGATTGGTCACACAGTTCTCTCAATATTCTTTCATTCTTAGAGATCTTTTTTCTCTCTGTGCCTCAGCTTCTTTGTATTCCTCTTCTCTAGTTTCTTTTTCATTTATTGTCTTCTCACTGTATCCAACCTGCTTTTAATACCCTCCATTGTGCTCTTCAACGATTGAATCTCTGACCTGAATTCATTCCTGAGTTCTTGAATATCTTTCCATACCTCAATTAGCATGTTAATGATTTTTATTTTGAACTCCCTTTCAGGAAGAGTCATGTGGTCAAGTCATCTTTCTCAGGAGTTCTATTAATAATTTTACTCTGAACCAGATTCCTTTGGCATTTTTTATTGGTATATGGTGCCCTCAAGTGCCCAGAAGCTCTAATCTCTGGAGCTGCTCAGCCCCTGAAGCAATGTCGGGGGTTGCAGGGGAGCGGTATTGGTACCTAGGGGGAGGAAAGAGCTGTTTCCTGCTTCCCAGCTGCTATGACTTTCTCCACTGCATGAACCAGTGGGCTGAGCACACAGGTATAAGCCTTTATGCTTTGTGTTTGTAGTTGCTGTAGACAGATCTTCCCTCTGGCTGGCCTAACACCTGTGTAGGGTTTGCTGGTTTGCGAGCCACGTGGGGCTGGCCGGGAGAAAGGCGCAGTAAGCTGCCTATCACGGAGGAGATCCTTGGAGCTGTGTAGCCAGCCAGGGAGCTGGAGCACCTGGAAATCATGAAAGCTCCCAGCCTGCTGTGCAGATTGCACCTGGACAATTTTGTCCACCTGTCCTTTCTCCTGAGCAGTAAGCTCTGTGCAATCCCAGCCCCTATAGCAGCCCTCTTGCTAAGTACTTCCTTGTTAGGAAGTCTCTCAGACAGCCCACCTTTCTTTTGTCCCAGAGCAGCTGGATATGGATCCCTGCTTTCCAGAAGTAGCTGGAATCTCAGTCTCTCCAGGAATTCTGCCTGTCTTCGCTTTCCAATCCCCTAGTTATGAGAGTGTCATGAAAGCACCTGGAAATGTAGGTTTGTGCTCCCAGAGCAGGTCTCTGGAGTCAGGTATTCAGGAGTCCCAGGCCTCCACTCCCTCCCCACTCCATTTATCTTCCTCCAGCCTGTGAGCTGGGGTGGGGGAGGGGCTTGGGTCCTGCCAGACCACAGCTTTAGTATGTTACCTTGCTCTGTGAAGTCGCTCTTTTCTCCAGGTGTATGCAATCTGGTGCAGTCCTCTTTCCTGTTGCTCTTTCAGGATCAGTTGTATTAATTATATTTTCATATTATATGCAGTTTTAGGAGGAGCCCTCTGTCTCTCTTCTCACCCCGCCATCTTTAATCCAAAAATATTTCTTAAGAGACTACAACTATCATCTAAAATTCTACATACCTTTAAGTAACCTCCAAATTCTATTTTTTTTTTTTGAGAGGGCATCTCTCATATTTATTGATCAAATGGTTGTTAACAACAATAAAATTCAGTATAGGGGGGTCAACGCTCAATGTACAATCATTAATCCATCTCAAGCCTAATTCTCATCAGTCTCCAATCTTCTGAAGCATAATGAACAAGTTCTTACATGGTGAACGAATTCTTACATAGTGAATAAATTCTTACATGGTGAACAGTACAAGGGCATTCATCACAGAAACTTTCGGTTTTGATCATGCAATATGACCTATAAACAATCAGGTCAAATATGAATATTCGTTTGATTTTTGTACTTGATTTATATGTTGATCCCACATTTCTCCTATTATTATTATTATTTTTATTTTTAATAAAATGCTGAAGTGGTAGGTAGATGCAAGATAAAGGTAGAAAACATAGTTTAGTGCTGTAAGAAGGCAAATGTAGATGATCAGATGATCAGGTGTGTGCCTATGGACTAAGTATTAATCCAGGCTAGACAAGGGCAGCAAGACATCCACGGATGCAGAAGATTTCTCTCAAAGCAGGGTGGGGAGAGGTTCTGAGCCTCACCTCTGTTGATCCCCAAATTCTCACCTGATGGCCCCCCTGCGACTGTGCCTGTCTTAGGTTGTTCCTCCCTTGAGGAATCTTACCCGTCTCTGGCTAACCAGTCATCTTCCGGGGCCATACAGGGAAATGTAAAGTTGGTAAGTGAGAGAGAAGCCATATTGTTTGCAAAGGTTAGCTTTTTACTTCTTTGCAGATTTATGCCTTGTGGCTTCTATGCCCAGCACTTGTCTCGAGGTATCTTTACCACCTGGAGGAATTATGATACTCGGTAAATTCAATATGAGGCACGAATTCTATTTAAGGGTTGTAATTAGAAAGGAAGAAGAAAAGCTATAGATGTAGCATATGAAGGAAACATGGGAGGATTGATTATTTCTTTGACATATCTTCTTGTATAGTACCTTAAGTATGTATAGATTTTAAACTACTAACTAATTTGCACACACATATTAACGTAATAGGAATACGGTGACATAAACAAAGCAAATCTATAATTACCATCCATCTCCAGTGAAGCCAAGAAAACCATTTAGGCACCCTAGGCATTTGTGAAAATTTATCTATGATATGATGGATATTGTCCAACTGTACTTGAACCATCAGACAAATTAAAGCAGCCCATTTCTGGGATCTGTTCACATCCCATATGTTCTTTTAACCATAGATAGTCTATAGTCATGAGATTTTGGAGTGCTACAACTTGCACCCCTCCCAACTCCTGGTTGAGTTCCAACAGTACAGATCCGGTCAAATTCGTTGTCTCACTGTATGCAGATGCCAGCCTAGACATCTCCCTCCTCATTCCTATGGCAAGTCCAGGAGACGGTGGGCTGGATGCAGCCCCAACCGCAGCATCGTCCGGATCCCTGTGGAGGCTTTTTGATGATCATCCCCCGGCACGAGTCCTCCAGAGAGTGCTGATGCCGGAAGCTCCTCCTCATATCGTATCTTAGTTCATTTTCTGGGTATCCAAGCTAGGCCTTGATCTTCTGCGTAGAAACAAACAGACCCTTTGCCCACACTTTGACATGCCCTCTATACCACTGTGCAGAACTCATTGGAGGTCAGCACACAGTAACTGCTTTTTTTTTTTTTTAATTAAGAGAAAGGAATATTATCAGAAAAGAGTACCTCCATAGCTGATCATCTGACACCCTTTAAGTGATCAACATTAAGGATATTTAAAGCATGCGTTGATCTTTGATTTACCAATAGTTTTATCCTGTTAAGGAGTAATCCCCCTTTTCTATCTTTCTTTTTTTTTTAATTTTTAATTTTTAATCTACACTTACATGAAGAATACTATGTTTACTATGCTCTCCCCTATATCAGGTCCCCCCTAACAACCACATTACGGTTACTGTCCATCAGCTTAGCAAAATGTTGTAGAGTCACTACTTCTTCTCTCTGTGTTGTGCAGCCCACCCTCCCCTTTCTCCCTCCCCCCATGCATGCTAATCTTAATACCCCCCTTCTTCTCCCCCCCCCTTATCCCTCCCTGCCCACCCATCCTCCCCAGTCCCTTTCCCTTTGGTACCTGTTAGTCCATTTTTGGGTTCTGTAATTCTGCTGCTGTTTTGTTCCTTCAGTTTTTCCTTTGTTCCTATACTCCTCAGATGAGTGAAATCATTTGGTATTTCTCTTTCTCCACTTGGCTTATTTCACTGAGCATAATACTCTGCAGCTCCATCCATGTTGTTGCAAATGGTTGGATTTTTCCACTTCTTATGGCTGAGTAGTATTCCATTGTGTATATGTACCACATCTTCTTTATCCATTCATCTACAGATGGACATTTAGGTTGCTTCCAATTCTTGGCTATTGTAAATAGTGCTGCGATAAACAAAGGAGTGCATCTGTCTTTCTCAAACTTGATTGCTGCGTTCTTAGGGTAAATTCCTAGGAGTGGAATTCCTGGGTCAAATGGTAGGTCTGTTTTGAGCATTTTGATGCACCTCCATACTGCTTTCCACAATGGTTGAACTAATTTACATTCCCACCAGCAGTGTAGGAGGGTTCCCCTTTCTCCACAGCCTCGCCAACATTTGTTGTTGTTTGTCTTTTGGATGGCAGCTATCCTTACTGGTGTGAGGTGATACCTCATTGTAGTTTTAATTTGCATTTCTCTGATAATTAGCGATGTGGAGCATCTTTTCATGTGTCTCTTGGCGATCTGTATTTCTTTTTTGGAGAACTGTCTGTTCAGTTCCTCTGCCCATTTTTTAATTGGGTTATTTGTTTTTTGTTTGTTGAGGCGTGTGAGCTCTTTATATATTCTGGACGTCAAGCCTTTATCGAATCTGTCATTTTCAAATATATTCTCCCATACTGTAGGGTTCCTTTTTGTTCTATTGATGGTGTCTTTCGCTGTACAGAAACTTTTCAGCTTAATGTAGTCCCACTTGCTCATTTTTGCTGTTGTTTTCCTTGCCCGGGGAGATATGTTCAAGAAGAGGTCACTCATGTTTATGTCTAAGAGGTTTTTGCCTATGTTTTTTTCCAAGAGTTTAATGGTTTCATGACTTACATTCAGGTCTTTGATCCATTTTGAGTTTACCTTTGTATATGGGGTTAGAGAATGGTCCAGTTTCATTCTCCTACATGTAACTGTCCAGTTTTGCCAGCACCATTTGTTGAAGAGACTGTCATTTTGCCATTGTATGTCCATGGCTCCTTTATCAAATATTAATTGACCATATATGTTTGGGTCAATTTCTGGGGTCTCTAATCTGTTCCACTGGTCTGTGGCCCTGTTCTTGTGCCAGTACCAAATTGCCTTGATTACTATGGCTTTGTAGTAGAGCTTGAAGTTGGGGAGTGAGATCCCCCCTACTTTATTCTTCTTTTTCAGGATTGCTTTGGCTATTCGGAGTCTTTGGTGTTTCCATATGAATTTTTGAATTATTTGTTCCAATTCATTGAAGAATGTTGCTGGTAATTTGAGAGGGATTGCATCAAATCTGTATATTGCTTTGGGCAGGATGGCCATTTTGACGATATTAATTCTTCCTAGCCATGAGCATGGCATGAGTTTCCATTTATTAGTGTCCCCTTTAATTTCTCTTAAGAGTGACTTGTAGTTTTCAGAGTATAAGTCTTTCACTTCTTTGGTTAGGTTTATTCCTAGGTATTTTATTCTTTTTGATGCAATGGTGAATGGAATTGTTTTCCTGATTTCTCTTTCTATTGATTCGTTGTTAGTGTATAGGAAAGCTACAGATTTCTGTGTGTTGATTTTGTATCCTGCAACTTTGCTGTATTCCGATATCAGTTCTAGTAGTTTTGGAGTGGAGTCTTTAGGGTTTTTTATGTACAGTATCATATCATCTGCAAATAGTGACAGTTTAACTTCTTCTTTACCAATCTGGATTCCTTGTATTTCTTTGTTTTGTCTGATTGCCGTGGCTAGGACCTCCAGTACTATGTTAAATAACAGTGGGGAGAGTGGGCATCCCTGTCTGGTTCCCGATCTCAGAGGAAATGCTTTCAGCTTCTCGCTGTTCAGTATAATGCTGGCTGTGGGTTTATCATATATGGCCTTTATTATGTTGAGGTACTTGCCCTCTATTCCCATTTTGCTGAGACTTTTTATCATGAATGGATGTTGAATTTTGTCAAATGCTTTTTCAGCATCTATGGAGATGATCATGTGGTTTTTGTCTTTCTTTTTGTTGATGTGGTGGATGATGTTGATGGATTTTCGAATGTTGTACCATCCTTGCATCCCTGGGATGAACCCCACTTGGTCATGGTGTATGATCCTTTTGATATACTGTTGAATTCTGTTTGCTAATATTTTATTGAGTATTTTTGCATCTACATTCATCAGGGATATTGGTCTGTAATTTTCTTTTTTGGTGGGGTCTTTTCCTGGTTTTGGTATTAGGGTGATGTTGGCCTCATAGAATGAGTTTGGGAGTATTCCCTCTTCTTCTATTTTGTGGAACAATTTAAGGAGAATGGGTATTATGTCTTCTCTGTGTGTCTGATAAAATTCCGAGGTAAATCCGTTCGGCCCTGGGGTTTTGTTCTTGGGTAGTTTTTTGATTACTCTTTCAATTTCTTTGCTTGTTATTGGTTTGTTTAACTTTTGTGTTTCTTCCTTGGTCAATCTTGGGAGGTTGTATTTTTCTAGGAAGTTGTCCATTTCTTCTAGGTTTTCCAGCTTGTTGGCATATAGGTTTTCATAGTAGTCTTTAATAATTCTTTGTATTTCTGTGGAGTCTGTCGTGATTTTTCCATTCTCATTTCTGATTATGTTGATTTGTGTTGACTCTCTTTTTCTCTTAATAAGTTGGGCTAGAGGCTTATCTATTTTGTTTATTTTCTCAAAGAACCAGCTCTTGGTTTCGTTGATTTTTGCTATTGTTTTATTCTTCTCAATTTTGTTTATTTCTTCTCTGATCTTTATTATGTCCCTCCTTCTGCTGACTTTAGGCTTCCTTTGTTCTTCTTTTTCCAGTTTTAATAATTGTGGTGTTAGACTATTCATTTGGGATTGTTCTTCCTTCTTCAAGTGTGCCTGGATTGCTATATACTTTCCTCTTAAGACTGCTTTCGCTGCATCCCACAGAAGTTGGGGCTTAGTGTTGTTGTTGTCATTTGTTTCTATATATTCCTTGATCTCTATTTTGATTTGTTCATTGATCCATTGATTATTTAGTAGCATATTGTTAAGCCTCCATGTGTTTGTGAGCCTTTTTGTTTTCTTCGTAGAATTTATTTCTACTTTCATACCTTTGTGGTCTGAAAAATTGGTTGGTAGAATTTCAATATTTTGGAATTTACTGAGGCTCTTTTTGTGAGCTAGTATGTGGTCTATTCTGGAGAATGTTCCATGTGCACTTGAGAAGAATGTATATCCTGTTGCTTTTGGATGTAAAGTTCTATAGATGTCTATTAGGTCCATCTGTTCTAGTGTGTTGTTCAGTGCCTGTGTGTCTTTACTTATTTTCTGCCCGGTGGATCTATCCTTTGGGGTGAGTGGTGTGTTGAAGTCTCCTACAATGAATGCATTGCAGTCTATTTCCCTCTTTAATTCTGTTAGTATTTGCTTCACATATGCTGGTGCTCCTGTATTGGGTGCATATATATTTAGAATGGTTATATCCTCTTGTTGGACTGAGCCCTTTATCATTATGTAGTGGCCTTCTTTATCTCTTGTTACTTTCTTTGTTTTGAAGTCTATTTTGTCTGATATTAGTACTGCAACCCCTGCTTTCTTCTCACTGTTGTTTGCCTGAAATATGTTTTTCCATCCCTTGACTTTTAGTCTATGCTTATCTTTGGGTTTAAGGTGAGTTTCTTGTAAGCAGCATATAGATGGGTCTTGCTTTTTTATCCATTCTATTACTCTGTGTCTTTTGATTGGTGCATTAAGTCCATTTACATTTAGGGTGACTATTGAGAGATATGTACTTATTGCCATTTCAGGCTTTAGATTCGTGGTTACCAAAGGTTGAAGGTTAGCTTCTTTAGTATCTTACTGCCTAACTTAGCTCGCTTATTGAGCTGTTATATACACTGTCTGGAGATTCTTTTCTTCTCTCCCTTCTTATTCCTCCTCCTCCATTCTTCATATGTTGTGTGTTTTGTTCTGTGCTCTTTTTAGGGGTGCTCCCATCTAGAGCAGTCCCTGTAGGATGCCCTGTAGAGGTGGTTTGTGGGAAGCAAATTCCCTCAGCTTTTGCTTGTCTGGGAATTGTTTAATCCTGCCATCATATTTAAATGATAGTCGTGCTGGATACAGTATCCTTGGTTCAAGGCCCTTCTGTTTCATTGCATTAAGTATATCATGCCATTCTCTTCTGGCCTGTAGGGTTTCTGTGGAGAAGTCTGATGTTAGCCTGATTGGTTTTCCTTTATAGGTGACCTTTTTCTCTCTAGCTGCCTTTAAAACTCTTTCCTTGTCCTTTATCCTTGCCATTTTAATTACTATGTGTCTTGGTGTTGTCCTCCTTGGATCCTTTCTGTTGGGGGTTCTGTGTAATTCCATGGTCTGTTCGATTATTTCTTCCCCCAGGTTGGGGAAGTTTTCAGCAATTATTTCTTCAAAGACACTTTCTACCCCTTTTCCTCTTTCTTCCTCTTCTGGTATCCCTATAATACGAATGTTATTCCTTTTGTATTGGTCACATATTTCTCTTAGTGTTGTTTCATTCCAGGAGATCCTTTTATCTCTCTCTATGTCAGCTTCTATACGTTCCTGTTCTCTGGCTTCTATTCCTTCAATGGCCTCTTGCATCTTATCCATTCTGCTTATAAGTCCTTCCAGGGATTGTTTCACTTCTGTGATCTCTTTCCTGACATCTGTGATCTCCTTCCAGACTTCATCCCACTGCTCTTGCATTTTCCTCTGCATCTCATCCCACTGCTCTTGCATTTTTCTCTGCATCTCATCCCATTGCTCTTGCATTTTTCTCTGCATCTCTGTTAGCATGTTCATGATTTTTATTTTGAATTCTTTTTCAGGAGGACTAGTTAGGTCTGTCTCCTTCTCAGGTGTTGTCTCTGTGATCTTTGTCTGCCTGTAGTTTTGCCTTTTCATGGTGATAGAGATAGTTTGCAGAGCTGGTACAAGTGACCGCTGGAAGAGCTTCCCTTCTTGTTGGTTTGTAGCCTTTTCCTGGGAGAATAGCGACCTCTAGTTGCTTGTGCTGGGCAGCTGTGCACAGACAGGGCTTCTGCTTCCTGCCCAGTTGCTTTGGGGTTTATCTCCGCTGTTGCTGTGGGCGTGGCCTGGCTGGGGCTGTTCCTCCAAAATGGTGGAGCCCCGTTGGAGGGGGAGCGGCCAGGAGGCTATTTATCTCCGTAAGGGGCCTCTGTGCTCCCTGCTGCCCCGGGGGTTAGAGTGCCCAGAGATCCCCAGATTCCCTGCCTCTGGTCTAAGTGACCTGTCCTGCCCCTTTAAGACTTCCAAAAAGCACTCTCCAAACCAAAACAACAACAGCAACAATGAGAGAGGGAACAGAAAGAAAGAAAAAAAAAAAAAAAGGAAAAAACAAGTGATTTTTTTTTTATTTTTTTTGTCCTCAGGTGCCGGTCCCAGGCACCCACTCACTGGTCCTGCTGCCCTGTCTCCCTAGCACCAGGGTCCCTGTCCTTTCAAGGCTTCCAAAAAGCACCCACCCACCGGTCCCGCAGGGAAGGAACGCTCGATATTCTTTGTCCTCAGGCACTGGTCCCAGGCACCTGCTCACGAGTCCCGCCACCCTGCCTCCCTAGCACCGGGGTCCCTGTCCCTTTAAGGCTTCCAAAAAGCGCTCGCCAAAAAGAGAAAAAAAAAGGGGGGGAAAACACGCGATTTCCTCTGTCCTCAGGCACCGGTCTCAGGCACCCGCCCGCCGGTCCTGCAGGGAGAAACACGGGATATTCTTTGTCCTCAGGCGCTGGTCCCAGGCACCTGCTCACCAGTCCCGCCACCCTGCCTCCCTAGCAACGGGGGCCCCATCCCTTTAAGGCTTCCAAAAAGCGCTCGCCAAAAAAAAAAACCGCTCCGGTTTCTTTCCACCCGCCGGGAGCCGGGGGGAGGGGCGCTCGGGTCCCGCCGGGCCGGGGCTTGTATCTTACCCCCTTTGCAAGGCGCTGGGTTCTTGCAGGTGTGGATGTGGTCTGGATGTTGTCCTGTGTCCTGTGGTCTCTATTTTAGGAAGATTTTTCTTTGTTATATTTTCATAGCTCTATGTGTTTTTGGGAGGAGATTTCCACTGCTCTACTCACGCCGCCATCCTGGCTCCGCCTACCTCTATTATTTTTTTGAAGAGGAATTAACTCAAGTCAGATAACAAATATCTTGCAGTGTAAAATCATATACCAGCAGTCTTGATTTTAAATCAGTTTCTTCTGAATTATGTGTATCAAAATCACTAGTGCTCTCTTATCCCCTCAGGGAACTGACAAAAATCAATTTTCAGTAACAAGAAAGTAAGAAAAATTCAGTCCTGAAATTTGGTATATTTACCAAAATGTAACATATTTTCAACTTTAAACAATTAGTGGATCATACCCATTTCTCTACTGGGTAAAGAAATAGGGTGAATTGCCTCTTGACAGCAGTTAGCTAGCTATTTAGTACAGAGTTTTGTCTAGAAGCAGTAGTTAATCCTGCTGATATAATTCCTGGCCTCGTCTCCTTTGTGAAGGTTCAGGGTGGGGGCTAGGGCCTGAATGTTACCATGTATCCTTTTATCCTTTAATGATGATTAAAAAGAATAATTATGGAGATTTGAATCAAACAGGTATCAAGATACCAACATGATTACTGATAGAGGGTTATGTCAGAGATAGACATACAGTCTTTCTTCAGAAAAACTGAAATATATAATCCCCTGATCTTCCTGTTAGTTGACAAGCACTGCCAAGTGTTTGTAGACATTCCTTAGGAACCAAAGGTCAGGGCCAAATACACTATATTCTCATGTTCTCTCACATAAGTATGTTTAGAGATCTAATTAGCTTGAAGTGAACATTGAGAACAGCTTTAGAGGGGAAATAAAGTCAGAGCCAGGTAGTTTTATGCCTTTGCCTTGATGATGGGGGGTCTTTTGTATGTTCATTGTAGGCAAATATCTTTGGGGTTTTTTTAAAAAGAAGTGTTTTTTTTTCATGATAGGAATGGGCATAAAAAGTAGTAGTAAGAGAAAAAGAGTTACTCATATATCCACCACTCCAATATAATTATTTTTAATTTTCTGTGTATCAATCTGTAAAAATATTGAAAAGTGTTTTCATTCTCTTCCCATTCAAAATCATGATGCAAATATTCTCAATCTTATAAAATAATCTTTATAAACATATCTTTACTGATAGTGTATAACATAGGATTTAGCATAGTTTATTTAAGCAGACACCCTATAGTTATTTCCAGTTTAAGGTGTTTCCAGATTTCCCTTTGCTAATGTAAATAATGCTGATGTATCATTCTGCATAAAACCTTTGCTGTTTTATATTTCTTATCTTTAGATAGATTTACAAGAGTTGGATTTTAGAGTGAAGATATATTTGGGTCTAAGGTCTATTCTTGCAAGACATTTTTTTTTTGAGAGGGCATCTCTCATATTTATTGATCAAATGGTTGTTAACAACAATAAAATTCCGTATAGGGGAGTCAATGCTCAATGCACAATCATTAATCCACCCCAAGCCTAATTTTCATCAGTCTCCAATCTTCTGAACCATAATGAACAAGTTCTTACATGGAGAACAAATTCTTACATAGTGAATAAGTTACATGGTGAACAGTACAAGGGCAGTCATCACAGAAACTTTTGGTTTTGATCATGCATTATAAATTATAAACAATCAGTTCAAATATGAATATTTGTTTGATTTTTATACTTGATTTATGTTTCTCTCTTTATTATTATTATTTTTAATAAAATGCTGAAGTGGTAGGTAGATGCAAAATAAAGGTAGAAAACATAGTTTAGTGTTGTAAGAGAGCAAATGTAGATGATCAGGTGTGTGCCTGTAGACTATGTGTTAATCCAAGCTAGACAGGGGCAATCAAACCTCCACGGATGCAGCAGATTTCTCTCAGAACAGGGGGGGTGAGGTTCTAAGCCTCACCTCTGTTGATCCCCAATTTCTCACCTGATGGCCCCCCTGTGACTGTGCCAGTCTTAGGTTGTTCCTCCCTTGAGGAATCTTACCCGTCTCTGGCTAACCAGTCATCTTCCGGGGCCATACAGGGAAAGGTAAAGTTGGTAAGTGAGAGAGAAGCCTTATTGTTTGAAAAGGTTAGCTTTTTACTTCTTTGCATATTTATGCCCTGTGTCTTCTATGCCCAGCATTTGTCTGGAGGTATCTTTACCACTTGGAGGAATTATGATACCCAGTAAATTCGATATGAGGCACGAATTCTATTTAAGAGTTGTAATTAGGAAGGAAGAAGAAAAGCTATAGAAGTAGCAGATGGAAGAAAACATGGGAGGATTGATTATTTCTTTAACATATCTTCTTGTAGAGTAACTTCAGCATGTATAGGTTTTAAACTACTAATTAAATTGTGCACACACATTAACATAATAGGAGTACAGTTACATAACCAAAGCAGACCTATAATTACCCGCCATCTCCAGTGAAACCAAGAAAACCAGTTAGGCACCTTATGCATTTGTGAAAACTTATCTATGATATGGTGGATATTGTCTAACTGAACTTGAACAGTCTGAGAGAAATCAGACAAATTAAAACAACCCATTCCTGAGGACTGTTCATATCCCATATGTTCTTTTAACAGTAGATAGTCTGTAGTTGTAAGATTTTGGAGCGCTACAATTTGCACTTCTCCTAATTCTTGGTTGAGTTACAATAGTATAGATCCAGTCTAATTTGTTGTTTTACTGTATGCACAGGCCAGCTTAGATATCTCCTTCTTCATTCCCATGGCAAGTCCAGGAACTGGTGGGATGAGTGCACCTACAGCTGTAGCAGCGCCTGGATCTTTGTTGAGGTTTTTTGATGATCATCTTCTGGTATAAGTCTTCCAGAGAGTGCTGATGTTGGAAGTTCTTCTTCATATCATATCTTAGTTCATTTTCTGGGTAGCCAAATTAGGCTTTGATCCTCTGTATTAACACAAACAGACCCTTTGCCCACACTTTTATATGCCGTTCATACCATTGTGTAGAACTCATTGGAGGTCACCACACAGGAACTGCTTTTTTTTTTTTTAAGAGAAAGGAATATTATCAGAAAAATGTACCTCCATACCCGATCTTCTGACACCCTTTAAGTGGTCAAAATTAAGGATATTTTGCATTATATTAATCATTGATTTACAGTTAGTTTTATCCTATCAGGGAGTAATTCCCCTTTTCTTTCTTTTTTTTTTTGTTATCATTAATCTACACTTACATGATGAATATTATGTTTACTAGGCTCTCCCCTATACCAGGTCCCCCCTATAAACCCCTTTACGGTCACTGTCCATCAGCATAGCAAAATGTTGTAGAATCACTACTTCTCCTCTCTGTGTTGCACAGCCCTCCCCTTTCCCCCTCTCCCCCATGCATGCTAATCATAATACCCCCTTTCTTCTTCTCCCCTCCTTTATCCCTCCCTACCCACCCATCCTTCCCAGTCCCTTTCCCTTTGGTAACTGTTAGTCCATTCTTGGGTTCTGTGATTCTGCTGCTGTTTTGTTCCTTCAGTTTTTCCTTTGTTTTTATACTCCACAGATGAGTGAAATCATGTGGTATTTCTCTTTCTCTGCTTGGCTTATTTCACTGAGCATAATACCCTCCAGCTCCATCCATGTTGCTGCAAATGGTAAGATTTGCCCTCTTCTTATGGCTGAGTAGTATTCCATTGTGTATATATACCACAACTTCTTTATCCATTCATCTATCGATGGACATTTAGGTTGCTTCCAATTCTTGGCTATTGTAAATAGTGCTGCGATAAACATAGGGGTGCATCTGTCTTTCTCAAACTTGATTGCTGCGTTCTTGGGGTAAATTCTTAGGAGTGGAATTCCTGGGTCAAATGGTAAGTCTGTTTTGAGCATTTTGATGAACCTCCATACTGCTTTCCACAATGGTTGAACTAATTTACATTCCCACCAGCAGTGTAGGAGGGTTCCCCTTTCTCCACAGCCTCGCCAACATTTGTTGTTGTTTGTCTTTTGGATGGCAGCCATCCTTACTGGTGTGAGGTGATACCTCATT
The DNA here is from genome assembly GCF_040802235.1 of Manis javanica. Classification (NCBI taxonomy): domain Eukaryota; kingdom Metazoa; phylum Chordata; class Mammalia; order Pholidota; family Manidae; genus Manis; species Manis javanica. The sequence goes on from NC_133167.1 coordinate 51,704,646, forward strand.
GTAGTTTCAATTTGCATTTCTCTGATAATTAGCGATGTGGAGCATCTTTTCATGTGTCTGTTGGCCATCTGTATTTCTTTTTTGGAGAACTGACTGTTCAGTTCCTCTGCCCATTTTTTAATTGGGTTATCTGTTTTTTGTTTGTTGAGGCGTGTGAGCTCTTTATATATATTGGATGTCAAGCCTTTATCGGATCTGTCATTTTCAAATATATTCTCCCATACGGTAGGGTTCCTTTTTGTTCTATTGATGGTGTCTTTTGCTGTACAGAAGCTTTTCAGCTTAATATAGTCCCACTTGTTCATTTTTGCTGTTGTTTTCCTTGCCCAGGGAGATGTGTTCAAGAAGAGGTCACTCATGTTTATGTCTAAGAGGTTTTTGCCTATGTTTTTTTCCAAGAGTTTAATGGTTTCATCACTTAAATTCAGGTCTTTGATCCATTTTGAGTTTACTTTTGTATATGGGGTTAGACAATGATCCAGTTTCATTCTCCTACATGTAGCTGTCCAGTTTTGCCAGCACCATCTGTTGAAAAGACTGTCATTTCCCCATTGTATGTCCATGGCTCCTTTATCAAATATTAATTGACCATATATGTCTGGGTTAATGTCTCAATTCTCTAATCTGTTCCATTGTTCTGTGCCAGTACCAAATTGTCTTGATTACTATGGCTTTGTAGTAGAGCTTGAAGTTGGGGAGTGAGATCCCCCCCACTTTATTCTTCTTTCTCAGGATTGCTTTGGCTATTCGGGGTCTTTGGTGTTTCCATATGAATTTTTGAATTATTTGTTCCAGTTCATTGATGAATGTTGCTGGTAGTTTCATAGGGATTGCATCAAATCTGTATATTGCTTTGGGCAGGATGGCCATTTTGATGATATTAATTCTTCCTGACCACAAGCATGGCATGAGTTTCCATTTGTTAGTGTCCCCTTTAATTTCTCTTAAGAGTGACTTGTAGTTTTCAGAGTATAAGTCTTTCACTTCTTTGGTTAGGTTTATTCCTGGTTATTTTATTCTTTTTGATGCAATTGTGAATGGAGTTGTTTTCCTGATTTCTCTTTCTGTTGGTTCATTATTAGTGTATAGGAAAGCCACAGATTTCTGTGTGTTAATTTTGTATCCTGCAACTTTGCTGTATTCCGATATCAGCTCTATTAGTTTTGGGGTGGAGTCTTTGGGTTTTTTATATATAGTATCATGTCATATGCAAATAGTGACAGTTTAATTTATTCTTTACGAATCTGGATTCCTTGTATTTTTTGGTTTTGTCTGATTGCCTTGGCTAGGACCTCCAGTACTATGTTAAATAACAGTGGTGAGAGTGAGCATCCCTGTCTAGTTCCTGATCTCAGAGGAAAAGCTTGCAGCTTCTCACTGTTCAATATAATGTTGGCTGTGGGTTTATCATAAATGGCCTTTATTATGTTGAGTTACTTGCCCTCTATTCCCATTTTGCTGAGAGTTTTTATCATGAGTGGATGTTGAACTTTGTCAAATGCTTTTTCAGCATCTATGGAGATGATCATGTGGTTTTTGTCTTTCTTTCTGTTGATGTGGTGGATGATGTTGATGGACTTTCGAATGTTGTACCCTCCTTGTATCCCTGGGATGAATCCCACTTGGTCACGGTGTACAATCATTTTGATATATTTTTGAATTCGGTTTGCTAATATTTTGTTGAGTATTTTTGCATCTACGTTCATCAGGGATATTGGTCTGTAGTTTTCTTTTTTGGTGGGGTCTTTGCCTGGTTTTGGTATTAGGGTGATGTTAGCTTCATAGAATGAGTTTGGGAGTATCTCCTCTTCTATTTTTTGGAAAACTTTAAGGAAAATGGGTATTATGTCTTCCCTGTATGTCTGATAAAATTCCGAGGTGAATCCATCTGGCCCGGGGGTTTTGTTCTTTGGTAGTTTTTTGATTACCGCTTCAATTTCGTTGCTGGTAATTGGTCTGTTTAGATTTTCTGTTTCTTTATGGGTCAATCTTGGAAGGTTGTATTTTTCTAGGAAGTTGTCCATTTCTCCTAGGTTTCCCAGCTTGTTAGCATATAGGTTTTCATAGTACTCTCTAATAATTCTTTGTATTTCTGTGGGGTCCATCGTGATTTTTCCTTTCTCATTTCTGATTCTGTTAATTTGTGTTGACTCTCTTTTCCTCTTAATAAGTGTGGCTAGAGGCTTATCTATTTTGTTTATTTTCTCAAAGAACCAGCTCTTGGTTTCATTGATTTTTGCTATTGTTTTATTCTTCTCAATTTTATTTATTTCTTCTCTGATCTTTATTATGTCCCTACTTCTGCTGACCTTAGGCCTCATTTGTTCTTCCTTTTCCAATTTCGATAAATGTGACGTTAGACCATTCATTTGGGATTGTTCTTCCTTCTTTAAATATGCCTGGATTGCTGTATACTTTCCTCTTAAGACTGCTTTTGCTGTGTCCCACAGTAGTTGGGGCTTTGTGTTGTTGTTGTCATTTGTTTCCATATATTGCTGGATCTCCATTTTGATTTGGTCATTGATCCACCGATTATTTAGGAGCGTGTTGTTAAGCCTCCATGTGTTTGTGAGCCTTTTTGCTTTCTTTGTACAGTTTATTTCTAGTTTTATGCCTTTGTGGTCTGAATAGTTGGTTGGTAGGATTTCAGTCTTTTGGAACTTACTGAGGCTCTTTTTGCCGCCTAGTATGTGGTCTATTCTGGAGAATGTTCCATGTGCACTTGAGAAGAATGTGTATCCTGTTGCTTTTGGATGTAGAGTTCTGTAGCTGTCTATTAGGTCCATCTGTTCTAGTGTGTTGTTCAGTGCCTCTGTGTCCTTACTAATTTTCTGTCTGGTGGATCTGTCCTTTGGAGTGAGTGGTGTGTTGAAGTCTCCTAGAATGAATGCATTGCATTCTATTTCCTCCTTTAGTTTTGTTAGTATTTGTTTCAGATATGTTGGTGCTCCCGTGTTGGGTGCATATATATTTATAATGGTTATATCCTCTTGTTGAACTGAGCCCTTTATCATTATGTAATGTCCTTCTTTGTCTTTTGTTACTTTCTTTATTTTGAAGTCTGTTTTGTCTGATACCAGAATTGCAACACCTGCTTTCTTCTCTCTGTTGTTTGCATGAAATATCTTTTTCCATCCCTTGACTTTAAGTCTGTGCATGTCTTTGGGTTTGAGGTGAGTCTCTTGTAAACAGCATATGGATGGATCTTGCTTTTTTATCCATTCTATTACTCTGTGTCTTTTGATTGGTGCATTCAGTCCATTTACATTTAGGGTGATTATTGAAAGGTATGTACTTATTGCCATTGCAGGCTTTAAGTTTGTGCTTACCAAAGGTTCAGGGTTAGCTTCTTTGCTCTTTTACTGTCTAACTTAACTTGCTTGTTGAGCTATTATAAACATGGTCTGATGATTCTTTATTTCTCTCCCTTCTTATTCCTCCTCCTCCCTTCTTCATATGTTGGGTGTTTTGTTCTGTGCTCTTTTTAGGAGTGCTCCCATCTAGAGCAGTCCCTGTGGGATGCCCTGTAGACGTGGTTTGTGGGAGGCAAATTCCCTCAACTTTTGCTTGTCTCAGAGTTTTTTAATCCCTCCTTCATATTTAAATGATAATCGTGCAGGATACAGTAGTCTTGGTCCGAGGCCCTTCTTTTTCATTGCATTAAGTATATCATGCCATTCTCTTCTGGCCTGCACGGTTTCTGTTGAGTAGTCTGATGATAGCCTGATGGGTTTTCCTTTGTAGGTAACCTTTTTTTTCTCTCTGGCTGCCTTTAATACTTTGTCATTGTCTTTGATCTTTGCCATTTTAATTATTATGTGTCTTGGTGTTGCCCTCCTTGGATCCTTGTCATGGGAGTTCTGTGTACCTCTGTGGTCTGAGAGGCCATTTCTTCCCCTAGTTTGGGGAAGTTTTTGGCAATTATTTCTTCAAAGACACTTTCTATCCCTTTTTTCTCTCTCTTCTTCTGGTACCCCTATAATGCGGATATTGTTCAGTTTTAATTGGTCACTCAGCTCTCTTAGAATTCTTTCATTCCTGGAGATCCTTTTATCTTTCTCCACATCAGCTTCTCTGCATTCCTGTTCTCTGTTTTCTAGTCCATTAATGGTCTCTTGCATCTCATCCATTCTGTTTTGAAGTCCTCTCAGTGATTGTTTTATTTCTGTATTCTCTCTCCTTAGTTCTTGCATATTTCTCTGCAAGTCCATCAGCATGGTTATGACTTTTGTTTTGAATTCTTTTTCAGGAAGACTGGTTAAATCTATCTCCCCACGTTCCTTCTCAGGGGAAGATGTAGCAGATGCCGAATCTGTCTGGGTTAGTCTTGTCTGCATGATATTTTTTTGCCTTTTCATGTTGACAGGTGCTATTGACTGTCAGCTGGGAAGGCCAAACTTTTCACTTGCTACTGGCCTTTCTTTACTGGGACAACTGCGACCCCTAGTGGCTTGTGTTGGGTAATTGTGTGTAGACTGGGCCTTTGTGTCTTGCCCGGCTGGTATGGAGGAAGCGCCCCGGAGGGGTAATGGACAGGGGGGCTGTTTGGCTGTTTGCCTCAGTGAGGGGTCTCAGAGCTGTTGCCCAGGGGGTTAGTGCGCCCGATTTTCCCTGTAATTTAAAGCCACTGGGCTGTGACCTATGTTGTTTCCATCCAGCTGTTACATCCCTGTCCCTTTAAGACTTTCAAAAAGCACTCACTTTTCTTTGTTACAGGGGCATCAGCTTCGGAACCCGCTCAGAGGTCTTGCTGCCCTGTTTCCCTAGTTTCCAGCCCTCCATGCATGCACTGTGTCTGTGCTCTGGTGCGGGTGGTTGGGACTGGGTGTTTAGCAGTCCTGGTATCCCTCTCCCTCCCTGTGCTCCAATACCTCTCCTTCCACCGGGAGCTGGTGGGGGGTGTGCTCGGGTCCCACCGGGCCGGAGGTTGTATCTTAACCCTTTCACCAGGCGCTGGGCTCTCGCACGTGTGGATGTAGTGTGGTTGTTTTCCTGTGTCTTCTGGTCTCTCTTTTAGGATTAGTTGTATTTGTTGTATTTTCAAAAATATATATGTTTTTGGGAGGAGATTCCCACTGTCCTACTCATGCCGCCATGTTGGCTCTGCCCCCTTCCTGCAAGACATTTTTATTAGGAGGCAAAGATCACTTTCTCCTTAAAAAAAAACCTAATCAACTCTCTAAACTCTGGTGCCTGCAGGTTGTCCTAAGGTGCTATACGTTAGGAAAAGCAACAGGGCATATTGGACCTTTATATGGGATTTTCATTCTGTCACTGATAACCAACTAGCAACAGTACTACCAGGAGAAAATGCTGACCTTCTTTACTGCTTTTCTGATGCATGAGAGGAATTTAACCAAAAACTGAACATATTTTCAACTTGATAAATTCCTCAAGGAGAGGAAGAGGAACTAACATTTGTTGAGTGCATACTTAACTCGAGGCACAGTGATCATTATTTTATACTTGTTATTGTGGGAGTTACACAGTAGGATTTGCTGACTCATTTGTACCACTCATCCCTGTTCCTCTGTGAGGTTCTAGTTAAGAGCATATAGCATCAGAGACCTGAGTCTACCTAGGCTCAAGATTTCAGCCATATTATTACTGGTAAAGCTGGATTGAGGGATGTGGACTGCCTCCTCATCCCTTTCAAGCCAAGACTTTAGAATCCATCTCTCTGTCATTTATCTACCTGCTTACTTACAGGTGAGAAGATGAAGATGAGAAAGCAGGCTATTTTGGTCTGCTTATTACATAAATATTTAAAACACAGGGCTCACTACATAAGAGAGCAGGCAGGTCCTAGAGGACAAGAAACAGTCTCTTGTGCACATGGGGCAACGGAGAACTGTCTCTCCGTAAACCAATCACGTCAGCCGCTCCTCCTCTCCTGGGTGGAGAATGGTGTAGAGATGTGGCCCCATGGAAATGTGACAAAGGGAACTAGGACCCAGATCTCTCATTCCCTTAAATTATCTCAAAAAGTCTTGAAAAGAATATTATGAAGATGATAATCATATCTTTAGGTAAGGAACCTAAGGTTCATATGCTAAATGACAAGTGAGCCAGCATTCAAATGCAGATGGTGATGGTGCCAGACCCCCAAGGTCCATTTCGTCATGCTGATGAGTACCACTGCCTTCCTGAACTTTACCCACCTCCTTACACACCTGCCCCAGAACATTCTTATTTCAATAGAGGCTTTCCGGAGATGTAATATCTTAAGGGGTAGGATGGCTGTCATGGTGAGAATTTTAGGAATCTTGGTTGACCAGCAGGATTGAGGTTTGGGATAATTTGGCCTTCTGATATTTCTCAAACAACAAATACATCTATAACTTTTGGAATAGCTATGGCAATAAAAAATCTAAGGAGACTTGCCTCACTCAAGAGAGGTCTCTTGTCTTATGAATGTGCCCAAATCACAAGTCCCCAAGTGCTCTTTTACTTGGCCTAGTCCTCAAGGATTTTTATGTATCTACTACTTTAAGAGATGAGATACATCCTCCTCTAGACAAAGAGCAGCTTTGCTTACTGGCTGCTATGAAAGCAGTGGATCCTCCAAGCTCAGTATTCCTTGGCTGCAACACGAGCCCACTTCATGCACAGCATTGATCTGAGCCATTGTATTATTAAGATTGTATGGTACTGGCATACAATTGACATACATATCAATGGAATAGAATTGAGAGTCCAGAAATAAACCCATACATATTTATGGTCAATTGATTTTCAATTAAGCTGCCAAAATAATTCAATAGGAAAGGAGTAGTCTTTTCAACAAATGGGGCTGGGACAACTAAACATCCACATGTAATAGAATGAAGTTTGACTCCTACTCATCATATAACAAAATTAACTCAGAACACATGAAAGACTTAAATGTAAGAGCTGTTACATATACAATTCTTAGAAGAAAATATAAGTGCAAATCTTTGTGAGTTTGGCTTAGGCAATGGTCTCTTAGATATTTAGGTGTAATACCAAAAGTAGAAGCAACCAAAGAAAAAATAAATTGGACTTCATCAAAATTAAAAAGTTTTGTGCTAAGAGGACACTGTCAAGAAAGTGAACAGACACACAGAATTGGAGAAAGAATTTGAAAACATATTTCTAATAAGGGTCTAATATTTAGAATATATACAGGATTCTTAGAACTCAACAATGAAATGACAAGTAACCCAATTAAAAAGTTGGCAAAGGTATTTTTCCAAAGAGGATACACAAATGGCATGTAAGCACATGAAAAAATGCTGAACATTATTAGAGACAAGGCAATGGAAAGAAAATCAAAGAGATACCACCTTACACACCTGAAGAATAAAAAAGATAGTAACAAGCATTAACAAGGCTCTAGAGAAATCAGAACCATCCTACGTTGCTGATGGAATGTAATATGATGCAGCTACTTTGTAATGGTTCCTCAAAAGCTTAAAGAGAATTATAATCCCACAATTCCACTCTACCTAAGGGATATATATTACATATTTCAGAGGAATAAAAACATATGTATATGGAAAGACTCATATGCAAATAGCAGCCTTAATCATAGTCGCCCAAAATGGAGGAAAAAAAACAAAGTTTATCAACTGATGAATAGATTTAAAAAATGGTGTATCTATACAATAGGATATCATTTGGCCATATAAAGAAATGAAGTTCTGATACATGCTACAACATAGATGAGCCTTGGAAACATTATGCTGAGTCAAAAGAAGCCAGACGCAAAAGGGCACATATTTATAGGCTTCCATTTGTATGAAATGTCTAGTACCGGTAAATCCACAGATTCAAAAGTAAATTATGACTTAATAGAGGGTAGTGAGGTGATGGAGAATGACTTCTAATGAGTGTCGAGTTTCTTTTTGGGCTGGTAAAAATGTTCTGGAATTACATAATCATGATGGCTACATAAATGTGTGAACTTACTAAAAATCACAGAATTGTACAATTTCAAATACCTATTATCTTTTAAATTCTTATTTTTACTTAGATTTGTTACCAAATTTTCTTATAATTATAATATTTTTTAAAGGATGATTTTGGATTTAAAGATAGAGAATCATAACATCCATAAAAACAAATATATTTTTTCACTGATTTCAATATTTATATTCAATATTTCAATTACTTGTCTTAAATCATTTCCTAGGACTTTAAGGCAGTTGTTGAATATTAGACACAATTATAGATATTTCTTTCTTTATGCTGATTTTAATGATAATTTAGTATTTTACTATTCAATCTGATGGATGTTATTGTGTTTTTGCAATAGAGTTTCTTTTCATTTCTATTTATTTATAGATTTTATTACATAGGGCAGTTTTGTATTAATGAATTGTTTTCTGACATCTATGTAGGTAATGCAAATATGACTACAATATAAGCCAAATGAATACTAGAAGAAACAATAAAACTCTCTGAATTAATGGAGTAGAAACTTGTTCCTTAAAAAGATTAGTAATGAATCTTGATCACCAACAATTGAAAATATTATAAAAAAACACAGACATTGTATGCTTCCTGACACAACACCAGTTATCAAGTATTTTTGCCCAAAATATTGAAACTAAATCAATCAACCTCAGAACCAAATACAATTTATAGGAAACACAAGGATTTAAGAAGATATTAAATGACACCAGTAAAATATAATCAAGGAAAATTCAGACTGTTGCAAACCCTATAGGGCAATCTGCTGTCCTCAAATAGATAAATAGCAAGAAAATAAAAGGCAGGGTGGAGGGAGGGTGTGTGTGTGCCAAGGGAGAGCCTATTGATTAAAAGAGTCTTAAAAGATATATCAACCATTTAAAATGTATATCTTTTATTGGGATTAAAAAACAATCTTTAAAAATTATATTGATGAGAAAAATAGAAACTTGAGCACTGGATATTTGATAATATTAAGAGTTTCTTATTCTTTTAGTTGTGACAATAGTGGTTATGTTAGAAAATTCCTTATCTGTAGACAAAGAATACAATATTTATGATGACATATTAGTTCTAAATAACATAGGGTAGGGGTAACTGGGTAGAAGTTAAATGAACAACAGTCACCAAAATTGGTAGCTGTTGAAAGTTAGGTGATAGATACGCAGAAGTTCACTACATGATTTACTGATTTTTATATATTTGAAATTTGAATCAAAGGTTCATAGGACTCTGGGGGATTGTCATAAGGACTGAAATTCTGCCAAATAATTAGGGCAATAAATATTGTAAAGAGATTTATAAAAAGTACTTATAAATTAGGTAATCTCTGATTAAGATAGCATCATAGATATCTAGGAAAATATAAATTACTGAAGCGACACATCAGGCAGTAGACATGTTTACACTAACTACTGTGTAAGAAGTGGGAAAGGTGTTTAGTGATATTCATAAAAAGTCACTAAGTCCAGATAGTTTTATACATGAATTCAATTTAACTTTCAAAGAACATATAATTCCTCTATTATTAAATATTTCAGTCCATAGAAAAATATGCAAAATGACCATAATTATTTTTTCAAACACAACTTTAATACTGAATACTAGTAAGAATAATTCAAATAAAAATATGCATGATATAGATAACAAATATAAATTAGCAAATTAGATTCAGCAATGTAGTAAAGACTAATAAACCATAAACAAGTGATTTTTTTTTTTTTTTTGTTCTCAGGTTTGGAAGATAGTTTAACATTAGGAAATCTATTAATATAGATTATTAATAGATTACTTTAACATATTAAAGAGGAAAATCATGAAATAATATTAATTGATGTTTTCCTCTTTTTAGTATTGCTGGCATATGTGGAAGGTATATTTTAGTTCATTTGTCACTCCAGTTTGCAGATAGCTTCTGGGGTACTCAGCAATTTTCCAATCCATAAACTTGTATAGTAGACAGTAAGGAAAGAAAGGGTACAGAAAATCTTTTTCATTTCCTCTAGAACAGCAGGTTGTTAAGTCCAGTCAAATCAAATTCAAATAGATTCAAATCAAGCTCATTACATAGTACAGAATCATTATAAGGTATGTAATTACTAAGAGTGCTGTAATGACTAATGGAATAGATTTTGTGTCTTATTAAAATGCAAATTATCTGGTAAAGATAATATATTCAGCTTCCCTTGCCAGTTACAATAGAGGAGACTCTGTAAGGGAAATGGAGAGGAGGAAAGACATTAGATGCTTCAGACGGGGAGAAGGTGCCCCATCAGGTAGGCGAAGTACTTCAGGAGATCGCTCTACTAACTTAATTCTCTGGCTAACAGTGAGCCCAGAATGCCTGTGCTCTGATCACAGAGGCCTCCACGGGGAAGGGAAGGGCAGATTCAGAGGACCAGCAGACAGGAGAGATTAGCATTCAAAAGTGCCTCCCATAGTCCTAGCTTTTGACACTCATTTTAAAATCAAACGCTATGATTGTTCACAATTTATAGGTGAGGAGACTGAACTTTAGGGAGGTTATCTTGTACAAGGTGACTCAGCTATTAAAATGCTAAGCTAAATTTTAATTCCAGGTTTGTATAACTGCGAAGTCAGTACTGTTTCCATTGAAATAATTGAAAAGAATAGTTAACTACACCATTTTCTTCAATAATGAGAATATGAGATGAGTATTACATAAGCATATTATACAAAGCATACAAATATTTCGTTAACTGATTTACTAAAACCTTCTTGGAGATTCAAAAGCAGAAAATGTTCATTTTGTTAAACACAGGGAAGAAAAATAGCCAGTGGGGACTATTTTATTTCTCTAGTATAAATAAATTGAATTGGTTCTGCATTAAAGTTTAAGGTTTTGTATAAAAAACAGGAAAGCCATCTGTCTCTTACATAGCCAAGGCTTTACAAAATTTCTGGACATGTATTTTCTCTGAATTACATGAATATACATATTTAATTCATATAAATTCAGATATATATGAATCACACGGATACGGCTTCTTCAGTATGCTATTTAACAAATCATGATTTTAATGTTTATCTGGTTAGTTAACTATTGTATTTTTTCATTTTTTAAAAAAGTTGTAAAGTTTTCTTCAGGAAAACCTGTCCTTGAAGTGATTACTTACACAAAGATTTCCAGATCAGTTTTGTAGTCTTTACTTCAATGCAGGCTAAGCAATAAACTAGGGAACTTGTTCCTAGTTAGAATTGTATAGTTTAAATGTCTAAGCAGCTTATTTTT